>NW_026967513.1:275759-588259 GCF_028390025.1 Pseudophryne corroboree | reverse complement strand
GTCTCCTGCCACCCCCACCCTGCTGCCCACCTCCCTGTCTCCGACCACCTTTCCTGCCTGTCTCCGGCCACCTTTCCCCTGCCTGTCTCCTGCAGCCTTTCCCCTGCCTGTCTCCTGCAGCCTTTCCCCTGCCTGTCTCCTGCCACCTTTGCTACACCATCGGCTGGATGTGTGAAACCTGAGGTCACAGAGACTGTACGCCGCAGCTCCATGAATGAGTCCATGAAATTTCCCTCAGGAGACCCTGTCCCTTCACAACCAATTCTCACCCTTACACCACTTCATGGCTGCAGCTATACTCGTCTGACAAACCAGGACACATTGAGCACATGCTCCGTACGGCTCGTGCACATGAGCGGTGTACCGAACATCAGTTCATTGTGACTCCACCCACAATAGCACTACAATCTAGATCAGGCCCACTATGCAGTGCAGACTTATGGGGCTGGGTCAAAAGAACCTCGGAGACACTGACCAGGACTCTGTCAGTGGGGAAATAGGAGACTTAATCACCACTCTATTCCACATTTACTATGTTACATGTGCAGTATGTTTTATGTGTTATATTTATTCCAGGAACTCCAGCTGTGAGGAACGGAGTCTTTATTACACATCACACGTTCTGTATTCTCTCTGATTCACCGAGGATGGACAAGGACAGGAGTCCCAGGACTGAGAGGATAATAAATATCACCCTGGAGATCATCTACCTGCTGACTGGAGAGGTGAGTGGATCTGGGAGCGTCACAGTGACCTTATATCTAAAGTAACAGTACAGGAACATGACTGGGGAGGTGAGGAGATCTGGGAGCGTCACAGTGACCTTATATCTATAGTAACAATACAGGAACATGACTGGGGAGGTGAGGGGGACGTGGGAGCATCACAGTGACCTAATATCTATAGTAATAATAAAGGGACATGACTGGGGAGGTGAGTGGATCTGGGAGTGTCATAGTGACCTCACTAATATCTACAGTAATAGTTCAGGGACATGACTGGGGAGGTGAGGGGATCTGGGAGTGTCACAGTGACCTTATATCTATAGTAATAATACAGGGACATGGCTGGAGAGGTGAGGTGAACTGGAAGCATCACTGTGGCATCACTTATATCTAAATTAAAAATACAAGGACATGATTGGGGAGGTGGGGCGGATCTGGGAGTATCACAGTGATGTCACATATCTATGGTAATAATACAGGGACATGACTAATGAGGTGTGTGGCTCTTGGAGATATACAGTGAAATTACTTTTATCTATAGTAATAATACAGGGACATGACTGGGGAGGTGAGGGGATCTGGGTTCGTTACTGTGACATTACTAATATCTATAGTCATAATACAGGGATATGACTGGGGTGGTTAGGGAATCGGAGCGTAACAGTGAGGTCACATATCTATACTAATAATACAGCGATGTCAGTGGGGAGGTGAGGGGGTCTTAGAACATCGCAGTGACATCACTTATATCTATAGTAATAATATAGAGACATGACTGGGGTGGTGAGGGGATTTTGAAGTGTTACTGATAAGTAACTTATATCTATAGTAATAATACAGGGACTTGACTGCGGAGGTGGGGGGATCTAGGAGCATCACAGTGAAATCACTTGTATCCATAGTAATAATATAGGGACATGACTGGGGAGGTGAGGGGATCTGGGCGCGTCACAGTGACATCACTTATATCTATAGAAATAATACAGGGACATGACTGGGGAGGAAAGGGGATCTGGGAGCGGCGCAGTGATGTCACATATCTATAGTAATAACACAGGGACATGACAGGGGAGGTGAGGTGATCTGGGAGTGTCTCAGTGACATCACATATCTATAGTAATAAAGGGACATGACTGGGAGAGGTATCGGGATCTGGGAGCGACACAGTGAAGTCACATATATCTATAGTAATAATACAGGGACATGACTGGGGAGTTGAAGGGATCTGGGAGCATCACTTTGATGTCACATATATCTATAGGAATAATACAGGGACATGAATGGGGAGGTGAGGGGATGTGGGAGTGTCACAGTGATGTCACTTTTGTCTATAGTAATAATACAGGGACATGACTGGGGAGGTGAAGGGATCTTGGGGCTTCATAGTGACGTCACTCATATCTATAGTCATAATACAGGGACATGACTGGGAAGGTGATGGGATCTGGGAGCGTCACAGTGAAATCACTTATATCTATAGTAATAATACAGGGACATGACTGGGGAGGGGAGGGGATCTGGGAGAGTCACAGTGACCTCACTAATATCTATAGTAATAATACAGGGACATGACTGGGGAGGTGAGGGAATCTGGAAGCGGCACAGTGACGTCACTTATATCTATATAAATAATACAGGGACGTGACTGGGGAATTAAAGGGGTCTGGGAGAGTCACAGTGACGTCACTTATATCTATAGTAATAATACATGGACGTGACTGGGGAGTTTGGGGGATCTGGGACCGTCACAGAAAAATCACTTATATCTATAGTAATAATACAGGGACATGACTGAGGAGGTGAGGGGATCTGGGAGTGTCACAGTGACATCACATATCTATAGTAATAATACAGGGACATGACTGTGGAGGTGAAGGAATCTGGGAGTGTCACAGTGACTTCACTTATTTCTGTAGAAATAATACAGGGACATGACTGGGGAGGTGAGGGGATCTGGGAGTGTATATATTGATATTTGATGTCTCCACCATTACACAGGAATACACAATAGTGAAGAAGACATCCAATAAGTATGAGACGCCCAGCAGCCATCCCCCTGTATCAGGAGGACTGAGTAGAACCCAGAGCCTCATCACGGTGCCTCCACCTCACTCACTGACACATGAGAGACACAATGATCAGAAGATCCTGGAACTCACCAAGAAGATCATTCAGTTGCTGACTGGAGAGGTGACGGCTGGGAATGGGGCATTATACAGTAACACGGGGGACGTGTCTGGGTGATGACTGGAGAGGTGACTGCCGGGAATGGGGCATTATACAGTAACACTGGGGAACGTGTCTGGGTGATGACTGGAGAGGTGACTGCTAGGAATGGGACATTATACAGTAACACCAAGGGATGTGTCCAGGTGGTGACTAGAGAGGTGACTGCTGGGAATGGGACATTATATAGTAACACCAGGGGTTGTGTCTGGGTGAAGACTAGAGAGGTGACTGCTGGGAATGGGACATTATACAGTAACACCAGGGGAAGTGTCTGGGTGATGACTGGAGAGGTGACTGCTGGGAATGGGACTTTATGCAGTAACACTAGGGGATGTGTCTGGGTGGTGACTGGAGAGGTGACTGCTGGGAATGGGACATTATACAGTAACACCAGGGAATGTGTCTGGGTGGTGACTGGAGAGGTGACTGCTGGGAATGGGACATTATACAGTAACACCAGGGGATGTGTCTGGGTGATGACTGTATCACTGTGTGTGTCAGGTTCATATAAGGTGTCAGGATGTCACTGTCTATGTCTCCATGCAGGAGAGGGAGTATATAGAGGAACACAGGGGTCTGTACAAGGATGTGATGATGGAGAATCACCGGCCCCTCACATCACTGGGTAAGAGGAGACTGTCATGTATTGTACAGGGGAGAGCAGGTATGGGGACCCCCTATATACACACATCACCTGATAATCACATATATACACTGTACTCAAGTCACTGTGTGTCTCCTACAGATGGGCCCAGTAACAGAGATACCCCAGAGAGATGTCCCCGTCCTCTGTATTCCCAGGACTGTACAGAGGAGAATCACAGGATCCCACAGGAGGATCAGGTAGGTTGGATTTAGGGTCTCACCCAAAGTGACTGTCACTATATAATGTGTAGAGCAGCTGTGTGTGTCATTATATTTGTATTGTTTAATCTATTACTGAAATCAACAATTATTACAGTCTTCTTTTATTGATGGTTTACATAGGGTGAAGCCCAATTAAATAATATTAAAGTCAAAGATACAGAGGTAGAAGTAGAGACGTATGTGACTGATATAAAGGCAGAAGATATAGAGGTAGAAGTAGAGACGTATGTGACTGATATAAAGGCAGAAGATATAGAGGGAGAAGAGACGTATGTGACTGATATGAAGGCAGAAGATATAGAGGGAGAAGAAGAGACGTATGTGACTGATATGAAGGCAGAAGATATAGAGGGAGAAGAAGAGACGTATGTGACTGATATAAAGGCAGAAGATATAGAGGAAGAAGAAGAGACGTATGTGACTGATATAAAGGCAGAAGATATAGAGGAAGAAGAAGAGACGTATGTGTCTGATATGAAGGCAGAAGATATAGAGGGAGAAGAAGAGACGTATGTGAGGGGTGATCAGCAGTGTAAGGAGGAGGAAATCCCTACAGATACCAGCACAGGTAAGTAATAAACACTTATTACAGAAAAGAGTCACATATTCTCCTTGCTCAGTCACTACAGCAATCTCTTACCCTACAACCTCCTCTGTCAGTACAAATTAGGGAACTGTATTTGCCCAGTAGTGGAGTCAGGAGCCATAAGCCCCTATTATACTCCTGCTCTCCCCCTCACATCATGTCACTGTGTGTTACCAGCCCAGAGATCTGACCAGTCTCCTACCCACACTCTCTGGTGTATCTCATACATCAGGACCCATCACCTCTATTATACTCCTGCTCTCCCCTCACCTCATGTCACTGTCTGTTACCAGCCCAGAGATCTGACCAGTCTCCTCCCCACACTCTCTGGTGTATCTCATACATCAGGAGCCATCAGCCCCTATTATACTCCTGCTCTCCTCCTCACATCATGTCACTGTGTGTTACCAGCCCAGAGATCTGACCAGTCTCCTCCCCACACTCTCTGGTGTATCTCATACATCAGGAGCCATCAGCCCCTATTATACTCCTGCTCTCCTCCTCACATCATGTCACTGTGTGTTACCTGCCCAGATATCTGACCAGTCTCCTCCCCACACTCTCTGGTGTATCTCATACATCAGGAGCCATCAGCCCCTATTATACTCCTGCTCTCCCCTCACATCATGTCACTGTGTTACCAGCCCAGAGATCTGACCAGTCTCCTCCCCACACTCTCTGGTGTATCTCATACATCAGGAGCCATCAACCCCTATTTCTCTAACGTCCTAAGTGGATGCTGGGGACTCCGTAAGGACCATGGGGAATAGCGGCTCCGCAGGAGACTGGGCACATCTAAAGAAAGCTTTAGGACTAACTGGTGTGCACTGGCTCCTCCCCCTATGACCCTCCTCCAAGCCTCAGTTAGATTTCTGTGCCCGACGAGAAGGGTGCACACTAGGGGCTCTCCTGAGCTTCTTAGTGAAAGTTTTAGTTTAGGTTTGTTATTTTCAGTGAGACCTGCTGGCAACAGGCTCACTGCATCGAGGGACTAAGGGGAGAAGAAGCGAACTCACCTGAGTGCAGAGTGGATTGGGCTTCTTGGCTACTGGACATTAGCTCCAGAGGGACGATCACAGGCCCAGCCTGGATGGGTCCCGGAGCCGCGCCGCCGGCCCCCTTACAGAGCCAGAAGAGCGAAGAGGTCCGGAAAAATCGGCGGCAGAAGACGTTCCTGTCTTCAATAAGGTAGCGCACAGCACTGCAGCTGTGCGCCATTGCTCTCAGCACACTTCATACTCCGGTCACTGAGGGTGCAGGGCGCTGGGGGGGGCGCCCTGAGACGCAATAAAACATGATAAAAATACCTTACATGGCAAAAAATACATCACATATAGCTCCTGGGCTATATGGATGCATTTAACCCCTGCCAGAATATACAGAAAAACGGGAGATAAGGCCGCCGAAAAGGGGGCGGAGCCTATCTCCTCAGCACACTGGCGCCATTTTCCCTCACAGCTCAGTTGGAGGGAAGCTCCCTGGCTCTTCCCTGCAGTCACTACACTACAGAAAGGGTTAAAAAAAGAGAGGGGGGCACTAATTAGGCGCAGTATTAAAACATACAGCAGCTATAAGGGGGAAAACACTTATATAAGGTTATCCCTGTATATATATATAGCGCTCTGGTGTGTGCTGGCATACTCTCCCTCTGTCTCCCCAAAGGGCTAGTGGGGTCCTGTCCTCTATCAGAGCATTCCCTGTGTGTGTGCTGTGTGTCGGTACGTTTGTGTCGACATGTATGAGGAGAAAAATGATGTGGAGACGGAGCAGAGTGTCTGTAACAGTGATGTCACCACCTAGGGGGTCGACACCTGAGTGGATGTACTGTTTAAAATTACGTGACAGTGTCAGCTCTGTATAAAAAAACAGTGGTTGACATGAGACAGCCGGCTACTCAGCTTGTGCCTGTCCAGACGTCTCATAGGCCGTCAGGGGCTCTAAAGCGCCCGTTACCTCAGATGGCAGATACAGACGCCGACACGGATACTGACTCCTGTGTCGACGGTGAAGAGACAACCGTGATTTCCAGTAGGGCCACACGTTACATGATTGAGACAATGGAAAATGTTTTATACATTTCTGATAATACGAGTACCACCAAAAAGGGGTATTATGTTCGGTGAGGGAAAAACTACCTGTAGTTTTCCTGAATCTGAGAAATAAAATGAGGTGTGTGATGATGCGTGGGTTTCCCCCCGATAACAATTGATAATTTCTTAAAAAGTATTGGCTGTATACCCTTTCCCGCCAGAGGTTAGGGTGCGTTGGGAAACACCCCCTAGGGGGGAAAAGGCGCTCACACGCTTGTAAGAACAAGGGCTCTACCCTCTCATGAGATGGCCGCCCTTAAGGATCCTGCTGATAGAAAGCAGGAGGGTATCCAAAAATGTATTTACACACATACTGGTGTTATACTGCGACCAGCAATCGCCTCAGCCTGGAGGTGCAGTGCTGGGTTGGCATGGTCGGATTCCCTGACTGGAAATATTGATATCCTAGATAAGGATAGTATATTATTGCCTATAGAGCATTTAAAAGATGCATTTCTATATATGCATGATGCACAGCGGAATATTTGCCGACTGGCATCAAGTATAAGTGCGTTGTCCAATTCTACCAGTAAAATGGTCAGGTGATGCGGATTCCAAACGGCATTTGGAAGTATTGCCTTTGAAAGGGGACATTTGAGGTCGGTCTTTTAGACCTGGTGGCCACGGCAACAACTGGGAAATCCACGTTTGTACCCCAGGTCGCCTCTCAAAATAAGACGCCGTATTATCAGGCGCAGTCCTTTGTTGGCAAGCGGACAAAAGGTTCCTCTTTTCTGCTCGTGACAGAGGGAGAGGAAAAAGGCTGAAGAGATTACCCAGTTCCCAGGAACAGAAATCCTTTCCCGCCTCTGCAAAAGCCCTCAGTATGACGCTAGGGCCTTACAAGCTCAGGCACGGTGGGGGCCCGTTCTCAATGAATTTCAGTGCGCAGTGGGCTCACTCGCAAGTAGACCCCTGGATCCTTCAGGTAATATCTCAAGGGTACATATTGAAATTCGAGACGTCTCCCGCTCGCCGTTTCCAAAAGTCGTCTTTACCGACGTCTCCCTCTGACAGGGAGGCAGTTTTGGAAGCCATTCACAAGCTGTATTCCCAGCAGGTGATAATCAAGGTACCCCTCCTGCAACAGGGAACGGGGTATTATTCAACACTATTGTGGTACCGAAGCCAGACGGCCCGGTGAGACCGATTCTAAATCTAAAATCTAAAATCTGTGAACACTTACATACAGAGGTTCAAATTCAAGATTGAGTCACTCAGAGCAGTGATTGCGAACCTGGAAGAAGGGGACTACATGATGTCTCGGGACATCAAGGATGCTTACCTTCATGTCAAAATTTACCCTTCTCACCAAGGGTACCTCAGGTTATGGTACAGAACTGTCACTATCAGTTCAGACGCTGCCGTAGGGATGGTCCACGGCACCCCGGGTCTTTACCAAGGTAATGGCCGAAATGATATCCCTTCGAAGGAAGGGAATTTTAGTTATCCCTTACTTGGACGATTCCCTGATAAGGGTAAGATCCAGGGAACAGTTGGAAGTCGGTGTAGCACTATCTCAGGTAGTGTTGCGGCAGCACGATTGGATTCTCAATATTCCAAAATCGCAGCTGGTTCCGACGACTTGTCTTCTGTTTCCTAGGGATGTTCCTGGACACAGTCCAGAAAAAAGGTGTTTCTCCCGGAAGAGAAAGCCAGGGAGTTATCCGAGCTAGTCAGGAACCTCCTAAAACCGAACCAAGTCTCAGTGCATCAATGCACAAGGGTTCTGGGTAAAAATGGTGGCTTCCTACGAAGCAATCCCATTCGTTAGATTCCACGCAAGAACTTTCCAGTGGAACCTACTGGACAAATGGTCCGGGTCGCATTTTCAGATGCATCAGCGGATAACCCTGTCACCAAGGACAAGGGTATCCATCATGTGGTGGTTGCAGAGTGCTCATCTTCTAGAGGGCTGCAGATTCGGCATTCAGGACTGGGTCCTGGTGACCACGGATGCCAGCCTGCGAGGCTGGGGAGCAGTCACACAGGGAAGGAATATCCAGGGCTTAGGGTCAAGCCTGGATACATCACTTCACATAAATATCCTGAAGCTAAGGGACATTTACAATGCTCTAAGCTTAGCAAGACCTCTGCTTCAAGGTCAGCCGGTGTTGATCCAGTCGGACAACATCACGGCAGTCACCCACGTAAACAGACAGGGTGGCACAAGAAGCAGGAGGGCAATGGCAGAAGCTGCAGGGATTCTTCGCTGGGCGGAAAATCATGTGATAGCACTGTCAACAGTATTCATTCCGGGAGTGGACAACTGGGAAGCAGACTTCCTCAGCACGACCTCCACCCGGGAGAGTGGGGACTTCACCCAGAAGTCGTCCACATGATTAAAAAACTCGACCGGTATTGCGCCAGGTCAAGAGACCCTCAGGCAATAGTTGTAGACGCTCTGGTAACACCGTGGGTGTACCAGTCAGTGTATGTGTTCCCTCCTCTGCCTCTCATACCCAAGGTACTGAGATTGATAAGATGGAGAGGAGAAAGCACTATATTCGTGGCTCCGGATTGGCCAAGAAGGACTTGGTAACCGGAACTTCAAGAGATGCTCACGGAGGATCCGTGGCCTCTACCTCTAAGAAGGGACCTGCTCCAGCAAGGACCCTGTCTGTTCCAAGACTTACCGCGGCTGCGTTTGACGGCATGGCGGTTGAATGCCGGATCCTGAAGGAAAAAAGGCATTCCGGATGAAGTCATCCCTATCCTGATCAAAGCCAGGAAGGATGTAACCGCAAAAACATTATCACCGCAATTGGCGAAAATATGTTGCGTGGTGCGAGGCCAGTAAGGCCCGATGGAGGAAATTCAACTGGGTCGATTCCTACATTTCCTGCAAACAGGAGTGTCTATGGGCCTGAAATTGGGGTCCATTAAGGTTCAAATTTTCGGCCCTGTCAATTTTCTTCCAAAAAGAACTAGCTTCAGTCCCTGAAGTTCAGACGTTTGTAAAAGGGGTACTGCATATACAGCCTCCTTTTGTGCCTCCAGTGGCACTTTGGGATCTCAATGTAGTTTTGGGTTCCAAAAGTCACATTGGTTTGAACCACTTAAATCTGTGGAGTTAAAATATCTCACATGGAAAGTGGTCATGCTGTTGGCCCTGGCCTGGGCCAGGCGCGTGTCAGAATTGGCGGCTTTATCCTGAAAAAGCCCTTATCTGATTTTCCATTCGGACAGGGCGGAATTGAGGACTCGTCCTCAGTTTCTCCCCAAGGTGGTTTCAGCGTCTCACCTGAACCAGCCTATTGGTGGTGCCTGCGGCTACTAGGGACTTGGAGGCCTCCAAGTTGCTAGACGTTGTCAGTGCCCTGAAAATATATGTTTGTAGGACGGCTGGAGTCAGGAAATCTGACTCGCTGTTTATCCTGTGTGCACCCAACAAGCTGGGTGCTCCTGCTTCTAAGCAGACTATTGCTCGTTGGATTTGTAGTACAATTCAGCTTGCACATTCTGTGGCAGGCCTGCCACAGCCAAAAATCTGTAAATGCCCACTCCACAAGGAAGGTTGGCTCATCTTGGGCGGCTGCCCGAGGGGTCTCGGCTTTACAACTTTGCCGAGCAGCTACTTGGTCAGGAGCAAATACGTTTGTAAAATTCTACAAAATTGATATCCTGGCTGAGGAGGACCTGGAGTTCTCTCATTTGGTGCTGCAGAGTCATCCGCACTCTCCCGCCCGTTTGGGAGCTTTGGTATAATCCCCATGGTCCTTACGGAGTCCCCAGCATCCACTTAGGACGTTAGAGAAAATAAGAATTTACTTACCGATAATTCTATTTCTCATAGTCCGTAGTGGATGCTGGGCGCCCATCCCAAGTGCGGATTGTCTGCAATACTTGTACATAGTTATTGTTACAAAAATCGGGTTATTATTGTTGTGAGCCATCTTTCAGAGGCTCCTCTGTTATCATGCTGTTAACTGGGTTCAGATCACAGGTTATACGGTGTGATTGGTGTGGCTGGTATGAGTCTTACCCGGGATTCAAAATCCTTCCTTATTGTGTACGCTCGTCCGGGCACAGTATCCTAACTGAGGCTTGGAGGAGGGTCATAGGGGGAGGAGCCAGTGCACACCAGTTAGTCCTAAAGCTTTCTTTAGATGTGCCCAGTCTCCTGCGGAGCCGCTATTCCCCATGGTCCTTACGGAGTCCCCAGCATCCACTACGGACTATGAGAAATAGAATTATCGGTAAGTAAATTCTTATTTATACTCCTGTTCTCCCCTCACATCATGTCACTGTGTGTTACCAGCCCAGAGATCTGACCAGTCTCCTCCCCACACTCTCTGGTGTATCTCATACATCAGGAGCCATCAGCCCCTATTATACTCCTGCTCTCCTCTCACATCATGTCACTGTGTGTTACCAGCCCAGAGATCTGACCAGTCTCCTCCCCACACTCTCTGGTGTATCTCATACATCAGGAGCCATCAGCCCCTATTATACTGCTCTCCTCCTCACATCATGTCACTGTGTGTTACCTGCCCAGATATCTGACCAGTCTCCTCCCCACACTCTCTGGTGTATCTCATACATCAGGAGCCATCAGCCCCTATTATACTCCTGCTCTCCTCTCACATCATGTCACTGTGTGTTACCAGCCCAGAGATCTGACCAGTCTCCTCCCCACACTCTCTGGTGTATCTCATACATAACACAGGAAATAAAGATAAAAATATACGTTTTATACCCATAACAAGAGCAAATAAATCTGGCCCAAAAATAGATCCATGCCCAGTAAGTTAGTCCCATTTGGCACATGTTACAGTAGGAAACAGACTCTGAGTGTCTGTAACAGTCTTACTCCTTTATCATATTACTTTGAGACGGAAGACAACTCCTCCGGGATTGGTTTAGGTAAAGTGTCATGAAGGACTGTCAACAGGAATGTCCACTTTCTCTAACATTCTAGGGGATACTGGGATGGTCTTAGTACTATGGGGTATAGATTGGGTCTATTGGAGCCTGACACTTTAAGAAATCCTTAGTGTGTGCTGGCTCCTCCCCTCTAAGCCCCTCCTACCAGACTCCGTTTAGAAAAATGTGCCCAAGGAGCCGGGTGCATTCTCTGGAGCTCCAGAGAGTTTTCTTCAGAATGTATTTTAGTTTGATGTTTTCAGACAGGACGGGTTGGCACCAGTCTGCCTGCGTTGTGAGACTTAGGGGGGGACCGGTACCAACCTCTTGAAGGGTTAATGGTTAAGATCCCCACTGACAGGACATAGCTCCTGAAGGGGGTTGTTTCACTCACCCACAGCGGTGTGCGCTCTTCCTCACAGCATGCCGCCACCCCTAATTGAGTGCTGAGTACTAAACCGGGGTCCCGGTACAGATGGTGGCGTTAGGGCAGCGGGCACAGTGCTGATGTCCCTCTATGAAAGCCCACACTGGCACTTACGTTGAAAAGGGGTTTTAACCCCATTTTCTTTGCAAAAATTACCCTGCCAGTATAAACTATTGTGGGAACAATGCATGCCATTAAGGAGGCGGGGCATTTCTGGAGAGCGGGACCAGTGGCTCAGTGCACTATTTCCTACCTCCTAGGGACCCTCAGAAGCACCTTGTTTGGTACAAGGGGGTTTGTGGTAGGTGGAGCGATATACTGTATGTGTATATAATAATCTAGATCTCTTATCTAAGGTTCCTAGTTACTGCCCGGCAAAGCACTGCTTTGGCTGTAGAGGCAAGGTGTGCTGGTTTCTCTCTCTCATTCCTAGCAGGCTCTCTGGGTTACTGTGTTATGTAACCTGTTCCTGTGTGTGTATTATGCTGTACAGTATGTCAGGTAAGAAGGTCATATGCCAGTCCTGCAGCACAAGGTTTTCCCCTTCCCCAGGGGATCTCTGTTGTGTGCACAGTGCAGCCCTCCTTCACAAGGAAGCAGCACTCAGGAGCCAGCGTGGCTGGACTCAATAAAAGGAATGATTACAGACATATCCCCTGTACTGGATACTGCCAGACAGGAGAGGCAGGATTTTAAAAGAAGTCTATGGCTGATTTTATGATTAAGAATTCAGACCGAAGACCATCCTCTCAGCCCCCTATACTTATTTCCCAAAAAGGTACATCACCCCAGGTTCTCCAGTCTGTCTGTGATGTGGAGATGCCAGATCTGGAAGAGGGGGACGTGAATGTAAATATGGGGGACGCTAATGTCTCAGTGAGTGGAAGCTCTTATTACTCTATTTGAGATGTCCTGAGTATCCCTGATAAGGAGACAGACACAGTAGTATTATTATTATTATTATTATTATTATTATTATTACATTTTATTTATAAGGCGCCACAAGTGTTTCGCAGCGCTGTACACAGGACAGTACAGGGAGACAGAACTTAGCATTACAGTAAATAAATAACAGAAATAGAGTACAGGTAACAAAGAGCCACAATTCTCATACATAATACAGCTTTGATGTAAGTAGCGAGGGAGTAATCATTGTACTACTTGGGGCTGGCGGCCATAGATAGAGAGGAGCCTTTACCAGTAGGAGAAAAAGCAGGTAAAGATGGTTGCTGAGTGAAATGTGTCGAGAAGAGGGCTTAGACAACAAGAGGAAATGGGTCCCTGCTCTGAAGAGCTAACAATCTATTGGGGAGGGGCGACAGACAGATGACATGAGGTGCAAGCAAGCGGGAGGAAGCCCGATGGCAGTATCAAGCACGGCAGAGATGTTCAAGGCGTGGGGCAGGGGGATGGAGGAGCAGCCTAAGGACTAGGTTATGCATCGGAGGGGTACGCTTTGATAAATAGGTGGGTTTTCAGTGACCGTTTGAAGCTTTGCAAGGTCGGGGAGAGTATAATGGAGCGGGGGAGCACGTTCCACTGAAGGGGTGCAGCACGGGCAAAATCTTGAACTCGTGCATGGGAAGCAGTGACCAAGGCAGAGGAGAGGCGATGGTCATCAGCCGACCGTAGTGGGCGGGAGGGAGTATGAAGGGAGAGGAGGTTGGAGATGTAGGGAGCAGTGGAATTAGAGATGGACTTGTATGTGAGGGTGGGGAGTTTGAATAGGATTCTGTAGGGGAATGGGAGCCAGTGTAGATTTTGTTGAAGGGGAGTGGCAGATGTGGTGCGGCGTGAGAGGAAGATGAGCCTAGCTACGGAGTTGAGGACAGATTGGAGGGGAGCGAGATGGGAGCAAGCGAGGCCAGTGAGGAGAACATTGCAGTAGTCGAGTTGTGAGATGACCAGTGAGTGGATGATGAGTTTAGTTGCACTCTGGGAGAGAAATGGCCTGATGCGAACAATGTTGCATAGCTGGAACCGACAGGATTGCGCCAGAGCTTGGATGTGGGGTGCAAAGGAGAGGGAGGAGTCAAGAGTGACACCCAGGCAGCGGAGCTGGGGAACGGGGGAGATGATTGTGTTGTCAACAGTGATAGAGATATATGTAGGGGGTGTTGCTCTGGCTGGGGGAAAGATAATGAATTCAGTTTTGTCCATGTTGAGCTTCAGAGAATGCTCAGACATCCAGGAGGAGATGGCAGAGAGGCAGCTGGAGACCTGAGAGAGGACAGAGGGGGACAGATCAGGAGATGAGAGGTAGAGTTGTGTGTCATCAGCATAGAGGTGGTATTGAAGGCCAAATGAGTTAATGAGCGCACCCAGGGAAGAGGTGTACAGGGTGAACAGAAGGGGGCCTAGGACAGAACCCTGAGGGACACCAACAGGAAGGATGGAAGGGTGTGAGGTTGTTCCGGAGGCAGACACAGAGAAGGAGCGGTTAGTGGGGTAAGAGGTAAACTAGTCAAGGACGGTGCTAGAGAGGCCAATGTTTTGGAGTGTGCGGAGGAGGAGATGATGATCCACAGTGTCAAATGCAGCAGAGAGCTCCAGAAGGATAAGCAGAAAGAAGTGGCCCCTGGATTTGGCCGAAAGCATGTCAATGATGACTTTCACCAGGACAGTCTCGTGGAGTGGCGAAAGCCAGATTGTAGTGGATCAAGGATGGAGTTGTCAGAGAGGTAGCTTGTGAGATGGCTGTAGACCAGTCGTTCAAGTTGTTTGGAGGTAAATCGGAGAAGAGAGATGGGGCGGTATCTAGTGAGTGATGAAGGGTCGAGGTTGGTTTTTTTGAAAATAGGGGACGCCAGAGCATGTTTCAATGGTGTGGGAAAGATGCCGGTAGAGAGCGATAGGTTAAAGAGGTGAGCAAGGTGGGAGCAGGCAGTGGGGGGGGGGGGGGGAGCAGAGATGACGGGAAGGGAGTGGGTACAAGGGGCAGGTTGAGTGGGGGGAGGAAAAGTTGAGGGAGTTGACTTCCTTGTCTGAGGTGGGACAGAAGCAGGACAGGGTGGGATAGATGGAGGGGAGGGATGATGGGGGCAGGGGGGCAGCAGAGGAGTGACGGGAGGAGATGTCATTTTGGATAGCCACAATTTTGGAGATGAAGAAGGAGGCAAAGTCAGTGGCAGTGAGGGAGGTGGGGAGGAGGAGAGTGTTGATAGTTTCAAAGAGTCGGCGTGGACTGGAGGACTAAGAAGAGATGAGTGTTTGGAAAAAGGATTGCTTGGCGAGAGAGAGCAGAGCTGTAGGAGGAGAGAATAAACTTGAAATGCAGGAAGTCCGCCAGAGAGTGAGATCTCCTCCAGGAGCGCTCTGCGGAGCGTGAACATTTTTGTAGGAATCGTGTTAGTTTGGTGTGCCAGGGTTGGGGTTTGGAGCGGCAGAGGGGACAGAGGAGAGGGGGGGGCCACAGAGTCGAGAGCAGCGGTAAGAGAAGAGTTATAGAAGGAGGCTGCCTGGTTGGGACAAGTCATAGTGGAAAGAGAAGAGAGGAAGGTCTCGAGGGAGGACAGGATAGCGGGGTTGAAAGACCCGAGATTGTGTTCGGTGATGGTGGGTCTGGGCGTGGAGAGGAGAGGAGAAGATGAGAGGGTGAAAGAATGTAGATGGTGGTCAGAGAGAGGGAAGGAAGAGTTTGAGAAATAGGAGGGATCACATCGGTGGGTGAAGACAAGGTCGAGGGAGTAGCCGAGATTGTGAGTAGGGGTGGAGTACCATTGAGAAAGTCCAAAGGTGGTGGAAAGGGCAAGAAGATTAGTGCAAGCTGCATTAGTGATGTCGATATGGATGTTAAAGTCACCAAGGATGATAGAGGGGAGGTCGGAGGAGAGAAAGTGGGGAAGCCAGGCAGCAAAGTTGTCAAGGAAAGGTGAACAGCGGACAGGGGGTGGTAGATCACTGCCACATGGAGGTGAATGGGGTAGAAGAGGCGGATAGTGTGGACCTCAAAGGTGGAGAAGGTGAGGGAGGGCTCAGGTGGGATGACACGAAAGTTGCAGTTTGGGGAGCGAAGGATGCCCACGCCTCCACCCTGGCGGCCATCAGGTCTGACCGTGTGGGTGAAGGAGAGGCCTCCGTAGGAGAGGGCAGCAGGGGAGGTGGTGTCAGAGGAGGAGAGCCAGGATTCAGTGATGGCGAGAAGGTTAAAAGAGTGGGAGATGAAGAGGTTGTGGATAGTTGGCAGCTTGTTGCAGATTGATCTAGCATTCCAGAGTGCACAGGAGAAGGGAAGGGAGGGGACAGGGGAGATGGGGATCAGGCTGGCTGGGTTCTCAATGCCTGTGGGCGGTCTGGAAATTGGGGGGTGACCTAGCAGTGAGGATTGGTATGGGACAGGATCGAGGAGCCATAATTCCAGTACAGTAGTGTTGTTCAGAGGAATAATATAGAACAAAGTGGGTGTAATATAGAATGGACAATGAGAAGGGTGTTGTAGTAAAAGCAGAGACATTGAAAAAGTTTTTTTTGGTAAATGGAAGAATCGGAAAGGCTGAGATTGTTACACAGTGGTTGTAGAGAGTATAAATGAGGAGCAGAAAGCAACGTGTGAGAGCAGTATGGCTGTTACTTAATCAGACAGGGAGGTCAGTGTCCAGGCTGTGCGGGCTGCAGGCGTTGGTGGTACTGGATTAGGTTACTCTCTGTAGGATGTTAATTGCAGGTGGGGAAGATAGTCTGCTGTCCTTCTGTTCCTCTCCTGTTTATCTCCGAGTATCTCCAAAGGTCATATCTTCATCCTTAACACTAACACACTATGCAGCTAGGATACTTTGTAGCCAAATATGTACTGATTAAATATAAATGCACACATTGATATAGGCTTGATTGCCAACAGCACCCACCCTCTGAAACCCCACCCACCATGGATGGAGATCGTGTCTGCTGAGGAAGACCACTCCTGTTGATGTAGGACACCGCTGTGACGTTGTCCGACTGAACTTGAATGGCTCGATCTTGCAGAAGATGTGCCGCCTGTAGAAGGCCGTTGTATATGGCCCTTAGTTCCAGAATGTTTATTGGAAGGACAGATTCCCGGCATGACCACTTTCCTTGGAAGTTTTCCCCCTGGGTTACTGCTCCCCAACCCGGAGGCTTGCATCCGTGGTTAGGAGAATCCAATTCTGAATCCTGAACCTGCGGCCCTCGAGCAGATGAGAAGTTTGCAGCCACCACAGGAGTGAAATTCTGGCTTTCGGCGACAGGCGTATCTGCTGGTGCATGTGAAGATGCGATCCCGACCACTTGTCCAGGAGATCCAGCTGGAAGAACAGTGCATGGAATCTTCCGTATTGTAGAGCCTCGTAGGAGGCTACCATCTTCCCCAAAAGGCGAATGCACTGATGAACCGATACCCAGGGAGGTTTTAAGACATCCCTGACAATTGATTGGATCACCAACGCTTTCTCCACCGGTAGAAACACCCTCTGCACTTCTGTGTTGAGTATCATCCCCAGGAAGGGCAGTCTCCTTGTCAGTTCCAAATGTGACTTTGGAAGGTTCAGGATCCACCCATGAACCCAGAGTAGTTGAGGTGAGAGCGCAATACTCTGCAACAGCTTCTCCTTGGAAGATGCCTCTATCAGCAGATCATCCAGATATGGAATTATGTTCACTCCCTGTTTGCGTAGGAGGAGCATCATCTCCGCCATGACCTTGGTGAACACCCTCGGTGCTGTGGAGAGGCCAAATGGCTACGTCTGGAACTGATAGTGACAGTCCTGTAGTGCAAACCGTAGATAGGCCTGGTGAGGTGGCCAGATCGGAATGTGAAGGTACGCATCCTTGATATCCAGGGATACTAGGAATTCCCCTTCCTCCAGACTTGAGATCACCACTCTCAGAGACTCCATTTTGAATTGGAAAACCCTTAAGTAGGGGTTCAACAACTTCAGGTTCAATATAGGCCTTACCGAACTGTCCGGTTTTGGTACCACAAACAGGTTTGAGTAATAACCCTTGGTTTTTGGGTGAGGTGGAACTGGAACAATGACATTTGTTCGTACCAATTTTTGAATGGCTTCCTGTAGGATATCACTTTCTGTCAGTGAAGCTGGTAAGCCTGATTTGAAGAATCTGTGAGGTGGGAGTTCCTGAAACTCCAGTCTGTACCCCTGGGTAACAATATCCGTCACCCAGGGGTCTAGGCATGATGACGCCCAGACGTGACTGAAATCTCTTAGTCTCGCTCCCACCTGCCTGATCTGCAGGCTGGGAGGTCCGTCGTCATGCTGAAAATTTGAAGGAAGCAAAACCTGGTTTCTGTTCCAGGGAACCTGTTGGTGCAGGTTTTTTGGATCTTCCCCGATCTCCTCTAAAAAAGGTTGGAGGGGGTTTGGATTTTTTAAATTTTGCGGTCCGAAAGGACTGCAGTGTAGATGAAGGATAAGATTTCCTAGCCGGTGGTGCTGCAGAGGGAAGAAATGTCTGCTTACCCACAGTCACCGTGGATATCCACACATCCAATGCGTCCCCAAATAGTGCCTGACCTGTGAATGGCAGGTTCTCTACACTTTTCTTGGATTCTGCATCTGCAGTCCATTGGCGTAGCCAGAGTCCTCTGCGTGCCGAGACAGCCATGGAAGTAGCAGGCCAATGTCCTTCATGGCCTCCACCATGAAACCTGCAGAATCCTGTATGTGACTTAAAAACAAGTCAATGTCACTCCTATCCATAGTATCTAAGTCCTCTAGTAAGGTGCCTGACCACTTTACTATGGCTTTTAGAAATCAAAGCACAAGCAATAGTGGGCCTTAAAGCCACACCTGTAGCAGTGTATAGTGATTTGAGCGTAGTCTCAATCTTGCGGTCATCCGGCTCCTTTAAGGCGGTTGAACCAGGGACAGGTAAAACCACCTTTTTAGACAGCCTAGATACAGAAGCGTCTACTATAGGTGGGTTTTCCCACTTCTTCCTGTCCTCTTCAGGGAAATGGAAAGCAATGAGAATTCTTTTAGGGATCTGGAATTTTCTTCTCTGGGTTTTCCCAGGATTTTTTAAACCAGGCAGTTTTACTCCTTAGAAGCAGGGAAGGTAAGCGAGGTATTCTTATTTACTGTAAAATAAGTTTCCTCTACTTGTTTCCGGAACTTTCTCAGAAATATGCAAAACATCCCTAATGGCTTTAGTCATTAGTTGCACCCCTTTAGCAAGGGATGCATTCCCCCCTTCATATCCCCATCACCGTCCCCTGTATCAGGGTCGGTATCAGTGTCAGCTTGCATTATCTGGGCAGTTGTACATTTTTTGGGTATGTAGGTGGGGTTTTAGATGAAGTAGTGGGAGCTGAATACTTCAAACCCACTACAGATTGTCTCAAAAACTGCGTCTCTTTCTCAGTATGTGACATCCTTGTTGAAATCTGGGATATCATTGCCCTTAAATTATCCACCCATGGGGGTTCGGATTCAGAAGGCTGAGACAGGATATTGCAGTCCTGAGTACATGGAATAGACTCCTCAGGAGAAGATACACACTCTGCAGCATAGGACACAGAGTCCTTAGACATGGTAATGTGGATATACACACTTACACACACTCACACAGGAAAATGTCAGACACAGTTCCCCCCAGAGTACCTTCAGAGAGTCACAGAGTATAAGGAGCCAGCCACACAGCGCCCCTGTAGACAGTTATTATGATAAAAGCCCGGCGCTGACTGACCTTAATAGGGAGGGCAGCGCTCCCTGTCAGTGTCCTAGTTCCTATGATCTGCAGGGAGAAAATGGCGCTGGTGAGTGCTGGATCCGCTCTGAGAGGAAGCCCCGCCCCTTGTAATGGCGCGCAGCTTCCCGCACTAATTGTTTATACTGGCCTGAGGATTTTAGTGATAACAGGAGGATTAGCCGCTGTTAGCTGCGTGACCAGTGTAGGGTTTATCCGCGCTGGCTCGGGACGCTCTTCAAAGCTCCTACACTGTGTGTTGCTGAGCCTTCCTGGAGCGCAGCCTCTCAGAGCTGCGCTTCCACCCTTGTGCCGCCATTTCCTCCGGTGACCCGCTAACCGGGATGCTGGCGCTGTACTCACCACTCTTCTTTCTTCTGGCTCTGTTAGGGGGTGGCGGCCGTGCTGCCGGAGTGAGCAGTCGCCTCATGGGCTTGTGATCAGAACCCTCAGGAGCTCAGTGTCCTGTCAGTTGAGTAGAGAACCAGTAACTCTTCAGGAAGTAGGTTCCTTCTCCCCACCCTAAGTCCCACGAAGCAGGGAGGCTGTTGCCAGCTGCCTTCCTGTAACCTAACTATCTCTAGAAAATAAAAAGCTAAGAAAACTCTTAGAAGCTCCCCTAGCTGTGACCGGCTCCGGGCACATTTTCTAAACTAAGTCTGGTAGGAGGGGCATAGAGGGAGGGGCCAGCTCACACTATTAAACTCTTAAAGTGCCAGTGGCTCCCAAAGGACCCAGCAGATGATGATTACAGGGTATCATATGGTGTATTGCATGTAAAGTACCTTGTTCCACACCTACTCTGCTGTAGCAATATACCTTATATAAGGGTTAGTAACACTTGTACAGGCGTACCAGCGTATGAGCACACACATAAAGGAATGCTACCTTACCAATGCTTCCAGGAGTAACGTTAGGAGACATTTCTCTGATCCATCAGCTCATATAACTGATATTATTATTTATCTAGAATCTCCAATTCATACGATATGTTCCCCATCCATTGTTTTACATTGGTGCTGACATAGGACTTGGCGAGTGACTACGTCTCCATTTATACTTCATGGTTAGTTACCAGTACAAGAGAGAGATATATCTAAGTCTTATTATAATATTACATTTGTTATTGTGAGCATTCTCAGGAGGGTGGACACAATGATAGTCTGAGACACAATATTATAAAGCCTTCAGTAAAAGTTATGTTTTATTATACACACACACTTACAATTAAGTGTCCCAGAGAGTCGTCTTCTCCTATTGTTTACAAGATTAATATTGTTACAGAAAATGTCACATTTCCATAATGTATTTTATTTCCAGCAGATGGACACACAAGCAGGAATATCTCAGAAGGACATCTAATGTTATCCCCGGATTGTGACATAAAAGATAATGACAGTAGACAGTATTCTCCGGGAGATAACCCCATTACCCCTATTATACATCCAGCTCTATCAGCTGATCCCTCTGATCCTGGGAAATGTTCTCCTGATCACTCTGATATTGGTGCATCTATTACAGCTCTGACAGTAGATACAGTGTTTCCCTGTTCTATAGATGCCAAATGTTTTACAAAGAACACGAAGCCTAATAACCCACACACAGGTAATACAGGTGAGAGGCCACTGATATGTTCTGAGTGTGGGAAATGTTTTACATACAAATCACAACTTGTTATACATCAGAGAAGTCACACAGGTGAGAAGCCATTTTCTTGCTCTGAGTGCCGGAAATGTTTTACACAAAAATCACAACTTGTTACCCATCAGCAAAGTCACACAGGTGAGAAGGCATTCCCATGTTCTGAGTGTGGGAAATGTTTTGCACACAAATCAGCTCTTGTTATACATCACAGAAGTCACACAGGTGAGAAGCTGTTTTCTTGCTCTGTGTGTGGGAAATGTTGTGTAAGTAAATCACATCTTGTTATACATCACAGAAGTCACATAGGTGAGAAGCCATTTCCATGTTCTGAGTGTGGGAAATGTTTTGTAAGTAAATCACAACTTGTTACACATCTGCGCAGTCACACAGGTGAGAAGCCATTTCCATGTTCTGAGTGTGGGAAATGTTTTGTAAGTAAATCACATCTTGTTACACATCAGAGAAGTCACACAGGTGAGAAGGCATTTCCATGTTCTGAGTGTGGGAAATGTTTTACACATAAATCAGTTCTTATTAGACATCAGAGAAGTCACACAGGTGAGAAGCCATTTCCATGTTCTGAGTGTGGGAAATGTTTTACACACAAATCAGTTCTTGTTAGACATCAGAGAAGTCACACAGGTGAGAAGTCATTTCTATACTCTGAGAAATAAATCATCAGAATCAGCTTTATTGGCCAGGTGTACTCGCGTACACTAGGAATTGTTTGTGGTACAATGCATCGCCAAGCAGCAACATGAATGGGGAATACAAGGCATAAGAAGGGGGAAAAACATAGCATACATTACATATATGCGTTCATACTGCACATTGCAACTGTACAATAGACTCAACATATTATACATGTAAGACTAAAAACGAAGGCTGCTTGGCAGAGCAGCACCGAGGGAGCCATCCGCAGCGCCAACTAGAACTCAAACAATGCACATAATACAGAAGATTTATGTATTACACATCAAACGATAAACTACACAGACAAAAATAAAAGATACAGAAAGAATAATGCAGGATTGGTGTAGGCATTTTGGGTAATAACTTCCATGGGTTGTGTATTCCACCCTCACAGGGTACCAGGTGCGGCAGCCATCTTCGGCGCACTGCGTAGGATTACCCTGGGTGAAGTAGTCCATCCTCGAGGGGTAGGCCTGTAAGGTACTACTGATGTTCTCTGCCAGAGGGTTAGTGGGCATAGTCCTGGTGATTTCATTTTCGAGGTTTAATGAGTCCACATAATGGTCTGGATTTCTTTCTTGATGTTGTTCAATGTTTGTTCAACTGTTTTTTTTAACTGTTAATTTTCAAACGCTTTGAGTATTGGAACGCACAGCCATGCATAGCTGAAGCTATAGATATATACACACAATAGACATCACTCAGATTGCACACAATAGACATCATTCAGGTGAGGAACCATTTTAATCTTCTGGAGTATACTCATCATTGCCATGCGTTGTTCTTCAAGGTTCTTATCCTATCTCTATGCTTTTTGCAATACACATGTTACCACTGGGTGAAATAATCAGATGTCATACCCTCATCTACCACTGCTATACAGATGACCTGTCTTTGCTCTAGGTACTGAGAGCCCAGTACCAATCCTAAATGGTTGTCTAGCTGAGCTTCAGGTATGGGTGATGCCAGTTTGCTGTGATTCAGTCCTGGTGAAACAGGCCTTTAAGCTCGCCAACAAAGAGCAGGAATACAGCTCAGCTTTACCTACCAACCAGACTTACGCTTGGGGGGTCAGAGTTACAAAATGCTGATCATGTGCGGAATCTTGGTGTCCTGGATGGTGGAGTGACACTTGGACATCAGTATCTGCCACAGTCAGATACTCATCTGAGGAACATAGCCAGACTCCAGCACTTATTTCCCTCAGAATATCTACCTACAGTCATACATGTACTTGTATCATCACACATAGACTACTGCAATGACCTCTACCTGGGTCTCCCAGCAAAATAATTGCACCACTTGTAGCTTGTACAGAATGCAGCAGCCAGGCTGTTACCTAACCAGCCCGTTCCTGCCACATAACACCCATTCTCTACAACCTTCACCGGCTGCCTGTAAGATGGTGACTGTATTACATAATCTTACTTACTCTCCCAGCCCTACATGACCAGGGTCCATGGAACCAGAAGCAGCTTCTGCCTCCTTACTGCCACCTGCAGATGAAGGACTGTTACCAGCAGTACCAAGAATCCCCAAGCAGTGCTGAGAGGTCAGGGGGAAGACAGGGTGGTGGCACTAGTGCTGTAGTAGGGGCTGCCGGAGGCAGTGTCTGAGAATTTTGTCCTCAAGCAGCGCTAAGGTATCAGATGGGAGACAGGGTGGTGGCAGTAGTGGGGGGAGGCGGGGTGGTGGCAGTAGTGGGGTGAGACAGGACTGGCATTAGTGGGGGGGAGACAGGGTGGGTGGCAGTAGTGGTGGGAGAAAGGGTGGGTGGCAGTAGTGGGGGAGACAGGGCGGTGGCAGTAGTAGAGGGAAACAGGGCGGGTGTCAGTAGTGGGGGGAGACACGGGGCGGATGACAGTAGTGAGAGGAGACAGGGTGGTGGTGGTAGAGGGGGGGAGATAGGGTGGATGGCCGCAGTGCAGTACCAGGGGCTGCTGGAGGCAGTAAAGAGGTCTATGGGTCCCGCACAGAACCAGTTGATAATTAGACTTAATGATGATTATGCTTCCTTATTTCTAATTAATCCCTTGTATGTGTTACTGTTATTTGCTGTGTCAGCTTTTATGTGTGTTCTGTGTAATAATCCTGAAAGTAGCGCTGCTACCGATCTCATATCATTTGTAATAACTTGGAAAAGATGAGATATGAGGTGCACTCTGGAAGCTTATAGGGGGTTAATCAGAGATGAACGCAGATGTGACATCATGCAGCCCCTGGAAAATGGCCCTGGCCCGCCTGCGTTTACCCCTCAGGGATGCGACCGCAATGTGTGTGTCTGCGTGGCCGCTGCGCATGTGCATTTTACCACCACCAGGAAACTGCTGTGGGCCGCTATTGCGGCTGGGTCTGAATGACCCCCATAGACCTTTGGCTCCCTGCAATACTATAATGTAACTTGAATTGTTTCTGTGCTTTAAAGGATATTTTATCCATGTTGTGCAGAGTAAAGTATTTTTTAAGTTTAAAATATAGAGAAAAATCTGTTTATTAAAGATATGAAATAAAGTTGTTTAAAAACAAAAGATTTCCGTTGAGTCTTTTTATGTGTCTGTGTATTATCTTATTTCCAGATAATTGTCGCTATGATGGCAGAAACAATTTCCTGTTAATGTGTCACTTGTATTGTTACTTTTGTGTCCAGCTGGTGGGCTCGGAAATGTTATCCTTTTCCTCGCAGCCCCACTTGCTGGAGAAAATGAAGGAGGAGCTGTTGACGGTTCACGTTCCGCTTGAGTTGACAATTTTCTCACCAGCAGGTCTTTCCCCCTCTGCAGACTTGTGTCCGAAAAGAGAAATACAACGTAGGCTTTAAACCTAGGATCGAGCACAGTGGCCAAAATGTAGTGCTCTGATTTCAACAGATTGACCACCCTTGAATCCTGGCAAAGCGAATGAAGGGCTCCATCCACAAGTATTTCCAGGGAAGACGTTAAGTCTGAGAGACTATGCACAGGCCCAAATGATAATTGTTTTATGATCCTTCTATGTATGAACCAACCGATAGAGGGAATAATCCGAAAGTGTTAATACCAAAGATTAGTTAATCAGGTTGGAGGTGCACCATTAAGCAAATTGCAATGACTGGTTAGGGGGTTTAGAAAAAAACGCTAGTAGGCTTATATCTAAAGAAGCCTTAATGTGTGGCACACTTTTTTCTTTATGTTTCATGAATAAATTAAAACATAACCTTTATTTATATTTAAGATAGATTTTTCAATAGGCATGAAATAAGTACCAACCAAGTATATCATTGTAAAACCCTGTACCAGAGCAGAATCCTCAATCACATGTGTTACCCATTCAGTACATATATAAATCGATAACTGACCACATCACAAAGATCTGCACATGGAATAAAACAATATTGTTGGAAATAAAAGGTGTTCTCCTGTGACTGAGCATATCATGTGTAACCCTGTAACAGAGCACAGTTCTCTAAGGCATGCATATCCAATTCTACACATTTGTATCAATTCTGTGACAATATTGTTATTGAGAAGGGATATTCCCTGTAACAAGGTATACAATATGAAACCCTGTCACAGAGCGAGGTATACATTATATTATCCCAAGGTTAGTGCATAGATAATATCCAGCTTTCTGCCTGTTTAATTCCAAAGGCCTGCTAAGTTGTCCCAACATGTATCTACACAATACTATTGCCAATCACTGAGTGACGACTGATATAAATATAAATCAGTCAGATAACGAGTAGTGACCAGTGACTAGTAATGACGTCTGTATGCAATGAGTCCACAAATCAGGAGAACCACCTCTCTGTATCTCCAGCACCCGCTACAGAAATATAACATCTGAAGAATGAATGAGGCTGGGGAGAGAGTAGCAGCCTGTAATAATGATAATATATGCTGTTATATAAACAGTGCTATAACCATTCTTCTGATAGAGATCCTTCCTCTGATAGATATAAAGAAGCTCTGGTGTATATAGGCTGAATCCCCCTTCTACTTTTGTCCTATGTGCCGTGGGGCAGTGACTGGGAACAATGAGAGCAGGGAAAGCACCAACACCAGAGCAGAAGGAAAGATAAAGTGGCGAGCAGCTTCTGCTGTCCCCGGGATCAATCGCTCCTGATAATGTCTATTTATCATAAAAGAATTAGGGAGTCTCTGTTGTAATGATATTCAGCATATACAATTTATTATCAAATAAGAGGCCACGCCTATTATTCTGCACAGAGGCGCGTGACCCAAGACAGACTTCATCAATGATACCTGTGTCTTCAGGACATTCAGGTGTACATATATATAGTACATGATTATACAATAATTCCTAACTGATTAATCAATGGGGTGTGTATCTAGTGATAAAGCTAAATATTTATCTTACTTAAAACCCTTTAAGAGGTCAAAGAACACAGTACGCTATTGGCGTATGGAATACCGTAAGGGTACGCACGTTGCGTAACAATCGCTTAGCCGTAGTCGAGACGCTCAAGCGTCACGTTCGCTCACGGCCAAGAGATCACAGGCAGGCACGCTATTGGCTGCCGACTAACGTAATGATACGCTATTAGCGTAGCGGACGCTTGGGACCACGAGGAGATCACAAGCGGCGCTGATGCTCACAATGTTAAACCTTTATAACTATACCATAAACAATGTATCTATGCAATAAACCTTGGTGTAGTGATAGGGTGTAAATGTAACACAGTGTAACCTTATTAACTTAAAGCTGTACGAGCGTCTCCGACGCTCAGAGAATACTTAGAAATATAAGAAATACACGGATACCGATCTTAGGTTCTAACACCTTATATAAACGTTCTATTTGCAAAAGAATAATACAATACAAGTCATACACTACCAATATAACATAGACTAACTAGCCAGATAACTACACATGAAATACAATAACAGCACAATAACACTTTAAGAGGAAAAGAGAGAGAAAGAGGAGAAGAGAGAGAGAGAGATATGGCTCACAATAACAATGAAGACAATATGATTGCGGAGAAACTTACGCTCAAGGGAAACAATCGCATGCGCCTCTGGATATCCAGCTCCCGATTATCAGCAATGAGAACCGTTGAAGAGAATAGAGAGCTGGCCCAGAGTGGCTTGTCCTTTTATACCCTACACATAATACAGTACAATGGTCCCTATATTCTTATTGTTCATTGGACACAGGAATTCGTCTTCGCATTATAACAAAAGGTCATAGGTTGATTCATACAGGTGGGCTGTGACTATTTCCAACTGCTCAGATGGGTGGGAAACTAGGTTTCCCGCCGCATGGATAATAAAGTGCAAATAATAGTAAATGTCCATAAACTTCTTATGTCCATAACTATTCGCACGAGCGATTAATCTGCTTCAAACCAACACCGGAATATTGCTAATTAAATACTCTTCCGATGGATACTAAACACCACTGTATAACCCTTGTCTGACCCTTCGTATCAAACAAAGAGGGTTCTCTTTGTCTATGAACATGCTACCTTAACGAAACTTTCAGATTCTATCAAAGGGACCATAATCTACAAAATACATTATACAGTTAAAATATGTTATGAACGAGTCGCCCGCTAGACGCACACAAACTCTACCGTAAATGCGCATACCGTGCGCCTGCGGGTGCACGCACCAGCGGGTATGCGTACACACGGGAGAGCGAGGGCATGCGCAGCGGGGACACGCATGAGGTGCAAATATGGTAGTGTGCATCATGATATTTTTCTGACTTTGACAGTCCACCCTTTGGCAGTCACCAATAACTGCCACTTCCTAAAACATTTCAAAAAGAGAAAAATATATGTCATGTGTAAATATTTCTATGGTTGGGTAGGGGAGGAGAGGAGAAGGTGAGAAAAGGGTATGACCTAGTGAGATAGCAGAAGCATGTGTGTATGAATCCATGTTTGGGGGGTCATGTATCATCGTGCCGTACGTGTCTTAAATCAAGCTTCGAGGTATTGCGAAGTATACATTTGAATTCCTTCTTATCCCGTGGTACGGGTCTGTGGATGGGCTGTCAAACTTTACCGAGCTCTTTTCGGCTTTTGGTTGCAACAAAATGGGGGAGCACATTTTAGTTGATGATACATGAATGGGGGAATATGTAAATGCTGATATCTGTGCCTGTATTCCCTATCGACTATGTGTGTTGTTACCTGAAGGTTGTAGAGATTAAGATAAAGAACACTTATGGTAAATGCATTGATAAACTATGTGAGTTTAATATACATTTGCCGATTGAGGTCTTGTCTGAAGTCTTGTCTGAAGTCTCCTTTGGGCTTTTGCTATTAACGGTATGCAAAAAGCCTTGTCAATGTCCATAGACTTACAAAAAAAGTTGGGCTAGCGTAAATTTAAAATTTCTAGGGAAACTGGGGGTCTATGGCATAGTCCATCTGTTGTTTGTGTACAAGGTTGTCAAACTTCTTCTTTAATCCATCTGTTGTCTGTATATAAGGTCATCAAATTCCTCTTCCAAGCGGGTCTTTTTATCTTTACTTGTTGGTTAAGTTGTTCTTGGAAAACTACGCCTCCATCTTTGTCATCAGAACCCATTCCAGAACCTCTCTCGACCTCCATGGTACTCTCGCCGGAACAGACTGCTCTGGTCAACATCATGGTCAACAGGAAAATCCGGATCACAGTCTCTTGGGGCAAGTCCATCTTATAGGAGGAAACGGAGAAAAGTAAGAAGGGGGAAAAAAATAATTGAGGGAGATGGGATGGGAAGTGGAGAAAACAATAAAAGGGAACAGGGGATCGACAACTGCTTCTGATCTTATGATTTTCAAAGCTCAGGTGCCGCCTCAGTCCTCCTGAAACAGACACTCCAGTGATACAACTTCCTCTACCGTCTGTTCTTTATCACGGGACCTCTCTGGATCAGCAACCTTCTTACAATGGGACGAATGAACCCAAGTCTCTCTCTCGGCAACCTTCAATGCTGTAGTGCTAGTCAATAAGACTTGGTATGGTCCTTCCCATCTGTCAATAAGGCAACCTGAGCGTAGAAAATTCCGTATCATTACATAATCCCCAGGTTCAATGTCATGACAATTACTATCTAGTAAATCAGGAATCACTAATTTCAAATTATCATTTTGATTCCTTAGCTGTTTACTCATGTTAACCAGGTATTTTACAGTCACTTCATTGTTACACTTCAAATCATCCTGAGGGTTAATCATAACATGCGGTTGTCGACCAAACAAGATTTCAAAGGGGGACAGATTAATAGGGGACCTGGGAGTGGTTCTGATGCTGTATAGTACAATGGGTAAAGCTTCTGGCCATGTCAATCCTGTTTCTGCCATAACTTTACTCAGTTTATTTTTAATAGTGCTGTTCACTCTTTCCACCTTCGCACTCGCCTGGGGGCGGTATGGAGTGTGCAGCTTACTATCAATTCCCATCAACTTACACATTCCTTGAAAGACATCACCTGTAAAATGGGTACCCCTATCACTTTCAATTATTCTAGGGATACCGTATCTACATACAAATTCCTGCACAATTTCCTTAGCAGTAAACATAGCGGTATTTGTGGCCGCAGGAAATGCTTCGACCCAATTTGAGAACACATCTATACAAACAAGTACATATTTCAAATTTCGACAAGGGGGTAATTGTATAAAGTCAATCTGTATTACCTGAAAAGGGCCGCCTGTAGGTGGGATATGAGATGGTTCTGTTGGTATTGCCTTTCCGATATTCTTCCTCAAACAGGTAAGGCATGACATTGCTCTCTTACCTGCATGAGATGGAAATCCTGGGGCGCACCAATATGCTCTTACCAACTTGCACATTCCCTCCTTGCCCAGATGAGTCAGCCCATGTGCTGCTTCAGCCAAACATGGAAGATATGCTCTAGGGGCCACTGGTTTACCCTGTCCATCTGTCCAGAGTCCTGAGGACTCCTGGCCATATCCTTTTGCCTTCCAGACTGCCTTTTCCTGTGTGGAAAACAAATTTTGCATCTCACACAACTTCTGTGTGTTGATGGTATTGAATACCATCAGTTGTGTGGTGTCTGTCTGTCTGGGGGTACCGGCTGCTAACTTAGCAGCTTCGTCTGCTCGGCTGTTACCAAGTGATACTGGGTCCTGGCTATATGTGTGTGCTTTACACTTGATAACAGCCACTCTGTCGGGTTCCTGTATCGCTGTTAGAAGCCTTTTGATGTGAGCTGCATGCGCTACCGGTGTACCAGCTGCCGTCATGAAATTTCTGAGGCGCCATAGGGCTCCGAAATCATGGACTACCCCGAAGGCGTATCTAGAATCGGTGTAGATATTGGCTGACTTGCCCTTAGCCAATTCACATGCTCTGGTTAGGGCAACCAGTTCAGCAACCTGGGCTGAGTGAGGTGGGCCTAGCGGTTCTGCTTCTATGGTGCCTTGGTCATCTACGACTGCGTATCCAGTACACAAGTGTCCCGAGTCCGACTGTCTGTGACAACTACCGTCAGTGTAGAAAGTAAGATCTACATCTTCCAGTGGGTTGTCACTGATGTCAGGCCTTGCCGTGAAATTTTGGGTCAAATATTCCATACAATCATGCATGTCATCCTTTGTATTAAATCCTCCTTCCCCATAGCTCTCATCCTCCACCCTTTGTGCCTGTGCAGGCACACCTGGGAGATATGTTGCAGGATTTAATGCACTGCATCTCCTTATGGTGATGTTTACGGGGGCCATTAGTGCCAATTCCCATCTTGTAAACCGCGCTGATGAGACGTGCCTGGTTTGGGCAGAATATAGCAAGGCTGACACTGCATGTGGTGTATGGATTGTGAGGTTGTGTCCTAGCACTACGTCTTCGCTTTTCGTTACTAGCAATGCTATCGCAGCAACGCTTCGCAAGCATGTGGGGAGGGATCGCGCTACCGTATCTAGCTGAGCGCTGTAGTATGCTACCGGCCTGCTGGCATCACCGTGCTTTTGGGTTAGGACGCCTGCCGCGCAACCAGCACTTTCTGTTCCGTACAGCTCAAAGGGTTTCCCATAGTCTGGCATACCTAATGCTGGTGCCTGCGTTAGGCACTGTTTGAGTTTCTCAAATGCCATCTCGGATTCGTCTGTATGCGAAATCCGATCAGGTTTGTTTGTTTTTTTTCAAACTATTTTTATTGCAATCTCACATCGTACAGGATAAGTAAGCAGTATTTTGAGACATGAAATGTAGTATATAGTTAACAGTGTATAACATAAAATACATCATACAGAAACCTCCTAATAGGAGACAAGGGGTCACATATTATTCAGTCCCATATAATCCCAGGTAGAGATCCAAACATATTTTCAAATTTTTCCTCTTATAATAATAACAACTTTTATACCCTTCTAATAAAAGGGAACATATATAGAGCTAGTGATATCAGGGAATTTATAGTGTGTTTTAATTACCAAAGCGGAGAATATTATAGATGGAACAAGATGTATCGATCATTGATTCTCCACTAGTAAAAACAGGGTAACCAAGAGAAGAAAAAAAAAAATTCCCTAGACTTGTATAAAATATCTAAAACATAAGAAAATAAACCAACATGTAATGCCTACTATGGGACACGGGTCGTCGATCCATCCACAGCACAATCTTCCCATATCGGGGGTCTATATTTCCAAGCAGCCCGGTATACGATTGAATATAGAAGGAAGTGGAGAAGGGTCCAGGGAAGAAGAGAAAGGATAAGTCAGATGTTTAAGGGGTTAGGGTGGTCTATAGTGTGGAGGAGGTACCATGAGGTGGATTGAAAGCATTTATCTATGGCTTGTTTAGTATGTAGGGGGAGTGTCAAAATGTAAGGGTTCCAACATTGGAACAAAGCAGGGGTGAGCCTCTCCTTATGAATAGAGGTCTCCAGCCAGTCCATGGTGAATAGAAAAAATAGTCTAGAGGTCACCATCGAAATATTAGGAGGTGTGTTGTGAATCCACTGTTGCAGGATTGCCTTTCTGCCAGCTGCCGATAGTATCATAAGCAGCTTTTTGTTAGTCCTGGGAATGTCCGGCTGATCAGTCAAACATCCGAACAGTGCCCAGGAGGTGGTGCAGCTAAAGGATATGCCTAAGGACGTAGTTCCATAGTGATGTACCTCATGCCAAAACTGTGACACCAGAGCGCACTCCCAGAAGCAATGGAAGAGGTCGGCCCCTTCCATTAGGCATTTGGTGCATTTACTATCTTCTGAGATGCCCATCAGTGATCGGCGTTTAGGTGAAATGTATGCCCTATGGAGCATTTTATAGGCCATTTCTTGATAAGAGCTTGCAGGAATAAGTTTCAAGGTCAACTGAAAATGATTTAGGAGGGATTCAGGGGTGACCGTTGGGATGTGGGAGGACCACTGGGACAGCTCTGGAAGGTCTGTGTCTGGGAGAAGTTCAAGACGGATACGTGAGTAAATGGTTGATATAGAGTAGTAGGCCGACTGGGTTAGTGTGTCTAGAGAGTTAAGAAAGTCGATCCCTGTCAGTTTAGATAGTACAGTTTTAAGATAGTGTATTGCTTGGAAGTAGGCAAACTCGTGGTGAGGAAGTAAGCCGTATTTCTCTCGCGCCTCCACGAAAGACAGCGGGGCGCGGGAGGAGTTAAGCAGGTTGCGCAGACTGTGGACGCCAAGAGAGTGCCAGGTAATGAAAGGTTGTAGAGCTTCCCCCTTCTGAAACTCTAAGTTGCCGATAAGGGGCAGTGAAAGTGAGTGTAAATATTGAAGTTTGAGGGATTTCCTTGCCATTTTCCACGCCTGCATTATGGGGAGTAGTAGTAAATTAGTGGTAATATGTAAGGCCAATTTGGAGGGCTTGGCATGTAGAAGATAACTGAGGGATAAGGGAGCGCATAGTTGAGAATCTAGGCTAGAATCTGTGTAGTAATTATTATTTCCAAGCCAATCCATAGCTATGCGTAAGAGGCACGCAAGATTGTATCGTTTAATATCAGGTAGATTGATTCCCCCTCCAGGTACCGTCTGGGTTAATTTTTTCATGCTAATCCTCGGGCGTTTGCCAGCCCAGATGTATTTGGAGATAGAGGCGTTCAAAGAGGATAGGTCTGATTTAGATAACAATAGGGGGGTCATCTGTAAAACATAGAGGAGCTTTGGGAAGCTGGCCATCTTGAATAAATTACATCTCCCTAGCATATTAAGGGGGAGGGATTGCCAGAGGCCAAGTTCGGTTCTAATCTTATGTAGGACTGGGGTAATATTAAGTCTATATAGGTGGCATGGTTGAGCAGGGAGTGCAACGCCTAGAAAGGTAATATGTGTATTTGCCCATTTAAAGGGAAAGGTGGTTCCCCAATCCAGTCTCGCCTGTCCATATATGGCCAACGCTTCTGACTTACTGTAATTGATGGTAAACCCTGCGAAGGAGGAGAAGCGATCAATCATGGCAATTAACTGCGGGATTGTATGGTGAGGATCTGACATGAAAAGGAGGAGGTCGTCTGCAAATGCCACCGCCCTTAATTCCTGTGTTCCCACAGCAATGCCCTTATAGTTCTTGTGTGACAGAATATGGCGTATAAGGGGTTCCAACGCCAAATCAAAAAGGAGGGGAGATAAGGGGCATCCTTGCCTAGTGCCTCTTTCCAACGTGAAAAATGAAGATGTCACATTATTGACTAAGACCTGCGCCACTGGGTTGGTATATAGGGTTTGCACCAGGTTGCAAAACACTGTGCCAAATCCCTGGTGGGCGAGCACTCGAGATAGGTGAGGCCAGGCAATTTTATCAAATGCCTTCTCTGCGTCTAAATTTATAATGATGTTATTTTTGGCCTGATTAAGGCGGGTGTAGGATATCGCAGTTAGGGCCGCCCTCACTCCCCGTGTGGATTGTCTACCTTTGACGAATCCCATCTGTGCAGGTGAGATGAGTTGGGGTAAGTATGCTTGCAACCTGTTAGCTATGATTTTAGTCAAGATTTTAAAATCTTGATTGAGGAGTGAGATGGGGCGGTATGACCCAACCTGAGTAGGATCTTTACCGGGTTTTGCTAGCACTATGAGTTTGGCTTCATTGAAACGAAGGGGAGTCTCCCCTGTTGTTAGTATATGGTTATATAATCGTGTTAAGATGGGGAGTATGTCGGCATCTAGCACCTTGTAAAATTCAGCGCTGAAGCCGTCAGGGCCAGGGCTCTTTCCATTGGGGAGGGACTTAATGGTGGCCCGCACCTCCTCCTCAGTTATGGGAGCATCCAATGATTCCCTCTCCTCTAATTCCAGCTTCGGTAACTGCGCCTCATCTAGGAATAATTGACCGTCAGTTGAGTTATCAACGTCGGCAGTATATAGAGACTTATAGAAGCGCATGAAAGCCGAGCAGATGTCAGTGGGATCAGAAAGAACACTTCCAGAGCTGTGCAGCGAGTCAACCCATGTTTTGTTTCGGGGCCCCCTAACCAGGTTGGCCAGGAGCTTGCCGGATTTATTCCCCCACCTATGAAACCTATTCCTGCCGTAATCATAGCTGATCTGGGCCTGTTCGGTGAGAAAGGTATCATAGATTTGTTTTGCCATGAGGTACGCCTCCTTGTGAGTAGGGCTATCGCTTTGTTTGTATGTGCGGTATGCAAGTGTGAGAGCCGCGCTGAGTTCTTGTAATTTTATGTTAAATTTCTTGCGCTTAGAATTGACGTAGGAGATGATATGGCCACGGAGGACTGCTTTAGAGGCTCCCCAAAAAAGTGGAGTGTTAGGCTTTTGATCTAGGTTGTCAGTAGTATAATTCTGCCAGGTGTGTTTAAGGTGTAATAAGAAGTCCTCTGAATGTGTGAGATAAGCTGGGAATCTCCAACATTTAGATATGTTCTGAGGTAGGGACAGATGTAGGGACAGGGTAATGGGGGCGTGGTCCGAAATAATGATGTCTTTAATTGAGGTGTGGGTAACTTTAGAAAAGAGATGTTTGGATAAAAATAGATAGTCAATGCGGGAGTGAGTAGAATGTGGGTGGGAATAGAAAGAATAATCTCGTTGAAGGGGGTTATGTAGACGCCAGGGGTCTAATAAGGTTAGTTGAGAACAAAGTGAGGAAAGCAGAGTAGAGGAGGGCCCGGGTTTTTTGGTACTTACCCCCGATCTGTCCATGGATGGATCAACGACCGTGTTGAAGTCACCCCCTAGGATTAAGTTCTGGCAGCCCCAGGATAAAACTCTTTGGAGAATATCTGCAAAAAAGAGATTGTTAGATCCAGTAGGTGCATACACGTTTAGAAAGGTATATATCACATTGTCGATTGAGGCATCTAAAAATATAAATCTGCCCTCAGGGTCGATATACTTTTTGAGAATGGAGAATTGGAGATTCTTATGAAAGAGGATGGCCACACCTCTGGTTTTATTGGTGTAAGGAGCAGACACGCATTCTCCAATCCAAGGGGCTCTCAAGGAGATAGGGGAGTTATGCTCCCAGTGTGTTTCTTGCAGGAACACTACTTGAGGGGACAAGCGAGAGAGATGAGCAACCACCTTCTTGCGCTTAATGGGGCTATTTAGACCCTCCACGTTCCAGGAAACTATATTAAAGTCTAAAAGTGGGGTTGTCACCGGGGTTGAGGTTTGGGAAACAGCATGATTAGCCATGCTATCCTACCCCCGTAGACGGAGAATAGAATATCAAAATTGTACAGGTAAAACGGTGCCCCCCCCCCGTCCCAGTGAGCAAGGAGGGGCCAACCTATGGAGGATCGAGACACATTATCCCAGCAGGCAACACAAACAGACATATAAACATACAAAAATATCAAACTAACAGATATACAACAATGGGAGGCAGAGCCTCCAGCATGCATGATTAGCATGCCTTGATCATATCCCGAACACTGAGTGACCTATAGATGAAAGTAATCGTGAAGGTATGCAAGCTGTAAGTAAGAGTGGACAGTCAAGTGTCAGGGTGTGCAAAATGGGTCTTTGCCGCCATCGGATCGTCGAAGAAGCACGGTTTTCCATTGACGAAGACCCGAAGGCGGGCAGGATATAACAATGAAAACTTGACATTTTCTTCAAACAGTCGCTTGCATATCGGTGCGAACTCTCTGCGCTTGTTGGCGACATGAGTAGAGAAGTCCTGGAAGATGAGCAGCCTCTCTCCCTTATAGAGGAGGTTCGCTGACTGCCGGTAGTGGTCTAAGAGCTTAGCTTTATCCGCGTAGTTTAAAATCCGTAGAATAACAGGTCTAGGGCGTCCCGCGGATTCTCTGCGTTCAGGGCCAATCCTGTGTGCCCTTTCAATGGCTAATGGTGAGCCCTGAAGATCCATACCTAATTTGTCGGGTAGCCAGTTGGATAGGAGGTCTAGCAGTGCGTGGCCTCTCACCGACTCCGGGATGCCCACCACCCGCAGGTTGTTTCGACGGCTCCGATTCTCCAGGTCATCAAGTTTTTCAGTGAGGCTTTTGATTTCTGTGGTTTGGGTCTTTATGGTAGACTGTGCGGCTTGAAGATCGTCTTCCAATGTTGAGACCCTCTGCTCGACTTCATCTAAACGGTTGCTATGATGCGTCAGCTGGGCTAAGGTGGAGTCAATGGCTTCTTTAATGCCCGCCAGTTTTTCGTCTAGCAGAGGTCCGAGAACCGCAGCGATGTCGGTGGGTTTCATTTTGGGTTGTTTGGTAGTTGAGGCGCCAGTACGTTTTCTTTGGGATCGGGATCGAGTGGTGGAGCAATCGGAGTCAGATGAATTCCTGCGGGACGTGTCTTCGCGTGCGCCTGAAATAGGACCAGTCGAGGACATTGGGGTGGATACCAGGAACTTTTCCATATGAGGTCGCTGGAATTAAATATGTAGAGTAGAAGCAATGTAGGGCGCAGAGGGTGATTTAATGAGGGTCACATCAGCGTTGGGAGGGTACTGGAAAGTTACATTGCTATAAAGATAGCAGGCATGTCAGGGGGTTGCGGATCAGGGTTGCCGGTAGCAACGTTGCAGAGGCGTCAGAGTGTGGTACCGCAGAGCACCGCAGCGGCGTGATGTGTATGTCAAAAGGCTCGGGGTGAGGTAGCGGGAGCTAGGCGTCCACCGCTATGAGTCTGTAATTCCCAGGCGCGGCAGGTGGCGATCGGGCCTGTAAAGTATCACACCTGTTATTATAAGGTGTGATATAATGATACCTCTTTAGCCATCGAACAGGAGATATGAGAATAGGTGAAGTGATGAGATTAGTTGTATAGTGGCTGCAGGGTGTCTAATTTAGAAGTCGCCACAAGAGGGAGCCGTGGTCATGGCTATTACCAGCCATGTAGTGAGGATTGTGCCAATCGCAAGATGGCCGCCGGTCAGTGAACACTGTGCCAGTCGCAAGATGGCCGCCGCCTGGCAGTGAGGCCTGGTCCCTCCGGAGGTCCCCCGGCCGTCAGTCCTCATCAGCGAGGGGGAAGGTCTTTCATGTGGGGGGATATGTGAGGCTGGGGTTGGAAGGTAAGCGCCTGATGGAGCCTGGAATTAGTGAGGCCTGGCTCAGGGTTAGTGCGGCGCCAACCGCAAGATGGCCGCCGGCCGCCAGCCACACGCGGCCTGGCCTCCAGCTCCCGCAGGCCGCCTGTTTCCTGGTCTCCCTCGCCGGCCAGCGCTCGATGAGCAGGCTGCCTGATGTCAGAGGGTGTCCCTCAGGTGGGGGAGAGAGTCTGCAGAGCTTCCGTATCGGGTCCAGCGGGCCGGCGGGTCCGTTGTAAAATCGAGGCCCCGGCTTCTGAGATGGAGGTAGGCCGCAATCCGCAGGGGGCAACACAGGGCCCCCCCGATTCCGCAGCTTCGACCCCCGGATGCAGGCTAGTATTGCAGGGTGAGGGGATGGTATTCCTACAGGTGGGCTCCCAGATTCTGGATAGGAATATGATTATTGGATTTGGCTGGCTGGAGCTGTACAGAGACCCGACCTTCCCTGATGCCAGCTAGGCCACGCCCCCCGATCAGGTTTGTTTGATGAGACCATCTCCTGCAAAGGTAATGCTAGAATGGAAAACCCTGGGATCCAGTTACGGCAATACCCACACATTCCTAAAAACGTTCTGATTTGTTGCTGGGTTTGTGGCAGAGTCATGTCTCTAATTGCTTGAATTCTATCAGCGGTCAGGTGTCTCAGTCCTTGTGTTAGACAGTGTCCTAAATATTTTACTTTAGTTTGGCATAATTGCAACTTGTCTTTGGAAACCTTGTGTCCTGTGTCTGAAAGATGAAACAGGAGCTGTTTCGTATCCTTCAGGGACGCTTCCAATGAATCTGAACACAGTAGTAAATCATCCACATACTGTATCAATATTGATCCACTCTCTGGTTGGAAAGACTGTAAACAATCATGCAAAGCCTGGGAAAATATGCTTGGACTGTCTATGAAACCTTGTGGTAATCGAGTCCATGTGTATTGGACTCCTCTGTATGTAAATGCAAACAAATATTGGCTGTCAGGATGCAGGGGTACCGAAAAGAAGGCGGAGCAGAGGTCAATAACAGTGAAAAATTTCGCAGTGGGAGGGATCTGCATAAGGATGACAGCTGGATTTGGCACTACGGGGAACTGACTCTCAACTATTTTGTTAATCCCCCTTAGATCCTGCATTAGCCTGTAACCCCTCCCCCCACTCTTTTTCACAGGGAAGATGGGACTATTGGCAGTGCTGGATGTTCTTACCAGAATGTCCTGTTGTAGCAAGCGCTCTATTACGGGATATACTCCTAACTCCACCTCTGGCTTCAGAGGGTATTGTGGGATTTTTGGAGCTATCCTACCATCTTTTACTTGTACAACTACCGGAGCTACGTTTGCCATTAATCCAGTGTCTTGTCCATCTTTAGTCCACAGTGACTCTGGTATTTGGGATGTCATTTCTTCTACCTGGAATGGATTCCTATTTAATATAACTGTGTGGGACATTAATTTTGATGGGGAGTCTAACATGTCTCGCACTTCCTGAGCGTGATTCTCAGGTATGTCTAAGAATACCCCTTCAGGAGTACAATAAATGACGCACCCCATTTTACACAATAAATCTCTTCCCAGGAGATTAGTTGGTGCCGATGCCGCCAGCAAAAAGGAATGCTTGGTATGCAAAGGCCCTATTGTAATCTCTGCTGGTTTGCTAACAGGGTAGTGCTGGACTACTCCCGTTACTCCCATGGCTGGAATTGTCTTACCAGTGGTTCTCATGCCCACTGTCGAATTTATCACTGATTTGGCCGCCCCCGTATCTACAAGGAAATTTAATGATTTACCAGCTACATCAATTGCAATCTCGGGTTCACTTCCAAGACTTGCAATCAATTTTACTGGCTGCAGATTACAGGTGTGGCCACACCCCTATTGGGTATGGTGACCTCCCTGAATCCCGCTGGCAGCAACTACTTGAGAAGGGGTTAAATGGGAACTGCCAGAAGCTTGCCAGTCTCCTTTTGGGGGATATCTTTTTGTTTCCCCTGTATGTGTCTCATAACTCCGTCTCTGCGGACCCTGATCCCAATTTCGTGTGTCATGTCGTTGTCTAGGGGGTTGGTATGATTTTTGTGAATTTTTAGCTCTACAGTCTCGTGCCATGTGTCCCTGTCTATGACAAAAATAACAAGTTACCACATTTGACTTACCCACAGGGGTCGGAGGTTTATACGAAGGTTGCCTTGTGGTCAAAGCCTGTATACTTACGGCCATTAACTTATCACCTTGTGACTCCCTGTGTCTGGTGATATTTCGATCGTGATCAATAGCAGCCTCTCTCAAAGTAGCCACCGACAGACCTCGCCAACATGGTTGCGTGGTCTGTACCCTTGCTTTCAATACCTCTTTTAAACCATCCATTAACACAGATACTGCTACTTCTCTATGATTTGCATTGGTCTTAATGTCTTCTATGCCTGTGTATTTTGCCATTTCTAGTAGTGCCCGATGAAAATAATCAGCAGCTGTTTCTGTCTCTTTTTGTTTAATGGAGAAAATTCTATTCCATTTGACTACAGCTGGAAAATACTCCTTCAACTGTAAATTTATCCTCTTTACATTGTCTGAGTTGTACACATCCGTAAGGGGTACCTCTCCATCTAATTTACAGTCAGCTAAGAATTGTGCTGAGTCGACATTGGAGGGTAAACATGCCCTCAGCAATATCTGCCAGTCTTTGTTATTGGGCTCTACCGTATTCCCTAGGTCTCTAATGTATTTCTGGCTAGCAACTAGATCCTTCCTAGGATCAGGGAATTCAGACACTATTGTTCTTAATTCCATTCGGGAAAATGGACAGTGCATGGCAATGTTTCTGACAGGAGTGACTCCTGAAGTGTCCGTTTTCCCATTTGGCACTGCTATTACCCTAACGGGATTAAGTCTGCTTACATCATTCTGAATAGATTCTACAGCTTGTGGTGACATGGTTTCAGCATAGTGTATGGTGCCGTACTTACCCGTTGATACGACCTCACCTGTCCCTCCGCTAGGGGCCTTTGATACTAATCTTACGGGTTGGGCCGTGCCCACTGCTGTTTCTGATATGGTGGCTGCTAGAGAGAGCGCCGATATTGTTGCCGATTCGTCCTCTTGATCACACTCCTGGGGAAAGTTTAAAACAGGGTACAACTTGCACGGGTTAATATTTGCATTAGTTAACTTATTAACATTATCCTTAACATTTATACAGTTGCTAAGTGCCTTTTTATTGCACCCTAGTGCGTCATTCTCCGCAACCAATTTCTCTCCCGTTATGTAAGGTGGCGGTGGTGCCGTAGCTATCAGTTTCCTGATAGGGTTAGATCCCGCCGCCTGAGCCAATCCTCTCTGTATTTCACCCTCCTGTTGCCATAACTGTAAATAATCATAATGTTTGATCCGTCTCTTTGTTGATTTAATGAGACATATCCTCCTCCTTAGATTTAGTAACACATCTGGGCTAAAGCTGCCTACTCTTGGGAACTTCTCCCCGTCATGTACAGTCATTCTTTCCCATTCATCACATAAAACCTCTGTGTGTGAACCATATTTTTCACACATTACATACCTTGCCGACCCGATTGGCCGGTTTACTGAATCAACCCGAACCGAGGTTGATCGCCCCCTACCTGAACAACTGGCCCCCATAACTTGCAGGTGTTGCTTGCACTACCTCTGACCTTTATATCAGGGTCTTCAGCGAACCCTTACAAAAACCAAGATGTTCAAGATAGGCTGACGGTGGCGGTTTACCGAGTACCCCACTCACTCGCCCACGCCGACCAATACGCCCACACACTGTCTTAGCGCTGGCGTACTCGACCCAGGGCCCCTATGAACCTTTGTTTACAGGAACATGCGAGTGTGATCCGAAGAGCATTAACCCTTTCCAGTAACTGTTGGTTGTTGGATAATTCCTGAGTGACCAGCGAACTTCCCTTAAAAAATAAAAAATTACACAAATCACGTTAGAATGTACAAATAGCGTTTGTGACCCCTTCCGTACGCAAATGGTACTGGGTCAAATTACTAACTAATGCACACAATTACGTGCGGTACAATCGTTCAGCACATAAGCAACTAATCTTATGTGCGGAGCGACCAGTGGAATCGAAATTTAGCAGCTGCGAATTCCTTCAGCCTGAGCTTTATGGCCTATATGGGTTCCGCACCAACCCTTCCTGGTGTTGTGCTACTTGTCTCTATAGCGGACTTCTTTGTCTGCTGTACCTAGACCTCCTGGTCTGTTCCGGACCTCCTGGTCTGCTACAGTATGACCTCCTGGTCTGCTACACTCTAATGCTCTTTATATGTTTAACAAGGGATGCCTCCCTAGCCACCATGTATGTCACTTACACGTATGTACTTCACGAGAACTCGATGATTTCCTGTGGTTCAATCCCAAAAATTGTAGAAACTTATATATGCAAACACTCACTCACCACATGTACACTTTACTTTTGTTTCTATTTCTTTCTATTTCTGCGCAGAAATTTCTTCCCTTTAGACCAGATGAGTCGTAAATTGGAGAAGGATCTATTAGCGTAAATTTCGGACACTAAAATCGATTTGCGCTATTTATCGCGTTGCCACCTTTTCGCCTGTTTAAAATAACACTATCGTGTGATTTGTTACGTGGGCGTACACAGACGCTTCGTTGCGTAATATACGCTGCGTGCGTCGGCCTTTGGGTTTCGCACGCGGGTCTCAGCCTTTTGTTAGAGACACGTGTACGCAAGGCAGATATCCACCGTAACACAATTAACACGTTTATCAATGTAGGTGATCCTCGATCATCTACCGAGCACCACACCGGTCTCTCCTTGTATCCTTAGGCAGAGCTGTGTGCGTGCTTTACAATTTACCCCTTAATGTATTACTTTTACTCTTTTAACTACTAATAGCAACAAATCTTTCTTAGCACGTTTATCAATTATAAAATGGCAAACAGGAGAGTGATATGAAAATACACGAATGAAAAAGAAATGCAGATATATGCGTGCGTGTGTGCGTACGCAAAACAGAAAAAAAACAGTTTTAAAAGACACTAGCGTGTTGTTCTTACCTCCGGTTCCGGATTCCTTCAGCACCCTTTACTAAGCGAAGCAGACGCTTATCCAGGCAGCACTACGAGGAATATGATCTCCCGCCCTTTGCTGATGGATAATGTCTGCTGAAATTACCTAGCACAGATATGTGAAGGACGGACGAGCCGCCAATTGATAAAGCTAAATATTTATCTTACTTAAAACCCTTTAAGAGGTCAAAGAACACAGTACGCTATTGGCGTATGGAATACCGTAAGGGTACGCACGTTGCGTAACAATCGTTTAGCCGTAGTCGAGACGCTCAAGCGTCACGTTCGCTCACGGCCAAGAGATCACAGGCAGGCACGCTATTGGCTGCCGACTAACGTAATGATACGCTATTAGCGTAGCGGACGCTTGGGACCACGAGGAGATCACAAGCGGCGCTGATGCTCACAATGTTAAACCTTTATAACTATACCATAAACAATGTATCTATGCAATAAACCTTGGTGTAGTGATAGGGTGTAAATGTAACACAGTGTAACCTTATTAACTTAAAGCTGTACGAGCATCTCCGACGCTCAGAGAATACTTAGAAATATAAGAAATACACGGATACCGATCTTAGGTTCTAACACCTTATATAAACGTTCTATTTGCAAAAGAATAATACAATACAAGTCATACACTACCAATATAACATAGACTAACTAGCCAGATAACTACACATGAAATACAAGACAATAACACTTTAAGAGGAAAAGAGAGAGAAAGAGGAGAAGAGAGAGAAAGAGAGATATGGCTCACAATAACAATGAAGACAATATGATTGCGGAGAAACTTACGCTCAAGGGAATCAATCGCATGCGCCTCTGGATATCCAGCTCCCGATTATCAGTAATGAGAACCGTTGAAGAGAATAGAGAGCTGGCCCAGAGTGGCTTGTCCTTTTATACCCTACACATAATACAGTACAATGGTCCCTATATTCTTATTGTTCATTGGACACAGGAATTCGTCTTCGCATTATAACAAAAGGTCATAGGTTGATTCATACAGGTGGGCTGTGACTATTTCCAACTGCTCAGGTGGGTGGGAAACTAGGTTTCCCGCCGCATGGATAATAAAGTGCAAATAATAGTAAATGTCCATAAACTTCTTATGTCCATAACTATTCGCACGAGCGATTAATCTGCTTCAAACCAACACCGGAATATTGCTAATTAAATACTCTTCCGATGGATACTAAACACCACTGTATAACCCTTGTCTGACCCTTCGTATCAAACAAAGAGGGTTCTCTTTGTCTATGAACATGCTACCTTAACTAAACTTTCAGATTCTATCAAAGGGACCATAATCTACAAAATACATTATACAGTTAAAATATGTTATGAACGAGTCGCCCGCTAGACGCACACAAACTCTACCGTAAATGCGCATACCGTGCGCCTGCGGGTGCACGCACCAGCGGGTATGCGTATGCACGGGAGAGCATGGGCACGCGCAGCGGGGACACGCATGAGGTGCAAATATGGTAGTGTGCATCATGATATTTTTCTGACTTTGACACTAGATATCATGGGGAACATGGATTGGCTGATGGTAAATATCCGGAAGTACCAAAGATGGTCAGTTGAGCTAATTGCACTGGCCGATCTTCTCCTGAAGATGGCAGTATGGCTCCATAAGTCTTGGATCTCCCATTCACATCAATTGGGATTCTCAATAGGCCTTGTCAGCAAAGAGGTCATTCTTGTTCATCATGGCATGTTGTTTGTCCAAAGCAAAGGTCCATCAGATATTCATTATCATGTCCTCTTTCTCCTGACATAAAAACCTCATAAAATTTCATTAAGTTCTGGTTATCTAAATACAAGGGTCTCTATTAATAGATACGAAGTCTCTGTCAGGTGATAGAACACAAAGGTCGAGAAGAAAACTTTACTGTCAGGAGAATTACCTCTATATGAGAATTGAGATATTAATTACCAATGCTAAAATGCTATATGTTTAAAAGCACAATTTCTGAGGCAAGACAGATGTATAGTTGATTTTTCTTCATCATTCCTGTCTTTTGTTTAATCTCTAAACACAACATATAATTAATCAAATATTCATCGTATTCAACTTAATTTTCCCCAAATGAGTGTAGTAGTGCGAGATATGAGATAGGAAAAGGAAAACCCATTCTCTGGATGCAATCGCCGGCACAAGTCCATTGAGTATCGATGTGAAAAGTCTCAACTCTCCAGAAACCTTGGACAGATAAGGGAAATTAAAGAGGTAGCGACAGAATGTGTTCTTTTCTTCTTCAACCTAGCTATAAGTTGAGGCTCCTTCTTCTCACTATGTGTGTGTATATGGAGCATGTAAGCACCTATTAAGAGTATATTTCTGATAATTTACCTATGTGATAATACTACTATATTGCTATGTGTGATAATACTACTATATTGCTGTGTGTGATAATACTACTATATTGCTATGTGTGATAATACTACTATATTACCTATGTGTGATAGTACTACTATATTGCTATGTGTGATAATACTACTATATTACCTATGTGTGATAGTACTACTATATTGCTATGTGTGATAATACTACTATATTACTATGTGTGATAATACTAATATATTGCTATGTGTGATAATACTACTATATTGCTATGTGTGATAATACTACTATATTACTATGTGTGATAATACTACTATATTACTATGTGTGATAATACTACTATATTACTATGTGTGATAATACTACTATATTACTATGTATGATAATACTACTATATTACTATGTGTGATAATACTACTATATTACTATGTGTGATAATACTACTATATTACCTATGTGTGATAATACTACTATATTGCTATGTGTGATAATACTACTATATTGCCATGTGTGATAATACTACTATATTACCTATGTGTGATAATACTACTATATTGCTATGTGTGATAATATTACTATATTGCTATGTGTGATAATACTACTATATTACCTATGTGTGATAATACTACTATATTGCTATGTGTGATAATACTACTATATTGCTATGTGTGATAATACTACTATATTACTATGTGTGATAATACTGCTATATTGCTATGTGTGATACTACTACTATATTACTATGTGTGATAATACTACTATATTACTATGTGTGATAATACTACTATATTGCTATGTGTGATAATACTACTATATTGCTATGTGTGATAATACTACTATATTACTATGTGTGATAATACTACTATATTGCTATGTGTGATAATACTACTATATTACTATGTGTGATAATACTACTATATTACTATGTGTGATATTACTACTATATTGCTATGTGTGATTATACTACTATATTGCTATGTGTGATAATACTACTATATTGCTATGTGTGATAATACTACTATATTGCTATGTGATATAATACTACTATATTACCTATGTGTGATAATACTACTATATTGCTATGTGTGATAATACTACTATATTGCTATGTGTGATAATACTACTATATTACTATGTGTGATAATACTACTATATTGCTATGTGTGATACTACTACTATATTACTATGTGTGATAATACTACTATATTACTATGTGTGATAATACTACTATATTGCTATGTGTGATAATACTACTATATTGCTATGTGTGATAATACTACTATATTACTATGTGTGATAATACTACTATATTACCTATGTGTGATAATACTACTATATTGCTATGTGTGATAATACTACTATATTACCTATGTGTGATAATACTACTATATTGCTATGTGTGATAATACTACTATATTGCTATGTGTGATACTACTACTATATTGCTATGTGTGATAATACTACTATATTACTATGTGTGATAATACTACTATATTACTATGTGTGATAATACTACTATATTACTATGTGTGATAATACTACTATATTGCTATGTGTGATAATACTACTATATTACTATGTGTGATAATACTACTATATGCTATGTGTGATAATACTACTATATTGCTATGTGTGATAATACCACTATATTGCTATGTGTGATACTACTATATTGCTATGTGTGATAATACTACTATATTACTATGTGTGATAATACTACTATATTACTATGTTTGATAATACTACTATATTGCTATGTGTGATAATACTACTATATTACTATGTGTGATAATACTACTATATTACCTATGTGTGATAATACTACTATATTGCTATGTGTGATAATATTACTATATTGCTATGTGTGATAATACTACTATATTACCTATGTGTGATAATACTACTATATTGCTATGTGTGATAATACTACTATATTGCTATGTGTGATAATACTACTATATTACTATGTGTGATAATACTACTATATTGCTATGTGTGATACTACTACTATATTGCTATGTGTGATAATACTACTATATTACTATGTGTGATAATACTACTATATTGCTATGTGTGATTATACTACTATATTACCTATGTGTGATAATACTACTATATTGCTATGTGTGATAATACTACTATATTACCTATGTGTGATAATACTACTATATTGCTATGTGTGATAATACTACTATATTGCTATGTGTGATACTACTACTATATTGCTATGTGTGATAATACTACTATATTACTATGTGTGATAATACTACTATATTACTATGTGTGATAATACTACTATATTACTATGTGTGATAATACTACTATATTGCTATGTGTGATAATACTACTATATTACTATGTGTGATAATACTACTATATGCTATGTGTGATAATACTACTATATTGCTATGTGTGATAATACCACTATATTGCTATGTGTGATACTACTATATTGCTATGTGTGATAATACTACTATATTACTATGTGTGATAATACTACTATATTACTATGTGTGATAATACTACTATATTGCTATGTGTGATAATACTACTATATTACTATGTGTGATAATACTACTATATGCTATGTGTGATAATACTACTATATTGCTATGTGTGATAATACCACTATATTGCTATGTGTGATACTACTATATTGCTATGTGTGATACTACTATATTGCTATGTGTGATAATACTACTATATTGCTATGTGTGATAATACTACTATATTGCTATGTGTGATACTACTATATTGCTATGTGTGATAATACTACTATATTACTATGTGTGATAATACTACTATATGCTATGTGTGATAATACTACTATATTGCTATGTGTGATAATACCACTATATTGCTATGTGTGATACTACTATATTGCTATGTGTGATAATACTACTATATTGCTATGTGTGATAATACTACTATATTACTATGTGTGATACTATTATATAGCTATGTGTGATAATACTACTATATTGCTATGTGTGATAATACTACTATATTGCTATGTGTGATAATACTACTATATTGCTATGTGTGATAATACTACTATATTGCTATGTGTGATAATACTACTATATTGCTATGTGTGATAATACTACTATATTACTATGTGTGATAATACTACTATATTGCTATGTGTGATAATACTACTATATTACTATGTGTGATAATACTACTATATTACTATGTGTGATAATACTACTATATTACTATGTATGATAATACTACTATATTGCTATGTGTGGGCTACTGCAGTGTAGGTAACTGGGGTCATTAGTGTAAGCTTGCTCCGTGGCTTCTTTTCAGGCCGTGAGTATTTTTTCACACGAGCGTCCAAGGACATGCAGGCATTTGATTGTTACATAAATGATAAAGATTATAAGAATTATTATCATAACAGTGTAATATTTGGTAAAGTAAATTTTTAAATTCCGGCTCCCATCCATCGGAAGGGGTCCCAATCAGCCGATTGGGTCATATGTTCTTGTATATCCTGCAACAACTTAACCTTTTGTTCAATGGGATTATAATTATCTGAAATGTTAAAACAACACATTCCTTTAAATTGTTCACAACCACTTCCTGCTTTAAGTAACAGGTAGTCAATGGCTACTCTATTTGTATCATACCATCTCTTACTTCTCTAAGTTCTTCATTTATAAGAGCAATAGCCGTACTGGTGGCATTTATGGTTTTAGCCAATCCACAGGCTATGCTATTTATCACCCTTGTGTTATACAGGCTAAGTCCTGGGACTCCTATGAGTGAAAAGGCTAATTCTGAGTATTGTGCCTTGCTAAGTAATGGTAAGTCTGATCGGCAATCAGGATCTAAAGACCTTTTTTCTTTACTGTGAGAGTCCAAAGTAGTTATGTTTGCATGAGCTGCTACAAAAGTGAGTCTGCCTAAATAACAAATACCCATGTGATCTGCTGGGTAATAAGAATATGCAATATCTCCACATACTAAAAATAAGCCCCTGGGCATGTATATATCAATTCTAGGGCTGCTTATTGTTACCAAGGAAGTACACTTTGGGGTAACCCCTAAAGACTCAAACTGTGGCTTACCAACAATATCCCAACAGTTCTTTTCAGATATACTAGGCTGGATCTCCAGCTTATACCTGGTGGTGTGATACCGTCCCGTTTTATCTTCCGGGTTGTTGGTCCCTAATGTTTCCATGTTAATGTCTATAAAGGTGATATTTTTCCCTGGTAACAACTCTATCTCCTGCATTTCTTCTATTGTTATTGGAATACATATAAAGCAGGTCTTATAAGCTTCTCCTACATGTTTGGGTGGTACTACACAGAAAGCATTACTATGGGCGGCAGCTGGGGCCAGTTCTACAAAGGTGTTCCTCTCATATAATCTAGCTTTTCTCACTGGGCGCTCATAAGGGTTTTCACTTATCTTTGTGTTCTGCTTCTTATTTTCTCCTTCCTCGGGGTGCCATTCCTGATCATGGAGTGCATGGGGTGTGTCTGAGTGTTGTGTCTGATTCCTCTCCTCACCTTCATAACACCAAACTATGCAATTATTTTGTGGGATCCTTAAACAGTGGGTACAGAGACATCTATACACATTTACCATTTTGTGGCATTCGGTCTGTTCTAGGGGGGCTCTGACTGTGCGTGCACCTCCAAAGAGCAATGGGTCATCGTGGCACCTATCTATACATCTTTGTTCAGGGTTCCGTCTGCAATATTTACAAATACATCTGGCTATTGGGGGTAGGTTTTGACATCTATTTGGGTATACCTCTTTAGCCTCTCTTTTCTTCCTCTCGTTTCTAGTGTCTAGGGGTGTGATGAGAGGTACATAACTAGGATAAGGATGTATTACCTCCTCAAAGGTCATCAGAAACATACCCTCTGGGGAAGCCACCTTGTGCACTTTATCAGACTGACCCTTCCCTGGGCCCTCAGTCATCCTTGTTAATAAGTAGTAAGTCAATAATCCCATCCATATAATTATTCCCAGGCTTACAACCGATACTCCAATCTCGATGGCCCGTCTGGATGTTTTCTTCACCTGATTGGGGTTTAGCAACACTGACTATCCCACATCATTCTCAACATACATCTTACCAAACCAGGCCATGTTTATGTTATGCACACCAGTGCCAGCAGTAATGTACTGGTGTCTGAACGGAGAGGGATGCAAAACAAATGAACTCACAGACAGACTGGGGAATATGACATTACATACACAGAAGGTGACAGGGTAACAAAATAAACACAAACTGAACAGAGAAGCCCAAAGGCTAAGAAACTGGGTGTCTCCCTAGTATTAGGAATGCTCAGATGGAAAGAAGCGAGATGTTGTGATTTAATACGTAGAGAACCCGAAATGCTGTTGCTAAGGGCAACAGCAAAACCCTAAAGGGTTACCAATGGGTGTGGCAGTAAACTCCTTGGTCAGAGATGGAATAATAGACACAAGGAGAGTCTCCACAATCCTAGTCCTCACTTGCAGTGCACCGGTTCAGCTTACTGCCACTAAACTGACACCTGGACACCTTGCACAGTGAGAAAGGTGTCACAACTGAGGGCCTGAGCTGACGGGAGGCAGCCTCAGTTGTAGGGGCTGAGATGTACCGAAACCTGGGAGGTTGTATCAGACCCCTGGACATGTAAGTAACATGAAGAATAACTGCCCGAAGGCGTGACCACGACAACTTGGATAAAAGTCAATGATGTTTATTATGACAACTCCGCAACACAGCAGCAGTAAAAGAAAACATAAAAGTCAGCAGAGGATAAATACAGTTCCTGGGTACTACAGGGTGGCAAGAGCCACAGGGCTCTGGTAGTGTGAGATAGTTCTTATAATCTTCTAGATGGAAAGTCCTTACCAGGCCCGACTGTAGCAATAGAGATAGCCCAGGATTGTACCAGCTGGTGTTCCAGGAAAAGCTGGGCTGCTGTAGATAAAACGGCTGCTGTGGATACTGGCTGGAACCAGACTGTTGTTGGCACGGAGTGGAAACTGGCTGGAACCAGTTAAATAATAAATGAACTTGAGAGCGATGAAATATGAGCTGAAGTTTGGAGTTTGAGAGCGGTGAAATTATAATACCGGTGGAGAGTGGTAAACTGTAGAAAGGACACCGGCCCTTTAAGAGAAGCTGTACTCTGCTGGAAGCTGGGCTGGAAGCAGGTAATGTTGTAGCTGGAAACAGATGAATCCACAATGGATCGGAGAGTCAGGCTACACCGCAGGTGGAATGCTGGTGCGGGTCTCTATGGTGGAAGTCTTGAGACAGGAGCTGGAACCTGGAAGACAATCACAGGAGAGAGACAAACAGGAACTAGGTTTGACAACCAAAGCACTGACGCCTTCCTTGCTCAGGCACAGTGTATTTATACCTGCAGCAAGGAAGGGATTGGCTAGGCAATTATGCAGATTATCAATACTGAGAACAGATTGGTGGAAATGATCAGCTGACAAAATCCAAGATGGCTGCGCCCATGCAGACATTTGGAGGGAAGTTTGGTTTGTAATCCATGTGGTAATGAAAACAGTAATGGCGGCGCCGGCCACCGGAGACAGGAGGCGCCAAGCTGACAGGTGCACATCCAACCACGCGGACACAGCGGAGGCCGCGGCTGACGTAATCGCCACTCAGACACTCTGCATGCAGAAGCTCAGGGACGGCGGCGGAGGCCGCGGGAGACGCCATGCCAGGTGTAATATGGCGTTTACTGTGACAGCGTCTCAGAGTGACAGGAGAGGATACAGGAATGTAAACATCAGGATAACAGATGGGATCCGGTCCTGGAGCGCTGAGCCAGCCTTAGGAGGCATCTGATGGGTAAGAAATGGCGTCCAGATACCCGGATCGTGACAAAAGGATTTTGGCAGGGAAGTCTGAGAATACAGCCGCAAACTTGCTAGGTTCACAGAGTAGCAAAAGAACCCCATCAGGTTAAACAACTGACTCCAGTCTTACTGCTAGGTCTGGATTGGCAGAGTGTAGTACCAAATCCCAAGGCCTATTTGCAGTAAGCAACAAGCAAATACAAAGTTACACAGTACTAGCTAACTTTCAGGAACTGACTAACCAACAAAGATTCAGCAGCATCTGCCTAACCTGAGAAGAGGGTTTATATAGCAGGTGCTGTCCACGCCCCACTCAGACCTCACAGACTGTGAGCACAAAAAGCAGCACCGGATCCCCTGCCGTGCACAGAGCCTGTAACCACTGCACAGCAAAAGACCCGAACCGGAGTATCAGCTGCGCTCATGTTACTCCGCTAGCACTTGCCTCCCGGTTGCCATGACGACGTGGTAGCACAGGGCAGGAGACCCTAACAGTACCCCCCCTCTGACGAGGGGTCAAAGAATCCCTACCACCGGGTTTATCTGGGAACTGCGAGAAGAAAGAGCGTATCAGTCTGGGGGCATGAAGATCACAACTGCGCACCCACGACCGCTCCTCCGGGCCATACCCCTTTCAGTGCACCAAAAATGACAGCCGACCCCGAACCATCTTGGAGTCAAGAATCCTTTCAACAACAAACTCCCTCTGGCCACGTATCAGAAGAGGGGAAGGTCTTCCACTGGAAGAAGGATTACTAATCGCCCGTTTTAAAAGGGAACAATGAAATGTTTTATTGATACCCAATGAACGGGGCAGATCTAACTGAAATGCCACCGGATTGATAACCCTGGTGATCTTATAAGGGCCAATGAACCGGGGGCCTAACTTATGAGATGGCTGTCTCAACTTCAAATTCTTGGTGGACAACCAGACGAAGTCTCCTAATTTGAAGCTGCAGGGTCTTTTCCGCTTATCAAAAACCCTTTTGGTCACTACTGACACAGACACAAGGGCTTTCTTCACTTTCCTCCAAATACCCCTAAGGACCGAAACCACAGAGGAACCACCAGGCGTGGAGTCCAGGGGGTCAAAAGAATTGGCCTTAGGATGATGCCCATACACACAAAGGAAGGGAGAGATCCCTGTAGCAGAGTGAGCCGCGTTGTTATAGGCAAACTCCGCCATGGACAGATGAGCAACCCAGTCAGTCTGACACTTGGAGACATAATACCTGAGGAACTGCTCCAAGGACTGGTTCACCCTTTCAGTCTGCCCATTAGACTGCGGATGGTAGCCTGACGACAAGCTGACAGAAATCTGGAGATCGGAACAAAATGCCCTCCAGAATTTGGCCACAAACTGGGATCCGCGGTCAGAGACCACATCAAGTGGCAACCCGTGGAGGCGCACAACATGCAGCATAAATAATTCAGACAGGCGTCTGGCCGATGGCAGCCCAACCAGTGGAACGAAGTGCGCCATCTTCAAAAACTTGTCAACAACAACCCAGATGGCTGTCATCCCCGAGGATTTGGGCATTCCACCACAAAATCCATTGAAATGTGGGTCCATGGCTTAGATGGAATAGAGAGTGGATGTAATGGGCCAACAGGAACTCCTCTAGGAGTTTTATTTTGGGCACAGATGTCACATGCCCGAACCCACTGATCCACATCCCTAGCCACCGAGGGCCACCACACCGCCCTAGACAGCAACTCCCGAGTTCTGGCAATACCCGGGTGACCTGCCGACTTCTTGGCATGGAATTCCAGGAACACTCGCTGTCTTAACCTAGGAGGCACAAACAAAAGACCTACCGGAAGGTCTGGAGGAGCCTGCTCCTGTGCTCTAAGGACTAATGACAAGAGGTCCTGGGTAATGCCCACTTTAATACATGATGGGGACACAATGGCAATGGCTCCTCTGTGGTATCCTGGATTGGAGCAAAACTCAGCGAGAGCGCATCAGCCTTGATGTTTTTTGACCCAGGGCGATATGTTATCAAAAAATTAAAGCGAGCAAAAAACAAAGCCCATCATGCCTGCCTGGCATTGAGGCGCTTCACTGACTCTAAATATGCCAGATTCTTATGGTCGGTGAGAATTGAGACCACAAACTTAGCCCCCGTCTCCACTCCTCGAGTGCATCCTTAATAGCCAACAATTCCCGGTTACCCACGTCATAATTCATCTCGGCAGGCGAAAATTTACGAGAAAAGTAAGCACAGGGATGAAGGCGATTATCAGACACCCCCATCTGAGAGAGCACTGCCCCAATACCCATCTCAGAGGCATCCACCTCCACCACAAAAGGACGCTCTGGATCTGGGTGTCGCAGCACCTTGGCCTAGACAAATGCCCTTTTGAGACGGGCAAAAGCCGCTTTGGCCTCACAAGACCAGTGAGCAACATCCGCCCCTTTCTTAGTGAGTGCCACCAAGGGCGCCACTATAGACGAAAATCCAGCGATAAATCATCTATAAAAATTTGCAAAGCCCAGAAAACGCTGAAGCGCCTTCAAACTAGTGGGCTGCACCCAATCCAGGACTGCCTGTACCTTGGAACCCTCCATTTGGAAACCTTCTGGGGAGATAATATATCCTAGAAATGCGATTTGCTGAACTTCAAATTCGCACTTCTCCAGCTTCGCCCCAAGCCGGTGGTCTCTGAGTTTCTGGAGGACTAAGCGTACATGCTTCCGATGTTCCTCCAGGGAATGGGAGAAGATTAGGATGTCATCTAAGTATACAACTAAGAATCTATCCAAATATTCCCTGAGCACATCGTTCATGAAGTCCTGGAAGACTGCCGGGGCATTACAGAGCCCAAAAGGCATCACCAAATATTCATAATGCCCTGAGTGGGTATTAAAGGCAGTCTTCCATTCATCCCCCTCTCTTATTCGGATTAGATTGTACGCACCGCGTAGGTCAATCTTAGAAAAAATGGTGGCAGTACGAAGCTGGTCAAACAAGACCGAAATGAGAGGCAGTGGGTATGAGTTTTTAATCGTGAGACGGTTCAATTCCCTGAAGTCGATGCAGGGTCGCAACGAACCGTCCTTTTTACCCACGAAGAAGAACCCCGACCCAACTGGGGACTGTGAAGGTCTGATAAATCCCTTAGCCAAGTTCTCCTGAATGTACTCTGCCATAGCCTGAGTCTCAGGACATGACAGGGAGTACAACCTGCTCTTGGGAAGCTTAGCATTTGGCAACAAATCAATGGCACAGTCATAGGGGCGATGGGTAGGTAGTACCTCTGCAACTTTTTTGGAGAACACATCCACAAAATCTGCATAACATCCTGGCAATCCTGGCAAAAAGCCTGACTGGAAGGCTCAAGCAACTCCTGAAACAATCAGTACCCCAACTAAGAATCTCCCCAGAGACCCAGTCAAATTGAGGATTGTGGGCCCTTAACCATGGTAACCACAACACCAATGGGGCAAAAGTACAGTCACATAAAAGGACAATTTTTCAGAGTGTGTGGCTCCAATAAACAAAGAAATCTGGCTAGTGCAAGAGGTAATTTTACCCTGGGATAAAGGTTCCCCGTTTAACCCACAGATCTCAATTTCTGATGCCAAGGGTACTAAGGGAACAGAGTGTTCCAGGGCGAATTGGCGGTCCATAAAAACCCAGTCGGCCCCACTGTCCACAAAGGCCTCAGTCTTGACAGTTTGACCGAGGATCTTCAAGGTCACCGGAATGATATTTCCCATCACCCTCAGGCCCTGAAGTTTTCCGGCTTTTCTGGGCATGATACTACCACATGACCTTTATTCCCACAGTACAAACACAACCCCTGCTGTCTCCTCCGCGTCTTCTCACGCGAGGAGAGGCGGGTAGCCCCAATCTGCATAGGCTCCTCGGAAAATTCCTCAGAGTCTGAGGTTCCCTTGGGAAAGAAGGAAACCTCGGTCTCCCTTTCAAGCCTACGCTCTCTCAGCCGTCTATCCACCCGGATGGATAACTGCATGAGCTGATCCAAGCTATCAGGCAAGGGATATTGTACCAGTTGGTCTTTTATCTGGTTAGAAAGACCTCTTTGGTACTGGTGTCTCAGGGCTGGGTCATTCCACTGGGTATCATGGGCCAACCTCCGAAACTCCGTACAATAAACCTCAACTGGCCGTCGCCCTTGCTTAAGGATCGAAATCTGAGCCTCGGCTGAGGTCGTCTTGTCAGGGTCATCATACAACATGCCCAGTGCCGTAAAAAAAGCATCAACACTTTTAAGCGACGGACAGTCAGGCTGCAACCCATATGCCCAGACCTGTGGGTCTCCTTGTAGCAAGGAAATCACTATGCCCACCCGCTGAATTTCCGACCCAGAAGACTGAGGCCTAAGCCGGAAATATAGCTTGCAGCTCTCCTTGAAACAAAAGAACTGCGAGCGATCTCCAGAAAAACGATCCGGGAGATTTACTTTCGGCTCCTTAACCCCTGAAGTTGCTGCTGCTGCGGGAGCTCCGCCAGCGGCCTGCGAGGTGTGCATTTTAATGGACAAATCATTAAATTGTCGAGTCAGGACCTGCACCTGATCGACCACCTGTTGCAAAGTATTTTGAGGGGTATGCTCCATATTCCCACAAAATTTCAACAGGAGTATTCGGCTGCTGAATATGTTATGCACACCAGTGCCAGCAGGAATGTACTGGTGTCTGAACGGAGAGGGATGCAAAACAAATGAACTCACAGACTGGGGAATATGACATTACATACACAGAAGGTGATAGGGTAACAAAATAAACACAAAGTGAACAGAGAAGCCCAAAGGCTAAGAAACTGGGTGTCTCCCTAGTATTAGGAATGCTCAGATGGAAAGAAGCGAGATGTTGTGATTTAATACGTAGAGAACCCGAAATGCTGTTGCTAAGGGCAACAGCAAAACCCTAAAGGGTTACCAACGGGTGTGGCAGTAAACTCCTTGGTCAGAGATGGAATAATAGACACAAGGAGAGTCTCCACAATCCTAGTCCTCACTTGCAGTGCACCGGTTCAGCTTACTGCCACTAAACTGACACCTGGACACCTTGCACAGTGAGAAAGGATTTTGGCAGGCAAGTCTGAGAATACAGCCGCAAACTTGCTAGGTTCACAGAGTAGCAAAAGAACCCCAGCAGGTTAAACGACTGACTCCAGTCTTACTGCTAGGTCTGGATTGGCAGAGTGTAGTACCAAATCCCAAGGCCTATTTGCAGTAAGCAACAAGCAAATACAAAGTTACACAGTACTAGCTAACTTTCAGGAACTGACTAACCAACAAAGATTCAGCAGCATCTGCCTAACCTGAGAAGAGGGTTTATATAGCAGGTGCTGTCCACGCCCCACTCAGACCTCACAGACTGTGAGCACAAAAACCAGCACCGGATCCCCTGCTGTGCACAGAGCCTGTAACCACTGCACAGCAAAATGACCCGAACCGGAGTATCAGCTGCGCTCAGGTTACTCCGCTAGCACTTGCCTCCCGGTTGCCATGACGACGTGGCAGCACAGGGCAGGAGACCCTAACAGTTTATTATCTCTTAGTCTCTGGTTACTGGGGTTCCTCAAACAGAGCTTGCAAGTTCACTGGTTCTGCAGCTTCTTCCTCTGGAGGGTTTTTCTGGGACTCTGCTCTTCCCGTCCTCAGTCACTTTCATGCGATGCATGTATCCAAGCCGATTTCTCTGCAAACTTTACTGCCGTGGGTGTGGTCAACAGTACTTGGTAGGTTCCCTCCCACCTGTCCACAAATGAACCAGAGCGTAAGGAATTTCTAACCATCACAAATTCTCCTGGTTTCACATCATGGCATTTCAAGTCACTTTGATTAGCACCTTTAGAGAGAATTAGTCCCTTGTGTATCTGAATTGTTCATGCAAGTCTAGGACATATTTTGTGGTTAGATCATGTAGGGTGGAGTGGCTTTCTTCTGGGCCTATCATCAGGTTGGGATGTTTTCCAAATAACACCTCATAATGGGACAGACTGAGAGGTTTGGGAGTCACTCTAATGCTGTGCAATACGATGGGCAGTGCCTCTACCCAGTGTAGGCTTGTCTCTTCTATGACCTTGGAAAGTTTATTCTTTATGGTATAATTAGCTCTCTCCACGAGTCCAGCTGCCTGGGGTCCATAAGGACAATAGAGTTTGGACTCTACACTTGAAAGGGGCAAAATACGACCCGCGGGCCGGTGTGGCCCGCAAACAGATCCTGCCCGGCCCACTGCCTTCCAAAAGCAAGCAATGACAAGCGGCCCGCCCAGCTGAGCTGCTCGTCATTGCTCTGCACTGCAGTACCTCCAAGCTGCCGACGGCGCCTCTCTCCCCTGCTGCTGCTGTAGCAGCCTCCTCCTCCTGCCTCCAGAGTCCCCAGTGACAACGGCTGTGTTCATCTGAAAAGGCTGTGGGGCTATGTGCCGATGAGGGGGTGGGGCTACATGGGACCTCAGGGGCGGAGCTACATGGGACAAGAGCCAGACTGCTACAGATCCATCCTTCCTGCCACTGCCAGCCAGATCAGTAAGTTAATGGGAAAAGTGAGTGATAGAAAGGGTGTGTGTGTGTGTGTGTGTGTGTGTGTTTATGTATGAGAGTGTGCATATATTTGTGTTTGCGGGCAATGGCGTCAGACTGTTTTTAGGTTTGGGGAGAGATCTTTAGCTCTTGCTGTACCAACCCCTCCCATGTTCTATCCCCATGTCATCCCCGTGTTCTGTCACTATGTCACACCCCCTGTGTTCTGTCACCGTGTCACCCCCACCGTGTTCTGTCACTGTCACACACCCCGTGTTCTGACACTCCCCCCCCCCATTTTTTGTCACCGTGTCACCCCCTCTGTGTTCTGTCACTGTGTCAGACACCCCATGTTCTGTCACTGTCACCCCCCCTCCCCGTGTTCTGTCACCGTGTCACCCCCACTGTGTTCTGTCACTGTCACACACCCCATGTTCTGTCACTGTCACCCCCCATGTTCTGTCACCGTGTCACCCGCACTGTGTTCTGTCACTGTGTCACATACCCCGTGTTCTGTCAGTCACCCCCGTGTTCTGTCACCGTGTCACCCCCACTGTGTTCTGTCACTGTGTCACACACCCCGTGTTCTGTCACCCCCCTCCCCGTGTTCTGTCACCGTGTCACCCCATGTTCTGTCACTGTCACACACCCCATGTTCTGTCACCCTCCTCCCCGTGTTCTGTCACTGTGTCACACCTTTCCCCAGGGACCATAAGACACTGGATAATTTGCTTGCTGCACAATAATTATCCTAAATAAAATGTTACTGTGTAAAAGGGGGCTCTACCTGCTGTAATGTGAAAAAGGGGCTCTACCTGGTGTAATGTGTAAAAGGGGGCTCTACCTGCTGTAATGTGTAAAAGGGGGCTCTACCTGGTGTAATGTGTGTAAAAGGGGCTCTACCTGCCGTAATGTGTGTAAAAGGGGCTCTACCTGCTGTAATGTGTAAAATGGGCTCTACCTGGTGAATTGTGTTAAAGGGGGCTCTACCTTCCATACTGTATAAAAGGGGCTCTACCTTCCATACTGTGTAAAAGGGGCTTTACCTTCCATATTGTGTAAAAGGGGCTCTACCTGGTGAATTGTGTAAAAGGGGGCTCTACCTTCCATACTGTGTAAAAGGGGGCTCTATCTTCCATACTGTGTAAAAGGGAGCTCTACCTGCCGTAATGTGTGTAAAAGGCGCTCTACCTGCTATAATGTGTAAAAGGGGCTCTACCTGCCGTAATGTGTGTAAAAGGGGCTCTACCTGCTGAAATGTGTGTAAAAGGGGCTCTACCTGCTGTAATGTGTAAAAGGGGCTCTACCTGGTGTAATGTGTAAAATGGGGGCTCTACCTTCAATACTGTGTAAAAGGGGGCTCTACCTTCCATACTGTGTAAAAGGGAGCTCTACCTGGTGTAATATGTAAAAGGGGGCTCTACCTTCCATACTGTGTAAAAGGGAGCTCTACCTGCCGTAATGTGTGTAAAAGGGGGCTCTACCTAGTGTAATGTGTAAAAGGGGCTCTATCTTCCATACTGTGTAAAAGGGAGCTCTACCTGCCGTAATGTGTGTAAAAGGGGCTCTACCTGCTGTAATGTATAAAAGGGGCTCTACCTGCCGTAATGTGTGTAAAAGTGGCTCTACCTGCTGTAATGTGTGTAAAATGGGCTCTACCTGCTGTAATGTGTAAAAGAGGCTCTACCTGGTGTAATGTGTAAAAGGGGCTCTACCTGGTGTAATGTGTAAAAGGGGGCTCTACCTTCCATACTGTGTAAAAGGGGGCTCTACCTTCCATACTGTGTAAAAGGGAGTTCTACCTGGTGTAATGTGTAAAAGGGGGCTCTACCTTCCATACTGTGTAAAAGGGAGCTCTACCTGCCGTAATGTGTGTAAAAGGGGGCTCTACCTGGTGTAATGTGTAAAAGGAGCTCTATCTTCCATACTGTGTAAAAGGGAGCACTACCTGCCGTAATGTGTGTAAAAGGGGCTCTACCTGGGGGGCGTGGCCTGGACGGGCATGGAGTAGCACTTGCAGTGTGCAGCTCTCCAGCCACTTGATCCTGTATTATTATCCTATATTCCCCCCCTGGGTCTAAAGTTGAGACCATTGATTTGTGACTGTCTCCTGCCCCCCCTGGAGTGAGATTGAGCTGGCTGCAGCTGCTACCCGATGCCCTGGAGCCCTGTTTACCCGGCGGGCCTTGATCCGTGCTGAGCCGGCGCTGCCTCATGTCTCCCTGTACCCGGAAGTCCGGCTCCAGTGGTGCTCCATCGCCCGCTACGGCCAGCCGTTCCCGCTGGGGGACGGGAGTGTGGGACTCTCCTCTGCCACCCTATCAATCTGCGGGTACACCCGGGTCCAGTGCGGGCTGCCTGCGCTGCTTGGCTGCCGTGGACTCTCGCCGCCCGGGAAACCAGAAGTGTGGCTCCCGCTATCCGCCGCCGCCCGCTGCAGCTGACTGGGGACTCGGTTGCTGGAGCTGCGAGGCCACATCACCCGGCCCTCTAGCTGTGGGGGAACCTTAGAGGACGCGCTGTGCAGCCGCCCTGTGTCATAACCCCTGCCTGTCTTCGTGGCCATTTTCTGGACCCCTGGCTCCAGTGTGTCTCTTTCCAGACTGGGACCCGGATATATGAGACACGAGCCACTACTGCGGGGACTATTGTTGCTATTAATATTGGGAGCCGTGTCAGTGGGATGCATATAACCTACCCTCCCTCCTCCTGCTTCGTTCCTCTGGCTTGTCGACCCTGCCTCCATTATATGTGACGTGAGTGGATCTGCTGCGCCTGAGAGTTGGCGTCGGGGGACTGATCCCTTGCAACCTACGGTTCTGTTTGAGGGAGATGGTCCCTGCCCCCCTGATACCTTCAACGGACACTTTGCTTTCCACTTGGAATCTCTGACCCTGCTGCCTATTTATACATATCTATATCCTCTCTCACGCCTGCTGGTCGGTTTGTGGGGTGGTGGAGTGGGCGCCCCCCCTGCCTGTATTTGCTTTGATATACCCGGCTGACTGAAGGGAGTGACACCGTGCTGTCCAAAATGGTGAGAGGCCGCCAGACTGGAGCGGCGGCGGGAGCAATGGATAAATTTGTCCGTAATCCTGGATCTCAGCAACAGAGGGGAGACACTGAAAGACCTGAGGCATCACCCCCATCTCCTGCGTATAGTTCCGCCTCCTCTGACCCTCCAGATGCCGCATTACAGAGAGTGTTGGATGCAGTGACCGCCAGCGAGGCACGTCTGGCTGATAAAATTGGGCAGGTGCAGTCTGACCTCTCCATTATTCATCAGGACCTTCAGCAGGTTAGGGAGAGAGTGGGAGAGGCTGAGACCCGTATATCCAATGTTGAAGACTCTGTCGGTCGCTGGGCCGTCGCACCGATGCTTTGGAATCTCAGATGACTGATGTGAGCAAAAAGCTGACAGACTTGGAGGGACGTCTGCTGCGTAATAATGTCCGCTTCGTTGGCTTGCCCGAGAAGGAGGAGGGCTCTGCTTCTGAGGAGTTTCTCGTAAAATGGCTCCGGGATGCCTTTGGATCTGAGGAGTTCTCGCCATACTGCTCGGTTGAATGGGCTCATAGAGTTCCACTGCGCCCAATGCCCCCAGGGGCTCCACCCCGCACCTTTATTGCTAAGTTCCTTAATTTCCGTGACCGTGACATAGTGTTACGGCTGGCCCGTACCAAAGGCCCTTTGAAATGGAATGGGACGCCCATGTCGGTGTTCCCGGACTTTGCGGTGGATTTACAAAAAGATAGGGCTCAATTCCCTGCCTGTTAAGAGGAGACTCCGTGAACTTGACCTGCCGTATGCCATGCTCTTCCCATCTCGGCTGCGGGTGGTGGATGACGGGGAAACAAAGTTTTTCGCAATTCCTCGTGAGGCCATGGTATGGCTGGACAGACGGTTCCCGGTTTCCTTGAACACCCGGCCTAACTCTGGAGGCAGACTTTCTCCTTGTCCCCTTCTTTTTTGGTTTCCTTGCTGTTTATTTTACCTGTTGTGCTCATATAAGCTAGTCACTGCAAGGCGGTAGGATGTGGGAGGGTCTGATTGATACTGATGACCACTTATTTCCCCGCTATTCTGCTCCCGAGATTGGGACGGGTTATGTGGTTGTCCATTTGCCTGCTCGGATATCTCTGTTATGTGTTTTTTGTTTTTATTTATTTTGTTAGTTTTCTGTTTTTATGCTCGTCTCTCCCGGGGGGGAGGGTGGAAGAGGGCTGCATATATGGTTTGATATGTTTAGTTCTCTAATATCCGTATATGTTTCTCTTTGTGTATTAGGTTGACCCAGGGGGTGGGCCTCTATGATTTCCCCTCAATTTTATGGGGGGGCGGTAATCGGTGGCTACCTCTATTTTTTTCTCTCTCCCGAAGGTCATTATATTCTTGACCCCGATTGCGGTGCGTTTGCGCTAGCTAATGGTGCTACGAAGTATTGTTTATTTTTTTCTTTAGGTGTTTGTATTTTGTTTTGGGATCCAAGTATGCTGCATGTTGGGGGTGGTATACAGGGAGGGGGGCAGGGAATAGTTTCGGGTTGTACTTATTTTATGTGTGATAGTTAATGTTGTGGATGTATATGGATCGCAGCTGTACTATTTAAGCATTGGCACGCGGCGACTGCACTTCTGCGTGGTGGGCGTGGCCGGCAGGGGGGGGGGTTGCGCTCATTACGCTTCTGACGTCCTATGACTGGGCTTAAAATGCTATCATGGAATGTGAGAGGGCTCAATGATAAAGTTAAGAGGTCCCTGGTACTCCGACAGATTAAACATTATGCCGCTGATATTGTCTGCCTCATGGAGACTCACCTGGTGGGTAGTAAGATTTTATCCTTAAAAAGACCCTGGGTGGGATGGGCGTACCACTCCACGCACACTTCTGCCTCTCGTGGTGTTTCAGTCCTTATTAGGCGGACCGTCCCCTTTGTGCTGGAGTCTATACAAACGGATCCTTGGGGGAGATATGTGTTTTTGAAATGTAGACTATTTTATGTCCCTGTCCTCCTTCTAGCTGTATATGTGCCCCCTCCTTATTCTCCTGATGTTCTTAAAAAGGCTGCTGGGTTCATGGCCTCATCCCCCGGGATCTCCGTTATTTGCCTGGGGGACTTCAATAATGTGTTAGATGCGGCGAAGGACAGGCTCTCTATGTCTTCATTCGTAGCATGTCCTGGGAACTCCGTTTTTGCAAATGTGGTGTCGGGGTTGGGCCTGGTTGATCCTTGGAGATTGAGACACCCGTCTCTTAAACAATACTCCTGTTTCTCTCACTCTCATTCTTCGTTCTCCAGGATTGACCTGGCCCTCCTCTCGAGCGACATGGTGCCCCGGGTTAGTGGTATTAGGTACGAGACTAGGGGTATCTCTGATCACTCCCCCTTGTCCTTTACCTTAGACTTTAACTGCTCTAGAGGCCAAGCTGTATGGAAATTCAATCCATTCTGGCTTGTACATATGGGGGACGGCTCGGACTTGGTGGCTGCATGGCGGGAATTCTTTGAACTAAATAGTGCTGAAAAATATATCTCTATTCTGTGGGACACGTTTAAGGCTTTTCTGAGGGGGAGTTTGATTAAAAGGGTGTCTAGTCTGAAGTCATTTTATAGGCGGCGGGAGGTTGAGCTGGAGGCCCGGAGTGTCGCTGCAGAATTACAATATTTACAAGATTCTTTGAACAGTTCTAAGCTAGCCTGGTTGTCGGCTCAGAGGGAATGGAAAGATTATCTGATGGAAAAGACTCAGCATAGACTCCTTTTCTCCTCCCATACATTTTACGCTACTGGTGATAGGCCGGGGTCATACCTGGCCTCCCTGGCCCGGGGTGATAGACCTACTGGTGTTGTGCTAGAGATTGTGAACTCTGTTGGTGTTCCCCTGACTCAGACTCCACAAATGGCGGCTGAATTTGTATCTTACTATAGCCGTTTATATGAATCCAAACTGGATTGTACTTTGTCACAACTGAATGATTATCTAGATGGGGTTTGTTTCCCCACTTTGTCCAGCGAGGCTTGTGCTATGTTAGAGGCGCCTATCTCCTCTGATGAAATTGTGGCGGCCGTGAAGGCCTCCCATGGTGGGAAGGCCTCAGGTCTGGATGGCATACCTTCCGAGGTCTATAAGCATCACTTGGATTTCTTTGTCCCTCGTCTACTTGAGTTGTATAGCCAAATCTTCACACAGGAATCTCTCCCTCCGTCCATGGCGGAGGCAGTGATTGTGGTTCTCCCCAAACCTGACAAGGATCCTAGGAAAGTCGAGTCCTATCGCCCTATATCCCTCTTACCCACTGATATTAAAATTTTGGCCAAGGTGCTGGCGGGCAGATTAAATGCAGTTATTTCCCATATAATACACCCAGATCAGACGGGATTTATGCCCACTAAATCGACTTCCATTAATCTTAGACGTCTGTATACCCTCCTACAGATTCCCCATAGGGACCCCTCTTCCTCCATAGTCGTTTCTTTGGATGCCGCTAAGGCTTTTGATTCTGTGGAGTGGGATTATTTGAGGGAAGTTATGCGTAGATTTGGCATAGGCCCAAACTTTATTAAATATGTTCAATTGCTGTATTCCTCTCCTTTGGCGAGGGTTGCGGTAAATGGCTTTGTATCCCACTCCTTTCCCCTATCTAGGGGTACACGACAGGGTTGCCCACTGTCTCATACTCTGTTTGCCATGGCCATTGAGCCCCTTGCGTGCCTCCTGAGGGCGGATGTGGGGATCTATGGCTTTAAAGTGGGTGCCCGTGAGGATAAGGTGGCCTTATACGCCGATGATATTTTGATGTTTGTGGATCGCTATGCTGAGTCTATGCCTAAGATTTTAGAAGTTATTACTGGATTTGGGCGATACTCTGGGCTCCTGATTAATTGGGAGAAATCCTCTATTACCCCACTTCAGGACGAAGGTCCCTCCGCCCCGTTAGTAGCTCTCCCGCTGCGGTGGGTGGACTCCTTCAAATATCTGGGCATCTGGGTGTCTAATGATCCTCAGAAATTCTCCACCCTGAATATCACTCCTCAAATTACGTATCTCCGTACCCGGGTGAAGGCCTGGGGGAAGTTACCTTTAACGGTTACGGGAAGGGTTAACATGGTTAAAATGGTCTTTCAGCCCAAACTTCTGTATGTTTTGCAGCACTCTCCCGTTTATATTCCGCAGAAGATTTTTAAACAAATAAATGGGATGCTTTCCTCCCTGGTGTGGGCTAGCAGGCGGGCACGTCTGAGACTGGATACCCTGACCAGGTCACGGGAACTGGGAGGTCTGGCCCTCCCCAACTTCCATTTTTATTACTATGCAGCACAGCTGGCACATGTCTGGGAGAGGGTTAACGACCTCGATGCCCTGGCCTTGCACTCACTGATGATGCGCCATGACTATCCCGGTGGCTCCCCATTACAGCTACTCCTTTGCGGTAGCGTCAAAATGTCCTCATTGCCACTGATTAAACAGTCCATCCTAATATGGAAATTGGTGCACTCTGTGATGCGAGGTCACGGTGTTGATCCTGATACCCCACTGGATAATGCTCATGGGCTGCCGGAGCTGTGCCGGCTTCAGGTCCGGGAGGTCTGGGGACACTGGGGAGTGTATTCTTTAGGTCATTTATATATAGCGATGGGACCCTTAACTCATTCCAACAACTCCAACAGGCACACAATGTCCCCTCTGGGTTTTTCTTTCGTTTCCTTCAGCTGAGACATGCTCTGGCCGCCCAGTTTCCGAATGGCCCTCCGGTCCTTGTTGATTCCCCGGTCAAACTAATTCTGTGAACACTGGACTCGGGACACTTGGTCTCGAAGATATATGGTCGCATTCTTCAGATGCACCATGGCGACCCTCTGACTTATCTCCGGGGTAGATGGGAGTCGGATGTAGGTGTGCTATCCGATGACGCGTGGAACACTGCCTTGGGATCCCATCGGATCTCCACTTCGTCTGTCAGATGCCAGCAAATACAACTATATATTCTGCATAGGGTGTATATGACATCGGTGAGGTTAACACACATTGGGGGATCTCATAGCTCACGGTGCCCTAAGTGTGGAGCCATGGGTGCTGACTTTTGGCATCTGCTTTGGGTGTGCCCTAGCGTGTCTCTGTTCTGGAAGGTTGTTATACGCACCATAATTGATACCGGTATTCCCTCTTCTATATGTACGCCTGTGCTGTGTACATTGCTGGTTGTGGACGAGGAGGCTCTAGATCCGTCCAGCAGGCGATATGTCATCAATCTATGCGCCCTGGCTAGGGTCTGCATAGCCCGGCTGTGGCTGGCTGCTGAGGCCCCAGCACCTAAGGCTTGGATATCCCTGGTCAACGAAACTATTGCACAAGACAAATTTGTGTTCCTGGCTAGGAAGGTGGAGAAGAAATTATTCACAATATGGGGCAGGTGGTTGGAATCTAAATATTATCGGGATAGATAATGTTTGGACTTGTATCCCTCTTCTTTTTTCTTTTGGCCTGGGATGTTTTAGGGGTGGGTGCCCTCGCGGCCGGCCTTGCCTTGCTACGCTATGTTTCAATATACTGCGCTTACTGTGCTATGCTTCTGCTACTATGGATAGTGATGTGTTTGGGTATGCCATGCCCAGACGCCGACGAGCTGCGAGTGTGTGTTTTATGCAATATGTTATCCACTGGTTGTTCCATGTGCCTTATGAATGTACAACTGTTTCTGTGTAATTTGGGTATGTTTGTAGTCTTAGGATTGTTTTGTATGTAAGTTGTTAATGCAAAATCAAAACTCGAATAAAAAATATTGAATTTAAAAAGGGCTCTACCTGCTGTAATGTGTGTAAAAGGGGCTCTACCTGCTGTAATGTGTAAAAGGGGCTCTACCTGGTGAATTGTGTAAAAGGGGGCTCTACCTTCCATACTGTGTAAAAGGGGCTCTACCTTCCATACTGTGTAAAAGGGGCTCTACCTTCCATACTGTGTAAAAGGGGCTCTACCTTCCATATTGTGTAAAAGGGGCTCTACCTGGTGAATTGTGTAAAAGGGGCTCTACCTTCCATACTGTGTAAAAGGGGGCTCTACCTTCCATACTGTGTAAAATAGAGCTCTACCTGCCGTAATGTGTGTAAAAGGGGGCTCTACCTGGTGTAATGTGTAAAAGGGGCTCTATCTTCCATACTGTGTAAAAGGGAGCTCTACCTGCCGTAATGTGTGTAAAAGGGGCTCTACCTGCTGTAATGTGTCAAAGGGGCTCTACCTGCCGTAATGTGTGTAAAAGGGGCTCTACCTGCTGAAATGTGTGTAAAAGGGGCTCTACCTGCTGTAATGTGTAAAAGGGGCTCTACCTAGTGTAATGTGTAAAAGGGGCTCTACCTTCCATACTGTGTAAAAGGGGGCTCTACCTTCCATACTGTGTAAAAGGGAGCTCTACCTGGTGTAATGTGTAAAAGGGAGCTCTACCTTCCATACTGTGTAAAAGGGAGCTCTACCTGCCGTAATGTGTGTAAAAGGGGGCTCTACCTGGTGTAATGTGTAAAAGGGGCTCTATCTTCCATACTGTGTAAAAGGGAGCTCTACTTGCTGTAATGTGTGTAAAAGGGGCTCTACCTGCTGTAATGTGTAAAAAGGGCTCTACCTGCTGTAATGTGTGTAAAATGGGGGCTCTACCTGCTGTAATGTGTAAAAGGGGCTCTACCTGCTGTAATGTGTAAAAGGGGGCTCTACCTTCCATATTGTGTAAAAGGGGGCTCTACCTTCCATACTGTGTAAAAGGGAGCTCTACCTGGTGTAATGTGTAAAAGGGGGCTCTACCTTCCATACTGTGTAAAAGGGAGCTCTACCTGCCGTAATGTGTGTAAAAGGGGGCTCTACCTGGTGTAATGTGTAAAAGGGGCTCTATCTTCCATACTGTGTAAAAGGGAGCTCTACCTGCCGTAATGTGTGTAAAAGGGGCTCTACCTGCTGCAATGTGTGTAAAAGGGGCTCTACCTGCTGTAATGTGTGTAAAAGGGGCTCTACCTGCTGTAATGTGTGTAAAAGGGGCTCTACCTGCTGTAATGTGTAAAAGGGGCTCTACCTGCTGTAATGTGTAAAAGGGGGCTCTACCTGGTGTAATGTGTAAAAGGGGGCTCTACCTTTTATACTGTGTAAAAGGGGGCTCTACCTTCCATACTGTGTAAAAGGGGGCTCTACCTTCCATACTGTGTAAAAGGGAGCTCTACCTGGTGTAATGTGTAAAAGGGGGCTCTACCTTCCATACTGTGTAAAAGGGAGCTCTACCTGCCGTAATGTGTGTAAAAGGGGGCTCTACCTGGTGTAATGTGTAAAAGGGGCTCTATCTTCCATACTGTGTAAAAGGGAGCTCTACCTGCCGTAATGTGTGTAAAAGGGGCTCTACCTGCTGTAATGTGTGTAAAAGGGGCTCTACCTGGTGTAATGTGTGTAAGCAGTGCAATTTGAATAATGGAGACTATTGTGCAGCCTAATATGAATCTGTATTATTTTTTGCCCACACCCCTTCCACATGAAGGCAAGTGGGGGGAGCTGCTATTTTGTATGTGGCCCTCGGATACTGACAGGAAATGTCAAGTGGCCCCTCAGTTGAAATAATTGCCCACCCCTGGTCTATACCTATGATCCTACACATCTCTTGGAAGACCTTACCCGTGAAGTGTGTTCCTTGATCTGACTCAATGATCTCTGGGATACCGTAGCTAGATACAGACTCCTGTACTAGTTTCTTTGCTGTAAAATGTGCTGTGCAGGCTACCGCCGGGTAGGCCTCAGGCCAACCACTGAATATGTCGACACAAACAAGTACACATTTGAAATTTCTACAAGGTGAGTTCTGCTTTTTGAGCAGAGTGAGGTGGTGGAAGCGGGAGTGCTTCAATGACATGTGTATCGTCCATTATGGCGTATCCAGATGTCAGAATGCCCATGTCATTTTGGCGGTGGCAGCTACCGTCAACATACAGGTTCAGGTCTGCATTCTGTATCTCAGTGTCTCTTATGTCTAGTCTTGGAGTGCATAAAGTCTGGGTCAGCTTTTCACCATCATGATCATCTACCTTCTCCCCACTTTGTTACTGTCCAGTCACACCTGGGAGGAAATTTGCTGGATTCAAAGTTGTGCAGCGCGGTGTCTGCAGCAGCTACACTTGTTGACAAGACAGCAGATATAGTTCTAACACACACTCTACCTGAATGTCCCACACACTGTTGCTGCTTTATTAGATGGCTCAGCCACAAAGCACATCAGTGTCAATGGTAACCAAATGGTATCATTTAATGGTCCTATTTGTATATTACTATCAGCTAGTATTGCTAAGTACTGTAATTGTCCTGAGACTTCTACCGCTAGGACCGTGTGCCCTGAAAGCGTCTGTGAAGGTAGTGCAGTGGTAAGTAGTGACTTAGCCGCTCCAGTGTCTAGTAAAAAAGAAATAGGTTCATTATTTCCATGCACAGTAACCATAGGTTCCTCAATGTGTTGGCATTGCACGCTGCATAATGAAGACACTGGATGGATTAAACATCAGTATGATTGCTGCTGCCAGCGTGACAACTGATTGTGTGGACCATTGTGTGGGGCATGAGTGCCCATCTGGGGACCTTGATTACAATGTTGGTGGTAGGGGGGTTGTGTAGGGCCGCTGGGTGTTCCCGCATTTCCATGTGGGTACATCCTGTTCTGAGAAGATACTTGACTTCTGCAATATCTAGCTCTATGGCCATACTTACCACATATGAAGCATGCCATTGGGTCTGGGTGTCTAGGACCTTGGTATGTTGGTCCTGTGTATCTATTTGTGGTGTACTTACCTCCTTGTTGTCCCTGCCATGAATTTCTCTTTTGCTGGCTATGCCTTGGCTGTCTGGTTTTGCACAGGTGGTCCCTGACTGTTATGAACTCCCTGGAGATTTGTTATATTTGTCTGTTGTTGGGGTTGTGTAGGAGCAATCTGATCTACAACAAGAACTGGAGTGGGTTTGACAAGATTAAGTTCATAAGATCTTGCTTTTCTCACTACAGTGTTTATTGGGGCGTCTCTCCATGCTAGTTTAGTAGTCGAGTGCGGACATTACTGCAGGCTTTAGACCTTCCACAAAGCATGGAACTAGCATGGAACTAGCCTCATTTGGTTTAACTATCACTTCTCCAGCAGTAAATGTGGGCACCGTTAACTTAAATCTACCAAAATACTCATCCACTGTTTCAGTGTCTGCCTGTTTGATCTTAAACAAACCATCCGATTTGGGGACTGGTGGGTATAGGTCACGCAGCTAAGCATTAAGTGCATCTAGCTTTCCTTTAGTTGGGTCACCATAATCATTTGCAGAGAGATTAATACTGGTTGTGAGGGATTCTGCTAAATCTTCAGGTAAACAAGTATACAATATCTGTTCTAGATCCCTGCAAGTAAACTTATGTACATAATACTCCTGTGAGAGGCACCTACAAGTGGCATCTGAATCTTTCCTCGGGTCTGGGAATCCAGCTTTTATACTTAACAGATCAGTTTTTGATAGTGGGTAACTGACCTCAACTGAGGAAGCTGGTACAGCCGGGCTTACAGCAGTATTGCCTTCACCTTTCACTTCTGGCCTCCCTGGTAATTTCATTGTGCGCATAGGGTTCAGTGCTACGGTCTCACTGTCAGTATCTATGATGGCTTGGTCTGTAGGCACTTGTATGGTGTACGCTGCAAGCTGATCTTGACTGTCTGCCTCAATGATTTCTCTTGTCCCTATGCGATGGAATACACGCTGTCCTGTGTTATTTAGTATTCTGTAATTAAACCTGGGTCCATCTCTGAGTGTTCTTATGGACTGTGCAATATGTCCTGGTATACTGGTGACATTGAGACATGCTTGATTACCACTTATATATACAGGAGAGGTCACTGGTGGAGTAGCAAAGGAAAGCTTAGGTAGCAGAAGCTGATAGAAATCAGGGGAGTTAGCAGATGGATGGGAGACAGAAGAAGCAGAAGAGTCATCAGATATTATAGACAAGGTGTTTAAGGTTTTCCTGTAATATGTCAATGTCTGTGTCACCATCTTGTTCTTGGTGTGGGCTTCTTTGGTCAGAGCCATGTGCCGTAGGTGGACTATATGTGTGTTGTGTACTTGTGGATATTACAGGAGGGGCAGAGCCCTGGGCACCCTGTGCTGGTGGTATGTAAGAAGGCTGTACAGCAGGAGGAACTGCACTGTGAAAAGCTGGAAACTGGATGAATGTTGCGTAATCCTCTAGGCTGGATATGTCATTAGGTGTATTCTGTAGTGACTAATTCTCTTACTGGATATAGAGATGCTGGTGATGCTGTGATATTGTTGTATGGTGGAGGATTACTGTGTGGGTTTGGTGTCAGTACATGTGTCAATACAGAGGTTAATCTTAACGTTATCTGCAGTCCAGTTACACATTTCCTTTTTCCATAAATCTAAAACTTGCAAATGTTTAATATACTCATTAGGTTGTATAACTGACTTTATCTGTTTCTCAAGGCATTGAAGTACTACTGGGTCAAAACTGCCCGTTTTAGGAAATGGTACAGTCTCATCCTGTGTGATGTCATTGTTAGGTGCCGCGGTCCACGGCGCCGCTCGATCTGCTTCCGAGCGCCGCGGCCGCCGCACCTCCCTCTCTGCCCGCCCGGCGCCTAGCAACGTCAGGACGCCATGCGCGCTGAGCCGCCGGGTCCCTAGCAACGCTGGGACGCCGTGCGCGCTGAGACGCCGGGTCCCTGGCAATGCTGGGACGCCGTGCACGCCGGACCCTTAGCAACGGGGACGCCACTGACGGACCGCGTTCCCCGTTGCCTCTTATTGATTGGCACACCTGTTTGCTCTGGTCGTGCAGCAGAGCAGCTGCACGACATTACCAATTAAAGTATCATTGCAGCTATTGGAGGGCTCCGTGTTATAATCTCCCTCACTACCTGGCACAGACGCCGGTGATAGCTTCCTGTATACTGTTCCTGCCTTGTAAATGTCTGTTCCTGGTCAGCTGTACCTGGTCAATCCTGCTCCCTATGCTCTTGTATCCTGGAGTTCTGAAGCCGGTCCTGGGAATCCTTCTAGTCCTTGTGAACCTGTTACTGTCATCTGGGGTTCTCGCCCGGTCTCGTGAGTAGCGGCTTGTCGCGTGTTGCGGCCTAGGCCGCTTAGTATTAGTGTTTATTTTGCATTGGTGCTTTTGCGGAGGTTTCCGCTTTCACTGTCCTCCCCGGAACTCGGCGGTGCCATGTGGGGGAGTGGACAGTGGTATCTTTTGTTGTTCATTTCCATTGGCGGCGTGCCGCACATACATTTAGTTTTAGGGTAGTTAGTAGCCCCTAGCTTCGGTTGTTTTAGTTAGAGGTCCCCTTGTTATTATCCTGTCTCAGTTCACGCTTTGTCTCTCTCTAAGACCTGGGGCATCGGAGTTGGGCAGACCTAATCCGCCCTTCAAATGCGGCTGCCGTGGGCCCAAGAAACCATAGTCATTCAGGCGTGAATTGACAACACGGGTAAAACAACGGAGGTACGGTGCTAGGGGCTACTTCCGTTCCATTCCTGTCCCAGCATCACGTCCTGGTGCTCTGGACTCACTTCATAAGATCGTTCTAGTTCTGAGCATCAGGAACGTAACATTATCACCGGCCAAAAAAACAAAACAAAACACATTTAAACAGTTTTTTGTATCTGGTGGGCCTTGAAATTCGGCCTCATGAATCCAGCAGTTTTAGGACCGAATCCCAGCCAGCTTTTAGCCAGCCAGATTCAAGAACAAACTCAGATGGTTCAGGATCTTACTCTTCGGGTGAGGTCGCAGGAAGATCTTTTGCGAGCCTCCCAGAGTATGATTCCAGAACCAAAGATGCATCTACCTGACCGTTTTTCGGGTAACCGAAAGGATTTTTTTTAATTTTAAGGAAGCTTGTAAGCTTTATTTTCATTTAAGGCCCCGGTCCTCTGGCACTGAGTCTCAACGGGTCGGGATTGTGATGTCATTACTGCAAGGCGATCCGCAAACCTGGGCTTTTGGGCTAAAAGCTGACGATGTTGCCTTGCTATCTGTAGATGCCTTTTTTAAGTCCTTAGGCCTGTTGTATGATGACCCAGATAGAGAAGCATCGGCTGAGAGCCATCTGCGTGCTCTTAAGCAAAGGAAAAATCCAGCAGAGGCGTATTGTACCGAGTTTCGCCGTTGGTCGAACGACTGTGGCTGGAATGACCCGGCCCTGCGCAGTCAGTTTCGCCTCGGTTTGTCCGAAGTTATTAAAGACAGTCTCCTTCAGTACCCCGCTCCAGAGACTCTAGACAAACTCATGGAGCTTGCTATTAAAATTGATTGTCGTCTCCGGGAGCAGAGGGCTGAAAGAGGAGCTAGTTTCAGGCCTAGTCCATGTGTGTATACTTTCCCTGAGGACGTCGAGGAGCCCATGCAAATGGGCCTCTCCCGGCTGTCCCCAGAGGAAAGAACCAGAAGGCTAAATTCTGGTCTTTGCTTGTATTGTGGTGGCAAGGGACATATTGCACGTAATTGCCAGAATAAACAGGGAAACGCTCTGACCAGGTGAATTGTGAGGGGGTTCACTTGGGTCTGCAGTTAATCTCCTCTAATGACTCCTTATTAGTTCCAGTAAAAATGTCCTTTGATAGTCTTAGTTCGTTGGTGTTGGCCTTCATCGACAGTGGAGCAGCTGGAAATTTTATGGATCTTGGTTGGGCCTAGGCTCTGGGCGTTCCACGGATACCTTTGGACAAACGTATCACCATGCACGGCTTGGATGGTGGTCCGCTTTCTAATGGGGTAATCACTCACCGCACACCACCAGTACAACTGACAGTGGGGGCCCTACATTCAGAAAAAATCGAGTTCTACCTTACCCATTGTCCAGCTGTTCCCGTAGTCCTGGGTCACCCTTGGCTCGCCTTTCATAATCCCACCATAGATTGGCGGTCTGGGGAGATTTCCCGATAGGGTCCTTTTTGTGTAAAGGAATGTATTTCCCGTCCAGTCCGGGTTGCGGTAGTTACCCCAGAACGTATTCCTTTGGAATATCAGGACTTTGCCAACGTTTTCTCTAAGGGTAATGCGGATATTCTGCCTCCACATCGGTCCTACGACTGCGCTATTGACTTAGTTCCCAGTGCCTCTTTACCTAAGGGGAGATTATATGCCCTGTCTGGGCAGGAAACCACAGCTATGAATGATTATGTTCAGGAGAGCCTAAAAAAAGGCTTCATTAGGCCCTCAAAATCTCCACTTAGTGCAGGGTTCTTTTTTGTTGAGAAAAAAGATGGGTCGCTCAGACCATGTATTGATTTTCGGGCCTTGAATAAAATTTCTGTTAAAAACACCTACCCCTTGCCATTGATTTCAGTACTCTTTGATCAGCTCCGGTCTGCCGTTATCTTCTCTAAGATTGATCTTAGAGGGGCTTACAATCTCGTCCGAATAAGATCTGGGGATGAGTCGAAGATGGCCTTCAGTACACAGTCAGGTCATTATGAATACCTGGTGATGCCGTTCGGGCTGTCAAACGCTCCTGCGGTATTTCAGGATCTCATTAATGACGTACTTCGTGACTTCCTAGGAAAGTTTGTAGTCGTTTATTTAGACGACATTTTGATTTACTCTGAGTCTGTTGAACAACATATTACCCATGTGCGACTGGTCCTTCAGAAATTACGGGAAAATCACTTATACGCCAAACTGGAGAAATGTGATTTCCATATCACAGAAGTGTCCTTCCTGGGGTATATCATTTCTCCTAAGGGGTTTTTCATGGAACCAAAGAAACTCCAGGCCATCTTAAATTGGGCACAACCCACGAACTTAAAAGCAATTCAGTGCTTTTTAGGGTTTGCAAATTACTATAGGCGTTTTATTCATACCTTCTCTGATTTGGTTGCTCCTATAGTAGCATTGACTAAAAAAGGAGCGGACCCTTCCAATTGGTCGTCTGAAGCCAAGTCTGCCTTTCTGGCCTTGAAGCAGGCCTTTGTTTCAGCTCCAGTTCTTAGGCACTCTAATCCGGAGCTCCCCTTTATTGTTGAGGTAGATGCCTCAGAGGCTGGAGTGGGGGCTATCCTTTCTCAGGAATTACACCCATGTGCCTTTATGTCCAGGAAATTCTCCTCCGCAGAATCCAACTATGATGTTGGTAATCGAGAATTATTGGCAGTTAAATGGGCTTTCGAGGAGTGGAGGCCCTGTCTGGAGGGAGCTATGCATACCATTACGGTGTTTACTGACCATAAGAACCTGCAGTATATTGAGTCAGCTAAACGGTTTAATGCTCGACGGGCACATTGGGCGCTGTTTTTTACTCGTTTCAGGTTTATTATCACCTTCAGGCCCGGTTCCAAGAATACGAAAGCTGATGCCGTCACGTTGTTTTCTTCCGGTTCACAATAACCATCCTGCTACTACCACCATAGTTCCATCATCTGTCATCCGGGCAGGCCTCACACAGGATTTATTTACACAGCTAGTCCAGCTTCAACAGCAGGCTCCTAAACTTACTCCTGCTGATCGTCTCTTTGTCCCTGAATTTCTGAGAGGCACTGTTCTAGCTGAGTTTCATGACAACAAAGTGTCTGGTCATCCGGGTATCACTAAGACCTTGGAGTTAGTCTCTCGCTCAGTGTGGTGGCCTAATCTTTCTAAAGATGTAAGGGAATTTGTCCATTCCTGTCAGGTTTGTGCACAGCATAAGGTTTCTCGTTCGTTGCCGGTCGGGCAACTCGTACCTTTAGCCGTTCCTCTCAGGCCATGGTCACATATATCCATGGATTTCGTGGTGGACCTTCCTCTTTCAGACAGATTTCGAGTCATTTGGGTGGTAGTAGACCGTTTCAGTAAGATGGCCCACTTCATTGCTCTTCCCCGATTACCCTCTGCTCAAAGGTTGGCAGTCTTGTTTCTCCGCCATGTGTTCAGGCTCCATGGGTTGCCCAGGGATATTGTCTCTGATCGGGGTCCGCAATTCATCGCCCGTTTCTGGAAATGTTTTTGTGCCTCATTAAATATGAAACTCTCTTTAACATCTGGGTACCATCCACAATCTAACGGACAAACCGAAAGGGTTAATCAGTCGTTAAAACAGTATTTACGGTTGTATTCGGCCAAACTTCAGAATGATTGGTCTGAATTTCTTCCTTTAACTGAATTTGCCTATAATAACTCTTGTCATTCTTCCACCAAGGAGTCCCCATTCTTTTCGCTCTTTGGTTTTCATCCTAGAGCCAACTCTTTTTTCCCTCATTCTCCAGTCTCCTCGTTGACCTTAACTTCCCATCTCAGAACGATTTGGAGAAAGGTGCACCTTGCCCTTAAGAAGGCTGCCTTCCGAGAAAAGAAATTTTCTGATAGGTTCCGAAGTCCTTGCACTTTTAAGGTGGGAGATAAGGTGTGGTTGTCAACCTGCAACATCAAGCTTCGACAACCCTTGGCTAGATTGGGACCCAAATTTATTGGACCAGTCCTTATCATTAAGAAAGTCAACCCAGTTGCTTTTCGGCTATTCTTGCCTAAATCACTCAGAATTGGCAATACCTTTCACTGTTCCCTTCTGAATCAGTATTTTTCTTCCAGGAGATTTCCTCGGAGGACTTCCCAGGGTAGACCTCCGGTGGATGTTCAGGGGCAACAAGAGTTCTTGGTGGAGAAGGTTTTAGATTCAAAAGTTTCCCGGGGCCGGCTTTATTTTTTGGTTCATTGGAAAGGTTATGGCCCGGAAGAAAGGTCTTGGGTCCTGGATAAGGATCTACATGCCTCTAAACTTAAGAGATTATTCTTTCAGGAATTTCCTCAGAAACCCGGCTTTAGGGGTTCTTTAACCCCTCCTCAAGGGGGGGTACTGTTAGGTGCCGCGGTCCACGGCGCCGCTCGGTCTGCTTCCGAGCAACGCCCACGGCCGCCGCACCTCCCTCTCTGCCCGCCCGGCACCTAGCAATGCCAGGACGCCGCGCGCACTGAGCCGCCGGGTCCCTAGCAACGCTGGGACGCCGTGCGTGCTGAGACGCCGGGTCCCTGGCAACGCTGGGACGCCATGCACCCCGGACCCTTAGCAACGGGGACGCCACTGACGGACCGCGTTCCCCGTTGCCTCTTATTGATTGGCACACCTGTTTGCTCTGGTCGTGCAGCAGAGCAGCTGCACGACATTACCAATTAAAGTATCTTAGTAGCTGAGTATTAGTGTTTATTTTGCATTGGTGCTTTTGCGGAGGTTTCCGCTTTCACTGTCCTCCCCGGAACTCGGCGGTGCCATGTGGGGGAGTGGACAGTGGTATCTTTTGTTGTTCTTTTCAATTGGCCGCGTTACATTTAGTTTTAGGGTAGTTAGTAGCCCCTAGCTTCGGTTGTTTTAGTTAGAGGTCCCCTTGTTATTATCCTGTCTCAGTTCACGCTTTGTCTCTCTCTAAGACCTGGGGGCATCGGAGTTGGGCAGACCTAATCCGCCCTTCAAACGCGGCTGCCGTGGGCCCAAGAAACCATAGTCATTCAGGCGTGAATTGACAATACGGGTAAAACAACGGAGGTAGGGTGCTAGGGGCTACTTCCGTTCCATTCCTGTCCCAGCATTACATCCTGGTGCTCTGGACTCACTTCATAAGATCGTTCTAGTTCTGAGCATCAGGAACGTAACAGTCATTCCACTTAGAAACATACTGGACACACGGTTGTCCATAAAGGCTGAACATACAAGTAACAGCAGTACTGTCATTACTCTCTGAAGAGTCACTTCCCATTTTTCAACAACACAGTATATTATTTCTCCCAATTTGTCGCCTGGACTGCTCTCTGTGGCCACAAAGAGTCTCAAATAGATCTGACTCCTGTCATTCTCACCAGTAATAATGTTACTTATACATTTCCCCTTCTGTATATGTAACGTATGGTGTAACTAGATCTGACTCCTGTCACTCTCACCAGTAATAATGTTACTTATACATTTCCTCTTCTGTATATGTAACGTATGGTGTAACTAGATATGACTCCTGTCATTCTCACCAGTAATAATGTTACTTATACATTTCCCCTTCTGTATATGTAACGTATGGTGTAACTAGATCTGACTCCTGTCACTCTCACCAGTAACAAATGTTACTTATACATTTCCCCTTCTGTATATGGAACTTATAGTGTAACTAGATCTGACTCCTGTCATTCTCACCTGTAAAAATGTTATTTGTACATTTCCCCTTCTGTGTATGCAACGTATGGTATAACCAGATCTGACTCCTGTCATTCTCACCAGTAATAATGTTATAAATTTTTCCTCCTGTATATGTGACGTATGGTGTAACAAGCTCTGACTCCTGTCATTCTCACCAGTAATAATGTTACTTATACATTTCCCCTTCTGTATATGTAACGTATGGTGTAACTAGATCTGACTTCTGTCATTCTCACCAGTAATAATGTTACTTATACATTTCCCCTTCTGTATATGTAACGTATGGTGTAACTAGATCTGACTCCTGTCATTCTCACCAGGAATATTGTTACTTATACATTTCCCCTTCTGTATATGTGACGTATGATGTAACTAGATCTGACTCCTGTCATTCCCACCAGTAATGATACTTATACATTTCCTTTTCTGTATATGTAACGTATAGTGTAACTACATCTGACTACTGTCATTCTCACCAGTAATGTTACTTATACATTTCCCCTTCTGTATATGGAACGTATGATGTAACTAGATCTGACTCCTGTCATTCTCACCAGTAATAATGTTACTTATACATGTCCCCTTCTGTATATGTAACTTATGGTGTAACTATATCTGACTCCTTTCATTCTCACCAGTAATAATGTTACTTATACATTTCCCCTTCTGTACATGTAACGTATGGTGTAACTAGATCTGATTCCTGTCATTCTCACCAGTAATAATGTTACTTATACATTTCCCCTTCTGTATATGTAACGTATGGTGTAACTAGATCTGACTCCTGTCATTCTCACCAGGAATATTGTTACTTATACATTTCCCCTTCTGTATATGGAATATATGGTGTAACTAGATCTGACTCCTGTCATTCTCACCAGTAATAATGTTACTTATACATTTCCCCTTCTGTATATGTAACTTATGGTGTAACTATATCTGACTCCTTTCATTCTCACCAGTAATAATGTTACTTATACATTTCCCCTTCTGTATATGTAACGCATGGTGTAACTAGATCAGACTCCTGTCATTCTCACCAGTAATAATGTTACTTATACATTTCCCCTTCTGTACATGTAACGTATGGTGTAACTAGATCTGACTCCTGTCATTCTAACCAGTAATAATGTTACTTATACATTTCCCCTTCTGTATATGTAACGTATGGTGTAACTAGATCTGACTCCTGTCAGTCTCGCTGGTAATAATGAGGCAGATGTATTAACCTGGAGAAGGCATTAGGAAGTGATAAACCAGTGATATGTGCAATGTGATAAAGGCACCAGCCAATCAGATCCTAACTGTTAATTTACATATTGGAGCCGATTGGCTGGTGCCTTTATCACCTTACACATATCACTGGTTTATCACTTCCTTATGCCTTCTCCAAGTTAATACATCTGCCCCCCTGTTACTTATACATTTCCCTTTCTGTATATATAATGTATGGTGTAACTAGATTTGACTGCTGTCATTCTCACCGGTAATAATGTTACTTATACATTTCCCCCTCTACATATGGAATATATGGTGTAAACTAGATCTGACTCCTGTCATTCTCACTGGTAATAATGTTACTTATACATTTCCCCTTCTGTATATGAAACGTATGGTGTAACTAGATCTGACTCCTGTCATTCTCACCAGTAATAATGTTACTTATACATTTCCCCTTCTGTATATGTAACGTATGGTGTAACTAGATCTGACTCCTGTCATTCTCACCAGGAATATTGTTACTTATACATTTCCCCTTCTGTATATGTGACGTATGATGTAACTAGATCTGACTCCTGTCATTCTCATCAGTAATGATACTTATACATTTCCCCTTCTGTATATGTAACGTATAGTGTAACTAGATCTGACTCCTGTCATTCCCACCAGTAATGATACTTATACATTTCCTTTTCTGTATATGTAACGTATAGTGTAACTACATCTGACTACTGTCATTCTCACCAGTAATGTTACTTATACATTTCCTTTTCTGTATATGAAACGTATGGTGTAACTAGATCTGACTCCTGTCATTCTCATCAGTAATAATGTTACTTATACATTTCCCCTTCTGTATATGGAGTGTATGGTGTAACTAGATCTCACTTCTGTCATTCTCACCCATAATAATGTTACTTACACATTTCCCCTTCTGTATATGGAACATATGGTGTAACTAGATCTGACTCCTGTCATTCTCACCAGTAATGTTACTTATACATTTCCCCTTCTGTATATGTAACGTATGGTGTAACTAGATCTGACTCCTGTCATTCTCACCAGTAATAATGTTACTTATACATTTCCCCTTCTGTATATGTAACGTATGGTGTAACTAGATCTGACTTCTGTCATTCTCACCAGTAATAATGTTACTTATACATTTCCCCTTCTGTATATGTAACGTATGGTGTAACTAGATCTGACTCCTGTCATTCTCACCAGTAATAATGTTACTTATACATTTCCCCTTCTGTATATGTAACGTATGGTGTAACTAGATCTGACTCCTGTCATTCTCACCAGTAATAATGTTACTTATACATTTCCCCTTCTGTATATGTAACGTATGGTGTAACTAGATCTGACTCCTGTCACTCTCACCGGTAATAATGTTACTTAAATATTTCCCCTTCTGTATATGTAATGTATGGTGTAACTAGATCTGACTCCTGTCATTCTCACCAGTAATAATGTTACTTATACATTTCCCCTTCTGTATATGTAATGTATAGTGTAACTAGATCTGACTCCTGGTATTCTCACCAGTAATAATGTTACTTATACATTTCCCCTTCTGTATATGTAATGTATGGTGTAACTAGATCTGACTCCTGTCATTCTCACCAGTAATAATGTTACTTATACATATCCCCTTCTGTATATGTAATGTATGGTGTAACTAGATCTGACTCCTGTCACTCTCACCAGTAATAATGTTACTTATACATTTCCCCTTCTGTATATGTAACGTATGGTGTAACTAGATCTGACTCCTGTCACTCTCACCAGTAATAATGTTACTTATACATTTCCCCTTCTGTATATGTAATGTATGGTGTAACTAGATCTGACTCCTGTCACTCTCACCAGTAATAATGTTACTTATACATTTCCCCTTCTGTATATGTAACGTATGGTGTAACTAGATCTGACTCCTGTCACTCTCACCAGTAATAATGTTACTTATACATTTCCCCTTCTGTATATGTAACGTATGGTGTAACTAGATCTGACTCCTGTCATTCTCACCAGTAATAATGTTACTTATACATTTCCCCTTCTGTATATGTAATGTATGGTGTAGCTAGATCTGACTCCTGTCATTCTCACCAGTAATAATGTTACTTATACATTTCCCCTTCTGTATATGTAATGTATGGTGTAACTAGATCTGACTCCTGTCATTCTCACTAGTAATAATGTTACTTATACATTTCCCCTTCTGTATATGTAACGTATGGTGTAACTAGATCTGACTCCTGTCATTCTCACCAGTAATCATGTTATTTATACATTTCCCCTTCTGTATATGTAACGTATGGTGTAACTAGATCTGACTCCTGTCATTCTCACCAGTAATCATGTTATTTATACATTTCCCCTTCTGTCTATGGAACGTATGGTGTAACTAGATCTGACTCCTGTCATTCTCACCAGTAATAATGTTACTTATACATATCCCCTTCTGTATATGTAACGTATGGTGTAACTAGATCTGACTCCTGTCATTCTCACCAGTAATAATGTTACTTATACATTTGCCCTTCTGTATATGTAACGTATGGTGTAACTAGATCTGACTTCTGTCATTCTCACCAGTAATAATGTTACTTATACATATCCCCTTCTGTATATGTAATGTATGGTGTAACTAGATCTGACTCCTGTCACTCTCACCAGTAATAATGTTACTTATACATTTCCCCTTCTGTATATGTAACGTATGGTGTAACTAGATCTGACTCCTGTCATTCTCACCAGTAATAATGTTACTTATACATTTCCCCTTCTGTATATGTAACGTATGGTGTAACTAGATCTGACTCCTGTCATTCTCACCAGTAATAATGTTACTTATACATTTCTCCTTCTGTATATGGAACGTATGGTGTAACTAGATCTGACTCCTGTCACTCTCCCCAGTAATAATGTTACTTATACATTTCCCCTTCTGTATATGTAACATATGGTGTAACTAGATCTGACTCCTGTCATTCTCACCAGTAATGATGATACTTATACATTTCCCCTTCTGTATATGTAATGTATGGTGTAACTAGATCTGACTCCTGTCATTATCACCAGTAATAATGTTACTTATACATTTCCCCTTCTGTATATGTAATGTATGGTGTAACTAGATCTGACTCCTGTCATTCTCACCAGTAATGATGATACTTATACATTTCCCCTTCTGTATATGTAATGTATGGTGTAACTAGATCTGACTCCTGTCATTATCACCAGTAATAATGTTACTTATACATTTCCCCTTCTGTATATGTAACGTATGGTGTAACTAGATCTGACTCCTGTCATTCTCACCAGTAATAATGTTACTTATACATTTCCCCTTCTGTATATGGAACGTATGATGTAACTAGATCTGACTCCTGTCATTCTCACCAGTAATAATGTTACTTATACATTTCCCCTTCTGTATATGGAACGTATGGTGTAACTAGATCTGACTCCTGTCATTCTCACCAGTAATAATGTTACTTATACATTTCCCCTTCTGTATATGTAACGTATGGTGTAACTAGATCTGACTCCTGTCATTCTCACCAGTAATAATGTTACTTATACATTTCCCCTTCTGTATATGTAACGTATGGTGTAACTAGATCTGACTCCTGTCATTCTCACCAGTAATAATGTTACTTATACATTTTTTTTATTATTATTATTATTATCCTTTATTTATATGGCGCCACAAGGGTTCCGCAGCGCCCAATTACAGAGTACATGTGCACGTAATCAAAACAGGAAAACAGTGACTTACAGATGAAGGCAATAAAGGACAAGTACAGGGTAACTAAGCATAACTACACCAGTAAACGGCATACAGATAAGTTCCAAGGTGACCAAAAAACTGCATGATTTGGGCAGTTGAGGATTATTAAAGTAAGAAAAGGATAAGCACATGAGGGAAGAGGGCCCTACTCGTGAGAGCTTACATTCTAAGGGGAGGGGTAGACAGACAGGGGTGACACAGATGGGGTACATAGAGAGCATGGAACAGGGGGTTAGGATGAGATTTGGCTGGGTTTGGTAAAGAAATGGGTCTTGAGAGCCCGTTTGAAGTTTTGTAGAGAGGTGGAGAGTCTGAGGGGGAGAGGTAAAGAATTCCAAAGGAAGGGAGCAGCACGTGAAAAATCTTGGAGATAGGAGTGGAAGTAATCAGGAGACAGGAGAGTCGGTGTGCATTAGCAGAGCGAAGAGGACGGGTGGGAGAGTAAAGGGAGATAAGGTCAGAGATGTAGATGGGAGAGGAGTGGGTGAGAGCTTTGTAAGTGAGAGTGAGAAGTTTGAATTGGATTCTGAAGGGGAAGGGAAGCCAGTGAAGGGCTAGTAGGAGAGGGGAGGTGGATGTAGTGCGTTTGGTGAGGAAGATGAGCCGAGGAGCAGCATTGAGGATAGGCTGGAGTGGAGAGAGGTAATTGTCAGGGAGGCCAATTAGGAGGAGATTACAGTAGTCCAGTCTGTAAATAATTAGTGAGTGAATAATGATCTTAGTGGCATCCTGGGTGAGAAAAGGTCTGATCCTGGAAATGTTTTTGAGATGAAAATGACAGGTTTGTGAGAGGTGCTGAATGTGTGGTTTGAAGGAGAGGGAGGAGTCAAGGATTACACCAAGACAGCGTACTTGGGGGCTAGAGGAGATAGTCGTGCCATCAATGGATAATGAGATTGTGGAAGGAAGGCAAGCAGGTAGGTTCGCTTCTTCTCCCCTTAGTCCCTCGTGGCAGTGAGTCTGTTGCCAGCAGATCTCACTGAAAATAAAAAACCTAAAATAATACTTTCTTTTCTAGGAGCTCAGGAGAGCCCCTAGTGTGCATCCAGCTCAGCCGGGCACAAGATTCTAACTGAGGTCTGGAGGAGGGTCATAGTGGGAGGAGCCAGTGCACACCAGGTAGTCCTAAAGCTTTCTTTAGTTGTGCCCAGTCTCCTGCGGAGCCGCTATTCCCCATGGTCCTTACGGAGTCCCAGCATCCACTTAGGACGTCAGAGAAATCTTGGATAGGAGTGGGAGGAAGTAATCAGAAGACAGGCGAGTTGGCGTGCATTAGGATATGGACCTGTTTCACTAGGACATGGTATCATGGCCAACTGGCATCACCCACACCTGGAGCTCAGCTAGACATTTAGTATTGGTATTGTTTTCAGTACCCGGAGCAAAGACTGTATATCTGTATAGCAGAGGTAAAGGAGGACATGATGTCTTATTATTTCACCCAATAGCAGCATGTATATTGAAAAAAAAAAAAAAAACACAGGACATAGGATAAAACCTGAAGGAACAATGCAGGAAAATGGTGAAGATGAATATACTCCAGCACAGGAGTTCTCAAACTCGGTTCTCAGGGGCGCACACAGTGCATGTTTTGCAGGTAACCCAGCAAGTACACAGGTGTATTAACTACTCACTGAAACATTTTAAAAGGTCCCCAGGTGGAGCTAATTATTTCACTTGTGATTCTGTGAGGAGACCTGCAAAACATGCACTATGTGGGCCCCTGAGGACCGAGTTTGAGAACCCCTGCTCCAGCAGATTAAAATGGTTCCCCACATGTGTGATGTCTACTGTGTCCAACAAGAGCTGATTTATTAATCACTCAGAGCATGCAAATGACTTCACACCTCTATGAGTTCTCTCATGTCTAACAAGATGTGATTTCCGTGTAAAACCTTTCCTACACTCAGAACATGAAAATGGCTTCTCACTTGTGTGACTTCTCTCATGTCTAACAAGACAGGACTTGTGTGAAAAACCTTTTCCACACTCAGAACATGAAAATGGCTTCTCTCCGATGTGACTTCTCTCATGTATAACAAGATATGACTTGTGTGAAAAACCTTTTCCACACTCAGAACATGAAAATGGCTTCTCTCCGGTGTGACTTCTCTCATGTATAACAAGATTCGATTTCAGTGAAAAACATTTCCCACACTCAGAACATGTAAATGGCTTCTCTCCGGTGTGACTTCTCTCATGTCTAACAAGAGTTGATTTCTGTGCAAAACATTTCCCACACTCAGAACATGAAAATGTCCCCTCTCCGATGTGATTTCTCTCATGTATAACAAGACATGACTTGTGTGAAAAACGTTTTCCACACTCAGAACATGAAAATGGCTTCTCTCCGGTGTGACTTATCTCATGTTGAACAAGATGTGATTTCCGTGTAAAACATATCCCACACTCAGAACATGAAAATGGCTTCTCTCCGGTGTGACTTGTCTCATGTTGAACAAGTTGTGATTTCCGTGTAAAACATTTCCCACACTCAGAACATGAAAATGGCTTCTCTCCGGTGTGACTTGTCTCATGTTGAACAAGATGTGATTTCCGTGTAAAACATTTCCCACACTCAGAACATGTAAATGGCTTCTCTCCGGTGTGACTTGTCTCATGTTGAACAAGATGTGATTTCCGTGTAAAACATTTCCCACACTCAGAACATGAAAATGGCTTCTCTCCGGTGTGACTTCTCTCATGTATAACAAGATATGACTTGTGTGAAAAACCTTTTCCACACTCAGAACATGGAAATTGCATCTCACCTACCTTAGCTGGCTGATGTGCAATAAGCTTTGTGTTCTGTGTAAAACATGGTGCATCTATAGAACAGGAAAACACTGTATCTACTGTCAGAGCTGTAACAGATGCACCAATATCAGAGTGATCAGGAGAACATTTCCCAGGATCAGAGGGATCAGCTGATAGAGCTGGATGTATAATTGGGGTAATGGGGTTATCTCCTGGAGAATCCTGTCTACTGTCATTATCTTTTATGTCACAATCCGGGGATAACATTAGATGTCCTTCTGAGATGTTCCTGCTTGTGTGTCCATCTGCCGGAAATAAAATACATTTTGGAAATGTGAATTTTCATAAAACAATTAAAATCTTGTAAAGATTATGATCAAAACTGGAAAATTACTATAAAATAGTGATGAGCGGATTCGGTTTTACTCGGTTTTCAAAACGGCATCTTATTGGCTATCCAAAACACGTGACAGCCGTGAGCCAATAAGATGCCGTTTTGAGAACAGAGTAAAACCAAATCCGCTCATCACTACTATAAAATGAGTAGACAAGACCCAGGGTGTTACATGGTACAATATATAATTCTGTAACAGACATTTTATCCAGTACTGTATTTCTGGCATTGCTTTTATGTTTATCTTTAAAAGAATACTAGGAAGCTTGGACAGGAGTGTTACGAACACTGAGAGAACATGTGGGATTACTAGAGGTGACATGGGCTGTGCAGTAATATAACATCTCCTGTGCATACATTTAGGTAACACTGAGATCATGTGGGATTACTAGAGGTGACATGGGCTGTGCAGTAATATAACATCGCCTGTGCATACATTTAGGTAACACTGAGATCATGTGGGATTACTAGAGGTGACATGGGCTGTGCAGTAATATAACATCGCCTGTGCATACATGTAGGTAACACTGAGAGATCATGTGGGATTACTAGAGGTGACATGGGCTGTGTAGTAATATAACATCGCCTGTGCATACATTTAGGTAACACTGAGATCATGTGGGATTACTAGAGGTGATATGGGCTGTGCAGTAATATGACATCGCCTGTGCATACATTTAGGTAACACTGAGATCATATGGGATTACTAGAGGTGACATGGGCTGTGCAGTAATATAACATCGCCTGTGCAAACATTTAGGTAACACTGAGAGATCATGTGGGATTACTAGAGGTGACATGGGCTGTGCAGTAATATAACATCACCTGTGCATACATTTAGGTAACACTGAGATCATGTGGGATTACTAGAGGTGACATGGGCTGTGCAGTAATATAACATCGCCTGTGCATACATTTAGGTAATACTGAGATCATGTGGGATTACTAGAGGTGACACGGGCTGTGCAGTAATATAACATCGCCTGTGCATACATTTAGGTAATACTGAGAGATCATGTGGGATTACTAGAGGTGACATGGGCTGTGCAGTAATATAATATCGCCTGTGCATACATTTAGGTAACACTGAGATCATGTGGGATGACTAGAGGTTACAAGGGCTGTGCAGTAATATAACATTGCCTGTGCATACATTTAGGTAACACTGAGATCATGTGGGATTACTAGAGGTGACATGGGCTGTGCAGTAATATAACATCGCCTGTGCATACATTTAGGTAACACTGAGATCATGTGGGATTACTAGAGGTGACATGGGCTGTGCAGTAATATAACATCACCTGTGCATACATTTAGGTAACACTGAGAGATCATGTGGGATTACTAGAGGTGACATGGGCTGTGCAGTAATATAACATCGCCTGTGCATACATTGAGGTAACACTGAGATCATGTGGGATGACTAGAGGTTACAAGGGCTGTGCAGTAATATAACATTGCCTGTGCATACATTTAGGTAACACTGAGATCATGTGGGATTACTAGAGGAGACATGGGCTGTGCAGTAATATAACATCGCCTGTGCATACATGTAGGAAACACTGAGATCATGTGGGATTACTAGAGGTGACACGGGCTGTGCAGTAATATAACATCGCCTGTGCGTACATTTAGGTAACACTGAGAGATCATGTGGGATTACTAGAGGTGACACGGGCTGTGCAGTAATATAACATCGCCTGTGCGTACATTTAGGTAACACTGAGATCATGTGGGATTACTAGAGGAGACATGGGCTGTGCAGTAATATAACATCGCCTGTGCATACATGTAGGAAACACTGAGATCATGTGGGATTACTAGAGGTGACACGGGCTGTGCAGTAATATAACATCGCCTGTGCGTACATTTAGGTAACACTGAGAGATCATGTGGGATTACTAGAGGTGACACGGGCTGTGCAGTAATATAACATCACCTGTGCATACATTTAGGTAACACTGAGAGAACATGTGGGATTACTAGAGATGACATGGGCTGTGCAGTAATATAACATCTCCTGTGCATACATTTAGGTAACACTGAGAGAACATGTGGGATTACTAGAGATGACATGGGCTGTGCAGTAATATAACATCTCCTGTGCATACATTTAGGTAACACTGAGAGATCATGTGGGATTACTAGAGATGACATGGGCTGTGCAGTAATATAACATCGCCTGTGCATACATTTAGGTAAAACTGAGAGATCATGTGGGATTACTAGAGGTGACACGGGCTGTGCAGTAATATAACATCACCTGTGCATACATTTAGGTAACACTGAGATCATGTGGAATTACTAGAGGTGACACGGGCTGTGCAGTAATATAACATCACCTGTGCATACATTTAGGTAACACTGAGATCATGTGGAATTACTAGAGGTGACATGGGCTGTGCAGTAATATAACATCGCCTGTGCATACATTTAGGTAACACAGAGATCATGTGGGGTTACTAGAGGTGACATGGACTGTGCAGTAATATAACATCGCCTGTGCATACATTTAGGTAACACTGAGATCATGTGGGATTATTAGAGGTGACACGGGCAGTGCAGTAATATAACATCGCCTGTGCATACATTTAGGTAACACTGAGATCATGTGGGATTACTAGAGGTGACATGGGCTGTGTAGTAATATAACATCACCTGTGCATACATTTAGGTAACACTGAGATATCATGTGGGATTACTAGAGGTGACATGGGCTGTGCAGTAATATAACATCTCCTGTGCATACATTTAGGTAACACTGAGATCATGTGGGATTACTAGAGGTGACATGGGCTGTGCAGTAATATAACATCGCCTGTGCATACATTTAGGCAACACTGAGATCATGTGGGATTACTAGAGGTGACATGGGCTGTGCAGTAATATAACATCGCCTGTGCATACATTTAGGTAACACTGAGAGAACATGTGGGATTACTAGAGGTGACATGGGCTGTGCAGTAATATAACATCGCCTGTGCATACATTTAGGTAACACTGAGATCATGTGGGATTACTAGAGGTGACATGGGCTGTGCAGTAATATAACATCGCCTGTGCATACATTTAGGTAACACTGAGAGAACATGTGGGATTACTAGAGGTGACATGGGCTGTGCAGTAATATAACATCGCCTGTGCATACATTTAGGTAACACTGAGATCATGTGGGATTACTAGAGATGACATGGGCTGTGCAGTAATATAACATCTCCTGTGCATACATTTAGGTAACACTGAGAGATCATGTGGGATTACTAGAGGTGACATGGGCTGTGCAGTAATATAACATAGCCTGTGCATACATTTAGGTAACACTGAGATCATGTGGGATTATGTTAGGGTCTCCTGCCCTGTGCTGCCACGTCATCATGTCAACCGGGAGACAAGTGCTTGCGGAGTAACCTGAGCGCAGCTGATACTCCGGTTCGGGTCTTTTGCTGTGCAGTGGTTACAGGCTCTGTGCACGGCAGGGGATCCGGTGCTGGTTTTTGTGCTCACAGTCTGTGAGGTCTGAGTGGGGCGTGGACAGCACCTGCTTTATAAGGCCTCTTCTCAGGTTAAGCAGATGCTGCTGAATCTTTGTTGGTTAGTCAGTTCCTGAAAGTTAGCCAGTACTGTGTAGCTTTGTATTTGTTGTTGCTTACTGCAAATAGGCCTGGGGATTTGGTACTACACTCTGCCAATCCAGACCTAGCAGTAAGACTGGAGTCAGTCGTTTAACCTGCTGGGGTTCTTTTGCTACTCTGAACTTAGCAGGTTTGCGGCTGTATTCTCAGACTGCCTGCCTAAATCCTGTCTCACTGTGCAAGGTGTTCAGGTATTCAGTTTAGTGGCAGTAAGCTGAACCTGTGCACTGCAAGTGAGGATTAGGATTGTGGAGACTCTCCTTGTGTCTATCATTCCATCTCTGACCAAGGAGTTTACTGCCACACCCGTTGGTAACCCTTTAGGGTTTTGCTGTTGCCCTTAGCAACAGCATTTCGGGTTCTCTTCGGGTATTAAAACACAACATCTTGCTTTTTTCATCTGAGCATTCCTAATAATAGGGAGACACCCAGTTTCTTAGCCTCTGGGCTTCTCTGTTCACTTTGTGTTTATTTTGTTACCCTATCACCTTCTGTGTACGTAATGTCATATTCCCCAGTCTGTCTGTGAGTTCATTTGTTTTGCATCCCTATCCGTTCAGACACCAGTACATTCCTGCAGGCACTGGTGTGCATAACAGTTCAGACACCAGTACATTCCTGCAGGCACTGGTGTGCATAACAGTTCAGACACCAGTACATTCCTGCAGGCACTGGTGTGCATAGCCTAATACTCCTGTTGAAATTTTGTGGGAATATGGAGCATACCCCTCAAAATACGTTGCAACAGGTGGTCGATCAGGTGCAGGTCCTGACTCGACAATTTAATGATTTGTCCATTAAAATGCACACCTCCCAGGCCGCTGGCGGAACTCCCGCAGCAGCAGCACCTTCAGGGGTTAAGGAACCGAAAGTAAATCTCCTGGATTGTTTTTCTGGAGATCGCTCGCAGTTCTTTTGTTTCAAGGAGAGCTGCAAGCTGTACTTCCGGCTTAGGCCTCAGTCTTCAGGGTCGGAGATTCAGCGAGTGGGCATAGTGATTTCCTTGCTACAAGGAGACCCACAGGTCTGGGCATATGGGTTGCAGCCTGACTGTCCGTCGCTTAAAAGTGTTGATGCTTTTTTTACGGCACTGGGCATGTTGTATGATGACCCTGACAAGACGGCCTCAGCCGAAGCTCAGATTTCGATCCTTAAGCAAGGGCGAAGGCCAGTTGAGGTTTACTGTACGGAGTTTCGGAGGTTGGCCCATGATACCCAGTGGAATGACCCAGCCCTGAGACACCAGTACCGAAGAGGTCTTTCTAACCAGATAAAAGACCAACTGGTACAATATCCCTTGCCTGATAGCTTGGATCAGCTCATGCAGTTATCTATCCGGGTGGATAGACGGCTGAGAGAGCGTAGGTTTGAAAGGGAGACCGAGGCTTCCTTCTTTCCCAAAGGAACCTCAGACTCTGAGGAATTTTCCGAGGAGCCTATGCAGATTGGGGCTACCCGCCTCTCCTCGCGTGAGAAGACGCGGAGGAGACAGCAGGGGTTGTGTTTGTACTGTGGGAATAAAGGTCATGTGGTAGTATCATGCCCAGAAAAGCCGGAAAACTTCAGGGCCTGAGGGTGATGGGAAATATCCTGTCAGGCCAGAAGTCAGAATTTCCCAAGAAGACTTTTATCATTCCGGTGACCTTGAAGATCCTCGGTCAAACTGTCAAGACTGAGGCCTTTGTGGACAGTGGGGCCGACGGGGTTTTTATGGACCGCCAATTCGCCCTGAAACACTCTGTTCCCTTAGTACCCTTGGCATCGGAAACTGAGATTTGTGGGTTAAACGGGGAACCATTATCCCAAGGTAAAATTACCTCTTGCACTAGCCAGATTTCTTTGTTTATTGGAGCCACACACTCTGAAAAATTGTCCTTTTATGTGACTGTCTGTACTTTTGCCCCATTGGTGTTGGGGTTACCCTGGTTAAGGGCCCACAATCCTCAATTTGACTGGGTCTCTGGGGAGATTCTTAGTTGGGGTACTGATTGCTTCAGGAGTTGCTTGAGCCTTCCAGTCAGGCTCTCGCAGCTAAGTTTGCCAGGATTGCCAGGGTGTTATGCAGATTTTGCGGACGTGTTCTCCAAAAAAGTTGCAGAGGTACTACCTCCCCATCGCCCCTATGACTGTGCCATTGATTTGTTGCCAAATGCTAAGCTTCCCAAGAGCAGGTTGTACTCCCTGTCACGTCCTGAGACTCAGGCTATGGCAGAGTACATTCAGGAGAACTTGGCTAAGGGATTTATCAGACCTTCACAGTCTCCAGTTGGGTCGGGGTTCTTCTTCGTGGGTAAAAAGGACGGTTCGTTGCGACCCTGCATCGACTTCAGGGAATTGAACCGTATCACGATTAAAAACTCATACCCACTGCCTCTCATTTCGGTCTTGTTTGACCAGCTTCGTACTGCCACCATTTTTTCTAAGATTGACCTACGCGGGGCGTACAATCTAATCCGAATAAGAGAGGGGGATGAATGGAAGACTGCCTTTAATACCCACTCAGGGCATTATGAATATTTGGTGATGCCTTTTGGGCTCTGTAATGCCCCGGCAGTCTTCCAGGATTTCATGAACGATGTACTCAGGGAATATTTGGATAGATTCTTAGTTGTATACTTAGATGACATCCTAATCTTCTCCCATTCCCTGGAGGAACATCGGAAGCATGTACTCTTAGTCCTCCAGAAACTCAGAGACCACCGGCTTGGGGCGAAGCTGGAGAAGTGCGAATTTGAAGTTCAGCAAATCGCATTTCTAGGATATATTATCTCCCCAGAAGGTTTCCAAATGGAGGGTTCCAAGGTACAGGCAGTCCTGGATTGGGTGCAGCCCACTAGTTTGAAGGCGCTTCAGCGTTTCCTGGGCTTTGCGAATTTTTATAGACGATTTATCGCTGGATTTTCGTCTATAGTGGCGCCCTTGGTGGCACTCACTAAGAAAGGGGTGGATGTTGCTCACTGGTCTTGTGAGGCTAAAGCGGCTTTTGCCCGTCTCAAAAGGGCATTTGTCTCGGCCAAGGTGCTGCGACACCCAGATCCAGAGCGTCCTTTTGTGGTGGAGGTGGATGCCTCTGAGATGGGTATTGGGGCAGTGCTCTCTCAGATGGGAGTGTCTGATAATCGCCTTCATCCCTGTGCTTACTTTTCCCGTAAATTTTCGCCTGCCGAGATGAATTATGACGTGGGTAACCGGGAATTGTTGGCTATTAAGGATGCACTCGAGGAGTGGAGACACTGGCTTGTGGGGGCTAAGTTTGTGGTCTCAATTCTCACCGACCATAAGAATCTGGCATATTTAGAGTCAGCGAAGCGTCTCAATGCCAGGCAGGCACGATGGGCTTTGTTTTTTGCTCGCTTTAATTTTTTGATAACATATCGCCCTGGGTCAAAAAACATCAAGGCTGATGCGCTCTCGCTGAGTTTTGCTCCAATCCAGGAGACCACCGAGGAGCCGTTGCCCATTGTGTCCCCATCATGTATTAAAGTGGGCATTACCCAGGACCTCTTGTCATTAGTCCTTAGAGCACAGGAGCAGGCTCCTCCAGACCTTCCGGTAGGTCTTTTGTTTGTGCCTCCTAGGTTAAGACAGCGAGTGTTCCTGGAATTCCATGCCAAGAAGTCGGCAGGTCACCCGGGTATTGCCAGAACTCGGGAGTTGCTATCTAGGGCGGTGTGGTGGCCCTCGGTGGCTAAGGATGTGGATCAGTGGGTTCGGGCATGTGACATCTGTGCCCGAAATAAGACTCCTAGAGGGGTTCCTGTTGGCCCATTACATCCACTTTCTATCCCATCTAAGCCATGGACCCACATTTCAATGGATTTTGTGGTGGACTTGCCCAAATCCTCGGGGATGACAGCCATCTGGGTTGTCGCTGACAGGTTTTCGAAGATGGCGCACTTCGTTCCACTGGTTGGGCTGCCATCGGCCAGACGCCTGTCTGAATTATTTATGCTGCATGTTGTGCGTCTCCACGGGTTGCCACTTGATGTGGTCTCTGACCGCGGATCCCAGTTTGTGGCCAAATTCTGGAGGGCATTTTGTTCCGATCTCCAGATTTCTGTCAGCTTGTCGTCAGGCTACCATCCGCAGTCTAATGGGCAGACTGAAAGGGTGAACCAGTCCTTGGAGCAGTTCCTCAGGTGTTATGTCTCCAAGTGTCAGACTGACTGGGTTGCTCATCTGTCCATGGCGGAGTTTGCCTATAACAACGCGGCTCACTCTGCTACAGGGATTTCTCCCTTCCTTTGTGTGTATGGGCATCATCCTAAGGCCAATTCTTTTGACCCCCTGGACTCCACGCCTGGTGGTTCCTCTGTGGTTTCTGTCCTTAGAGGTATTTGGAGGAAAGTGAAGAAAGCCCTTGTGTCTGTGTCATTAGTGACCAAAAGGGTTTTTGATAAGCGGAAAAGACCCTGCAGCTTCAAATTAGGAGACTTCGTCTGGTTGTCCACCAAGAATTTGAAGTTGAGACAGCCATCTCATAAGTTAGGCCCCCGGTTCATCGGCCCTTATAAGATCACCAGGGTAATCAATCCGGTGGCATTTCAGTTAGACCTGCCCCGTTCTTTGGGTATCAATAAAACATTTCATTGTTCCCTTTTAAAACGGGCGATTAGTAATCCTTCTTCCAGTGGAAGACCTTCTCCTCTTCTGATACGTGGCCAGGAGTTTGTTGTTGAAAGGATTCTTGACTCCAAGATGGTTCGGGGTTGGCTGTCATTTTTGGTGCACTGGAAGGGGTATGGCCCGGAGGAGCGGTCGTGGGTGCGCAGTTGTGATCTTCATGCCCCCAGACTGATACGCTCTTTCTTCTCGCAGTTCCCCGATAAACCCAGTGGTAGGGGTTCTTTGACCCCTCGTCAGAGGGGGGGGACTGTTAGGGTCTCCTGCCCTGTGCTACCACGTCGTCATGGCAACCGGGAGACAAGTGCTAGCGGAGTAACCTGAGCGCAGCTGATACTCCGGTTCGGGTCTTTTGCTGTGCAGTGGTTACAGGCTCTGTGCACGGCAGGGGATCCGGTGCTGGTTTTTGTGCTCACAGTCTGTGAGGTCTGAGTGGGGCGTGGACAGCACCTGCTTTATAAGGCCTCTTCTCAGGTTAAGCAGATGCTGCTGAATCTTTGTTGGTTAGTCAGTTCCTGAAAGTTAGCCAGTACTGTGTAGCTTTGTATTTGTTGTTGCTTACTGCAAATAGGCCTGGGGATTTGGTACTACACTCTGCCAATCCAGACCTAGCAGTAAGACTGGAGTCAGTCGTTTAACCTGCTGGGGTTCTTTTGCTACTCTGAACTTAGCAGGTTTGCGGCTGTATTCTCAGACTGCCTGCCTAAATCCTGTCTCACTGTGCAAGGTGTTCAGGTATTCAGTTTAGTGGCAGTAAGCTGAACCTGTGCACTGCAAGTGAGGATTAGGATTGTGGAGACTCTCCTTGTGTCTATCATTCCATCTCTGACCAAGGAGTTTACTGCCACACCCGTTGGTAACCCTTTAGGGTTTTGCTGTTGCCCTTAGCAACAGAATTTCGGGTTCTCTTCGGGTATTAAAACACAACATCTTGCTTTTTTCATCTGAGCATTCCTAATAATAGGGAGACAACCAGTTTCTTAGCCTCTGGGCTTCTCTGTTCACTTTGTGTTTATTTTGTTACCCTATCACCTTCTGTGTACGTAATGTCATATTCACCAGTCTGTCTGTGAGTTCATTTGTTTTGCATCCCTATCCGTTCAGACACCAGTACATTCCTGCAGGCACTGGTGTGCATAACAGTTCAGACACCAGTACATTCCTGCAGGCACTGGTGTGCATAACAGTTCAGACACCAGTACATTCCTGCAGGCACTGGTGTGCATAACAGATTACTAGAGGTGACACGGGCTGTGCAGTAATATAACATCTCCTGTGCATACATTTAGGTAATACTGAGATCATGTGGGATTACTAGAGGTGACAAGGGCTGTGCAGTAATATAACATCGCCTGTGTATACATGTAGGTAATACTGAGATCATGTGGGATTACTAGAGGTGACATGGGCTGTGCAGTAATATAACATCGCCTGTGCATACATTTAGGTAACACTGAGAGATCATGTGGGATTACTAGAGGTGACATGGGCTGTGCAGTAATATAACATCGCCTGTGCATACATTTAGGTAACACAGAGATCATGTGGGATTACTAGAGGTGACATGGGCTGTGCAGTAATATAACATCGCCTGTGCATACATTTAGGTAACACTGAGAGATCATGTGGGATTACTAGAGGTGACATGGGCTGTGCAGTGATATAACATCGCCTGTGCATACATTTAGGGAACACTGAGAGATCATGTGGGATTACTAGAGGTGACATGGGCTGTGCAGTAATATAACATCGCCTGTGCATACATTTAGGTAACACTGAGATCATGTGGGATTACTAGAGGTGACATAGGCTGTGCAGTAATATAACATTGCCTGTGCATACATTTAGGTAACACTGAGAGATCATGTGGTATTACTAGAGGTGACATGGGCTGTGCAGTAATATAACATCGCCTGTGCATACATTTAGGTAACACTGAGAGATCATGTGGGATTACTAGAGGTGACATGGGCTGTGCAGTAATATAACATCACCTGTGCATACATTTAGGTAACACTGAGATCATGTGGGATTAATAGAGGTGACATGGGCTGTGCAGTAATATAACATCGCCTGTGCGTACATTTAGGTAACACTGAGATCATGTGGGATTACTAGAGGTGACATGGGCTGTGCAGTAATATAACATCGCCTGTGCATACATTTAGGTAACACTGAGATCATGTGGGATTACTAGAGGTGACATGGGCTGTGCAGTAATATAACATCGCCTGTGCATACATTTAGGTAACAGAGATCATGTGGGATTACTAGAAGTGACATTGGCTGTGCAGTAATATAACATCGCCTGTGCATACATTTAGGTAACACTGAGAGATCATATGGGATTACTAGAGGTGACATGGGCTGTGCAGTAATATAACATCGCCTGTGCATACATGTAGGTAACACTGAGAGATCATGTGGGATTACTAGAGGTGACATGGGCTGTGCAGTAATATAACATCGCCTGTGCATACATTTAGGTAACACTGAGAGATCATGTGGGATTACTAGAGATGACATGGGCTGTGCAGTAATATAACATCACCTGTGCATACATTTAGGTAACACTGAGAGATCATGTGGTATTACTAGAGGTGACATGGGCTGTGCAGTAATATAACATCGCCTGTGCATACATTTAGGTAACACTGAGAGATCATGTGGGATTACTAGAGGTGACATGGGCTGTGCAGTAATATAACATCGCCTGTGCATACATTTAGGTAACACTGAGAGATCATGTGGGATTACTAGAGGTGACATGGGCTGTGCAGTAATATAACACCGCCTGTGCATACATTTAGGTAACACTGAGAAATCATGTGGGATTACAAGAGATGACATGGGCTGTGCAGTAATATAACATCGCCTGTGCATACATTTAGGTAACACTGAGAGAACATGTGGGATTACTAGAGGTGACATGGGCTGTGCAGTAATATAACATCACCTGTGCATACATTTAGGTAACACTGAGAGAACATGTGGGATTACTAGAGGTGACATGGGCTGTGCAGTAATATAACACCGCCTGTGCATACATTTAGGTAACACTGAGAGATCATGTGGGATTACTAGAGGTGACATGGACTGTGCAGTAATATAACATCACCTGTGCATACATTTAGGTAACACTGAGATCATGTGGGATTACTAGAGGTGACATGGACTGTGCAGTAATATAACATCACCTGTGCATACATTTAGGTAACACTGAGAGATCATGTGGGATTACTAGAGGTGACATGGGCTGTGCAGTAATATAACATCACCTGTGCATACATTTAGGTAACACTGAGATCATGTGGGATTACTAGAGGTGACATGGGCTGTGCAGTAATATAACATCTCCTGTGCATACATTTAGGTAACACTGAGAACATGTGGGATTACTAGAGGTGACATGGGCTGTGCAGTAATATAACATCGCCTGTGCATACATTTAGGTAACACTGAGATCATGTGGGATTACTAGAGATGACATGGGCAGTGCAGTAACATAACATCGCCTGTGCATACATTTAGGTAACACTGAGAGAACATGTGGGATTACTAGAGCTGACATGGGCTGTGCAGTAATATAACATCACCTGTGCATACATTTAGGTAACACTGAGATCATGTGGGATTACTAGAGGTGACATGGGCTGTGCAGTAATATAACATCACCTGTGCATACATTTAGGTAACACTGAGAGATCATGTGGGATTACTAGAGATGACATGGGCTGTGCAGTAATATAACATCGCCTGTGCATACATTTAGGTAACACTGAGATCATGTGGGATTACTAGAGGTGACATGGGCTGTGCAGTAATATAACATCACCTGTGCATACATTTAGGTAACACTGAGAGATCATGTGGGATTACTAGAGGTGACATGGGCTGTGCAGTAATATAACATCGCCTGTGCATACATTTAGGTAACACTGAGAGAACATGTGGGATTACTAGAGATGACATGGGCTGTGCAGTAATATAACATTGCCTGTGCATACATTTAGGCAACACTGAGATCATGTGGGATTACTAGAGTTGACATGGGCTGTGCAGTAATATAACATCGCCTGTGCATACATTTAGGTAACACTGAGAGATCATGTGGGATTACTAGAGGTGACATGGGCTGTGCAGTAATAGAACAGTCATACTAGTGGCGCCTCATTGGCCTCGGAGAGCTTGGTTCTCAGATCTCCGCGGATTACTCACAGACAATCCTTGGCCGCTCCCGCTACGTCCGGACCTGCTATAACAGGGTCCGTTCTTTTACCCCGATTTAGCGCTGCTGCGTTTGACGGGGTGGCTGTTGAGACCGCCCTCGTAAGAAGAGAGGGCATTCCAGAATCGGTTATACCAACCATGTTACGAGCTAGGAAGCCAGTTACGGCAGCTCATTATTACAGAATTTGGCGTGCCTATATAGGTTGGTGTGAAGCTCGGAAGTTTCCGACATCATCTTTCAAGTTATCCCGTCTTTTTTGTTATTTCTACAGACGGGGTTAGATGGAGGACTGCGTTTATCTACACTAACGGTGCAGGTATCTGCTTTGTCAATTTACTTTCAAAGACGATTGGCTCTATTGCCGTCTGTACACCTTTCTGCAAGGTTTCCTCAGAGTACAGCCTCCATTCATTCCACCTACAGCACCATGGGACTTGAATCTGGTTTTAGATTTCTTACAGTCTTCATATTTTGAACCCTTACAACAAGTGGATATTGAGTTTCTCACTTGGAAAACAATTTTTCTCCTAGCCGTAGCTTCGGCAAGGCGTGTTTCAGATGTGGGTGCCTTGTCATGCAAGCCACTGTATTTGGTGTTTCCTGATGACAGAGCAGAACTTCGGACGAAACCCGCTTTCTTGCCAAAGGTAGTGTCATCTTTTCACATCAATCAACCAATAGTAGTTCCTGTGTTAACAGAAGATTCCGGAACTTTGGATGTGGTACGCGTTTATGTATCCCGAACATCTACATTTCGTAAGACGGATACGTTGTTTGTTCTCTATGATGCTGCCAAGATGGGTTGGCCAGCTTCTAAGCAGACCTTATCCAGATGGATTAAACTGACCATACGTCAGGCTTACCTTCATGCTAGGTTACAGCCGCCTACATCAGTAGCAGCTCATTCCACACGTTCTGTGGGAAATTCATGGGCAGCTGGTCGTGAGGCTTCTACGACGCAGCTTTGCCGTGCGGCTACATGGTCATCAGTGCACACGTTTGTGCGTTTTTACAAGTTTGATACGTTTGCGCCATCAGCATCTAGCTTTGGCCGCCTAGTGTTACAGGTGCCAAACAACTCTCCCGCCCATGTGGGAAGCTTTGGTAAGTCCCAAGAGTACTCCAGTGACCCCTAGTGGATGATAAAGAAAATAGGATTTTGGTACTTACCAGGTAAATCCTTTTCTTTGAATCCATAGGGGGCACTGGACGCCCACCCAGAGCAGTTTTACCTGGTTTGTGGTAAGTTCAGGGGATGTTATGGTAACACATTCTCACCGACTGGTTCAAAGTTCTATCGGTTATGGTGTCAACTGTTTGTCAGTAACGTTATGTGTCAACTTTATTGTTGTCCGTTATGTTATATGTAATTCTCCATTGTCAACCCCTCTATAGCTCCTGTCCGGCTCAGTAAAAAACATTGAGGTACTCTGGGATATGGAGGGGAGTTCTAAATTTAAATATTCAGTGCCCTGTTCTTGCTAAAGCCATCCATATCCCAATAGTACTCCAGTGACCCCTAGTGGATGAAAAAGAAAAAGGCCTCCTCTACCTGCTCAGGAGGAGTGTCCGAAATACGTAACAAATCCCGTATGGCCTCAATCATCAACTGCACCCCCTTAGCCAGTGATGCCGTCCCCCATGACACATCCCCGTCACCGTTTGCAGTGTCAGAATCTGTGTCCGTGTCATCCTGCATAATCTTGGGAAGCGCACGTTTGTGAGAATGAACAGCAGGGGACCCCGAGGGAGCAGTATCAGACTATACCACCATAGAGGATTGCAATACCTGAGTTGCATGCTCAGTTCTTGTAAGCCTTTCAGAAATCTGAGAAATAGTCCCGCTAAGAGAGGCTAACCACTCCGGTTCTCTAGCTGGGATCTGTGCTACAGCAGTGCAATCCTGATTACATGGGATGGGATCTTCCTGAGAAGATAAATCCTCTGCAGCATATGAAACAGAGTCTCTAGACACCACTCACCCCACATACAAACAGGGTACTGGGCAGACAGAGTCCCCCCCCCCAAGAATGGCAAAGAGACACAGAGATTGGAGCCAACCCACACACAGCGCTATTACAGGTATAGGGAGACCCTAAACCAACGCTGACTGTGTCCCTTGAAAGGTGAAACAGTCTTACACAGCCTCCCCTCCCTTCTACAACCCGCTTGTACTGTACAGATAGCTGGAGTTGCACTGGAGGGACTGCTCTTCCACTTGCATCCGACTGCAGGCAGGAAAATGGCACTGAAACGCTGCTGGGTCCGCTCTGAGAAGCTCCGCCCCCTTAATGGCGCTGTCTTCCCGCTCTTCATAGATTATACTGGCTTGAGGTTGTGTGTGCTGGCTGAGTTCCGCAGACCCCAACAGGCTGTAATGGTCAGTGTAGGGTCAGGCGCTGGCTCAGGGTGCCCCTCACAGCGTCACACCTAGGTAACGCTGAGCCATCTGGGAGCACAGTTAATACTGCGCTCATACCCTGTAGCCGCCATCTTCACACCGACCCCCCTGCTTGTTAGGGGGGGGGGTGATTCACTCGTCACACTTCAGATCTGCAAGGGGGTGGCGGCATGCTGCTGGGGTGAGCGTTCCCCTGCGGCTGGCAGCGATCTATCCCCTCTGGAGCTCAGAGTCCAGTCAGCGGAGACAGTGGCTCAGACCCCGCAGGGAAGACACTGCTCCCCCCTCAGTCCCTCGATGCAGGTAGACTGTTGCCAGCAGCCTCCTTGTAAAATAAAAACTCTAAGAAAAACTTCTACTAAGAAAGCTCTGTAGAGCTCCCCTAGCTGTGACCGGCTCCTTTGGGTACATTTTCTAAACTGAGTCTGGTAGGAGAGGCATAGAGGGAGGAGCCAGCCCACTCTATTAAACTTTTAAAGTGCCAATGGCTCCTGGTGGACCCTTCTATACCCCATGGTACTAATATGGACCCCATCATCCTCTAGGACGTTAGCGAAAAGACAATTTGTCCATCGAGTTCAACCTATTTGTGGTTTCCTGTGCAGTATTATTTTTTAACTAAATTTTGTCTGATGCTGATGTCAGCCGTTGTGTTTATTCCTTTTTTTTAATAACTATAGTGCGTGACTACGCACCATAACCCTGGATATACTTATCCATTAGGAATTTATCCAACCCATTCTTAAAGGTGTTGACCGAGTCCGCCATTATAACTCTCAGGCAGGGAATTCCAAACACGTATTGTCCTTACTGTGAAAAAAACATTTCCCCGCTTTGTGCGTAATCTTCTCTCCTCTAACCTAAGAAAGTGTCCATGTGTCCTCTGTGCTGATCTTACCAAAAACAGGTCCCGCGCAAGCTCTGTGTATTGTCCCCTTATATATTTGTAGATATTGATCATGTCCCCTCTTAGTCTCCTCTTTTCCAGTGTAAACATGCCTAGCCTAGCAAGCCTTTCCTCGTATTCCAGAGTCTCCATGCCCTTAATTAGTTTGGTCGCCCGCCTCTGAACCTTTTCTAGTTCCAGGATATCCTTTTTGTAGTATGGTGCCCAAAATTGTACACAGTATTCAAGATGTGGCCTCACTAGTGATTTATATAATGGGAGTATAATACTCTCGTTCCTTGCATCAATTTCCCGTTTTATACATGCTAATATCTTTTTAGCTTTCTTTGCTGCAATCCTACTTTGGGTACTACTGCTTAGTTTGCTATCTATGTGAACACCTAAGTCTTTTTCCAGTACAGAATCCCCTAATATTACCCCATTTAGTATGTATGTGTTATTTTTGTTCTTGCTACCACAGTGCATTACTTTACACTTGTCTGTGTTGACGCTCATTCTCGATTTGGCTGCCCATGCTTCTAGTTTAACCAAGTCGTTCTGAAGACTCAGCATCCCCCTCCGTATTTATAACCTTACACAATTTGGTATCGTCTGCAAAAATTAACACCATGCTCCATAGACCTTCTGACAGGTCGTGAACAATAGTGGTCCTGGTACAGACCCTTGTGGCACACCACTTAGCACTTCAGTCCAATTTGAAAATGATCCATTGACCACAACGCGCTGCTCCCTATTATCTAACCAATTTCTGACCCAAGTGCATATTGTGCTCCCTAGCCCCATTTCTTGTAGCTTGTAGATAAGTCGCATGTGTGGTACTGTGTCGAAAGCTTTGGCAAAGTCTAAAAAGATTACATCCCCCTCATTACCCTGATCAAGGTTCGCACTTATGGTTTCATAAAAGGCAAGTAAGTTGGTCTGACATGATCTGTCCTTCACAAATCCATGTTGATTCCTTTTTTTTTTTTTTAACTTCAAGAATTTTATTGAGAAAAAATATAAATTTTTATGGGGTACAGAAAAGGAAAGAGGGGATGAGTAGTACATCATACAATATGGTATATAGGTATACAATAAAACATAAATCAAACGGAGGGGTACAGGAGGGGGGAGGGTAGGGAGCATCCAGTAAATCCAGAGTGCTTGTACTCTCACGGGCTAGAGAGGAATCAAGTGAACCTTCTCGAGAAATAGAGGGACAGAATACGCCCAACAGTTATAGATGTAATACTAGAGATCCTAAAGCGATAGTACGAGGAGGGAGAGAGAACCAATAGCGTTACAAAGAGAAACCTAGAATCCAACATAGTGAATAGAGGCTATTGAAGAGAAAGAAAAAGGAGGAAGGTATGTAGGAATGTGCAGAGGGCCCATCGATACATTTATAGGAGATAGTGTTGGCTGGAATAATTGGAGGAGGAATCTCAGTAAGCTGGTACAGCAACTCTTTACTCACTGTCCGGTTGTTCAATTAAACTAGTCTGAGGAGGGTCGCTTGGAGAGGGGTTGCGAAAGTAATGGGAGCCCTCGCCAGCCGTAACAAACTGCTGCCACAGAGACCAATTTTTTCTTGGAGAGGGTAAACTGTCGGGAGGGGGGAAATATTCAGTTTCCATAAGAAAGTGGTGATTCGTTTTGTGGATTACCTTTAGTAAAGTAGGGGGCGCAGGTTGTTTCCAGAGTTGGGCCAAGTTAGAGCGAGCGGCAATTAAAATATGACCTAGTACATATCTGCTAGATGGGGGGACCGACGAGGGAACAATATGTAATAACGCGAGGGCAGGGTCCGGGGTTAGGAGAGTATCGAGAACTCTATTAATCAGGTCAAAAACTTCAGACCAATAATTAAGAAGGTGTGGGCAGGACCAAAATTTGTGGAAGATGTGTCCCACAGAGCCACAAAGCCTCCAACATTTATTACTGCAGGAGGGCCAAAATCTGTGCAGTCGGTCGGGGGTCAAATATATTCTATGGATTAGTTTTATGTGCATCTCAGTGTGGTTCAGGCATCGGGACATGGAGTGGGAGGCTAAGCAAACTTTTCGCCAGTCAATCGGAGATAGCGTCCTGCCTAAATCTGATTCCCATTTCAATTGTGCATTAGATTTGGAAGGGGAAATAGGAGTAATCAGTAGTTTATACCAGAATGGGATATCACCTCTAGATTTATTTAAGGAGAGACAAGACAAAAGCAGTTGTGAGGTCATGTCCGATGACAGCGAGATATTGGGAATCGATCTCCACCAGTGTGCGATTTGCAAGTAGTGAAACAGTTCTGAAGTGGGTAGAGAGAACTTAAGTTGAAGGGCTGGAAAAGGCAATAGAGAGAGTCCGTCGAGAAGAGCACTTAAACATGATATACCTGCGTGTTTCCATTTAGAGAGATTCAGATGGGGTATCATCTTTGTGAGTGTAGTGATGGAGATCTGGGTGAGACAACTGGTAGGGGTCTGTAGAGTGGCAGATAGTTTGTCCCAGGATGTTAGCGCAGCTTGTGTGGAAAGGCAGGCCGGAGCCTATTGGGAATGCAGAATAAATCTGCAATGGGCAGCGGGAGGGCTCGAGTCTGTTCAAGGTCCACCCAACCTATCTGGGTGTTGACATCGAAATAGTGTTTATGAGAAGCCAGAAGACAGGCTTCCTGATATAGGAGGATATTAGGTAGATATAGACCTCCTAGTGCTTTAGGTAGAACTAATTTAGAATGTGCCAGGGAAGGCGGCTTCAAGGACCAAACATATCTAGTCACTATAGAGGAACAGGTCCGGAGGGCCTTCTTTGGAAAGTTATATGGAATCGTGCGGAACAGGTACATTAATTTGGGGAGAAGAGACATTTTAAAAGCAGCCATACGGCCTAGCCAGGAGACCTCATAGGAGGCCCAGGATTTCGCCAGGGCCTCAAGCGTCTCTATTAGAGGGGAGAGATTGGAAGTGAAAACATCGGGAGTATGGGTCGGGATGTTAATACCAAGGTATTTTATCATGAGGTTCTGCCAATTATAGGGGTAAGATGATTGGAGGGCTGGCAAGGAGTGGTAAAGGTTGATGGGTAAGGCGTCTGTCTTAGTGGTGTTGAGGTTATAATAAGAAGCCTGGCTATATGCATCTAAAGTAGAGTGTAAGAGAGGAAGAGTGTGGATGGGATCAGAAATAAACAGGAGAACATCATCCGCAAAGAGACTTAGTTTGTGTCGGGAAGATCCAAATTGCAATGCTGGAAAATGGGGATTATTCCGGGTTGAGATGACTAGAGGTTCAATTGAGAGGACAAATATTAGGGGAGAGAGGGGACACCCTTGTCTAGTACCATTGGTGATTGGAAAGGAGTCGGAGAGGAATCCATTGCTGAGCACCCGGGCCGTGGGGGAGCTATATAGCGCCAAAACAGAAGTCAAGATACGATCTCTAAAGCCAAAACGAAGAACTTCACGCATATACGTCCAGTTCAGTCTATCGAAGGCCTTCTTGGCGTCTAAGGACAGAAAGAGAAGGCCTTGGTCATTTGAGAGTGAGTCAATCAAGTTAAAGACCCTGCGCGTATTATCTGACGCTTGTCTCCCAGGCACAAAACCAGTTTGGTCCGGGTGCACCAGCAATGGAAGGAATTGGTTAACGCATGTCGCAATCAGCTTGGCATATAGTTTAATGTCACAATTGAGCAGTGCTATAGGACGATAGTTGTGTACGTAAGCCAGGTCTTTGCCAGGCTTGGGGATGGTGACTATACGTGCTTTCAACAGTTCTGGTGGGAGGGTGCCTAGACTCGAGAACGCGTTGAATAGGGCAGTCAAATGGGGGGTAAGAATATCATGGAAAGCAATATAGAAATCAGCAATAAACCCGTCAGGGCCAGGGGCCTTATTTCGGGGAGAGGTTTTAATAGCTTTAGAGATTTCAGCAGGGGACCAAGGGGCATTAAGTGATGACAACTGCTCCTGGGTAAGAGTGGGAAAGGGAAGATCATCTAGAAAAGAAAGAAGAAATAGAGAGAGGAGTGGGTTGGGGAGTTGAGGAGTCATCCAGCAAGTTGTAGAGTTTGGCATAGTATTGTGCAAAGAGGTTTGTTATGTCCTTAGGGTTTAAGACTTTTTGTTTTGAGGGGGAGTAGAGAAATTTAATTTTGTTTCTAGCTTGTTGGGCTCGTAGTTTGCGGGCTAGCAGTCTACCAGATTTGTTACCTAGGAGATAAAATTTTTGCCTCATCCTATGCAATGCCGCTTCTGTACGAGCAAGCAGCAGTTGTTGGAGACGGCTACGTACATTAGATATTTCTTTTTTAAGAAGTCTGGAGGGATTAGCTATATTCTCTGCTTCGAGAGCAATCAGTTCATCTTCTAGTTGTTTCGACTGCAATTGGAGGGCTTGTTTTTTGAGGGTGGCACCAGCCTGGATAGCCGCGCCACGAGTAACTGCTTTAAAGGCGCACCAGTGGTTCACAGTAGAGGTGTCTAGAGGGGAATTAGTAGCTAGATAGGAGTTTATGGAGTCAAGGATAAGTTTCTTGGACAAACGGTTATTCAGGAGGTAAGGGTAGAGGCGCCACTGTCATAAAGGGTGCTGGGTGTCATGAAAGTTCCATTTCCAGAGGACTGGGGCATGATCAGACCAGGTGATTGGAAGGATATCTATATCCCTAGTTCTCTGTAGAGACCATTTGTCACACAGAATCAGATCTATTCTGGAATAGGAGTTGTGAACCGAGGAATGGAATGTATATTCCCGTCCCGTGGGATTACGGGTTCTCCATATATCGCATAGATCAAATTCTGTGAGCAAATTGCGGAAGGCTAGGGAGGGGCCGGATTGGGCAGATGGGATGGGATGAGAGGGATAGCGAGATTTATCTAATTTCGGGTCTAAAACTAAGTTATGATCCCCCAATATGACCAGAGAGCCTTTAAGCGATTTACGTATCGTGAGGAAAAGTTTACGTAAAAACGGTACTTGGTTAGAGTTGGGGGCTGTGACCGGAGAGACTAACCAGCCACATGTGTAATGGCAGCCGCGGCACTGAAGGGATTAACCCCTAGTGCCCGGCGCCATTAGGAGGACACTGGGCTCTTGGTGCCACTTTTAAACTGTGCACTGGCGCTAGTTGCCATCTTTAAATGTAGTGTGGGTGCTAGGCACCGGGTATTTAAAAATATATTTAATACTGTGTTTTCACCAATGTTATATTTAAGGCAATAGGCACAGTTGTAAGATTGCACATTTACATTGCATGCAAATGCCAGCACTTAGAAGGAATGTGTAAGCTGTGTTGGTTTTAAAATGCATTTACATTTGTGGACAAATGGCTTGGAAGCTTCTCACCTAGGAAGTGGCATGCTAATGGGCCTGTCCTATCAGAGAGGTGTGAAGGACAATACCTTTTGATGTGTAAGTTCCTTAGAGAGAGATGCTAATCACTGGGTCTATAGGCTTGGAACTTGTTTCATGTAGGCGATTTGATATACGATCCCTGAATGGCAGATACAGGAAGGAAGACTGTTTGTTTGTATTGTAGCCATTCCTGTTGTAATCTCAAAGACTGGGATTGCCTGGAGATGTGAATGACCAGAAACATCTGTATTTTGAAGATGTGATAAATGTATCAATAGTGAATGCTAATCTGATACCAAACGTTGTCTGGGTGACAGGAAGGAGGATATTGTTTTATTGCACTTACCTCCTTTTGAAATGTAATTTATTTATTGGTATTTTGTAAAATAACCTGATTGGTTGGAGAAGACAGGGAGGGCTTACCCCCCTGTGGTACTGTGTGGAAAACTGACATAAAAAGGAGACCTGCGTGCCTCCAGAGTAGTAGTTATTATACCATCTTATTCTGCTGAAAACATCTGATTGTATGCTGTTGCCCCTAGCAATAGGGAGGAGCCTTTTTAAAGGTTATTGAGCAATAAACATCATTGCCTCAAGAAGACTGCTTCATCTTGTGACCAACAGGGTTAGGCCAAACCTAGCTCCGTTCTCCGGCTGTCCAGGGAAGCACCTAACGTCTCCAAGTTCCGCCCTCCGCCAGCTACCGGTAGAGGCCTAGCAAGTGGCTAGTGGGGATTCGTCAACACCACACAGGTGTGGTAAGGCAGTGCGTCGGCACATACAGAGTAGAACCGTGGTTCCAAACGCCACGGCAGGTTAGAAGTTTGGTGGTGGCAGCAAAAACCCGCCCACAACGCAGTGGGTGGAGTCAGTAACAGGCGGTTACTGACGGTAAGCGGGAATCCCCTATGTGGTCAGGCCTCGTGTGACTTGACCTTCCAGTCTGTGCGCAGTCAACGGGACGCGAAAGCGGCAAGTGCTTTCATACGGTACCGTCCTGTCACAGAAATTGGTGGCATAGTGGTGGGATATTCCCAGGCGGCTTTTCATCACCCGATTGGAGAAGCCGAGTTACTCAGGAGAGGAGTAACTGCAGCGCAGGAGAACGCACAAGATGGCAGAATTCAGCGGAATGTCCAAGGAGGATCTGGAGATCGTATGCCAGGGGAAGGGTGTGGATATCCCTTCCAACGCGTCCAGAAGCGCCATGAAGGCGGCGCTCAGGAGCGTGGAGGAGTCTCATCGGGCGGAGGTGAAAAGCACTGACGGCGTCAGCATCGCAGAGGACGGCCCAACAGTGGACCTTCGTAAGGAACCGGTGAGAACCACAAGCCCCGCCCTCTCTCACAGCAGCAATGTTTCCCAGCAATCCCTAGCAGGGCCAGGATCCCAACGTCCCGGGGGGGCGGCCTGGATACCCTAGCAGATCGGCTAGCGGAATTGGGGGAAAGGGCAACGGAGAACGCATGCTTGTCATTCGGATGTGGCATGCGGAGCGGGCACCACAGGCCGTGTAGCTGGTTTATCGACAAGGAGGCCCGTTAAAATCAGGTATCGGCCATTTTTGTCCGAGATCTGAGAATGGAGGACAAAGGAAACATGTTTGCTAAACAGGATAGCCACCTCGTTGCGTTTGAACGGGCCGTTTGCAAAGTATCCTACAGGGAAGTTGCTGTTTTTAAAAAGGGAGGGTAAGCAGAGGAGAAATGGGTTTCTTGTAGTGCGATGACATCAGATTTTTGTTGTTGGAAAAAAGAGAGTGCCAATCTGCGTTTGTTAGGTGAGTTCAGTCCTTTAACATTAAGAGAGAGAAGATTCAACATTGGAAATACATGTCAGAAATGAAATGAAGAAATCTAGACAGAGCATTGTAGGTGGGAACATGTAAAAAATCAGAGTACCACAGTAAATGTAGAACAAAGAGGAGTCTGGAGCTCGGTAGGGAAAGGGGCAGGTGTCTGAACCAGGGAGTGGGGAAACAAAAAAAAAAAAAGGTCCGGTATATTGGACCTGCATGACTACTGCAGGGGAGGGGGAACAAAAATACGGGAACTTGCAGTAGTATAGAAAGAGTTGGAGGCGGGCTGGCGGAGCAGACACCGCCACTTCAACATAACAACCTGAAAAAATGCAAACATGTATAATAAATCACGTGGAAAAACATGGATAAAAACAGAAGGGGCGAGAGCACAGGGTCGTCTGTAAGTATTACTAAGACAGAATAGCGCCCCTTAACAAATAAGACAAATCTAGACGACAACTAATAACATTGTAGAAGAAGCACCAATGAAAAATAAGAGTGAACCTGTAACACATAAACCTGGATAAGAATAGGCAAATGAACTGAGCAGCAACGTCAGTAGGGCCTTCCATCTCAGTAGAGGGAAAGGTGTCTAAAGCCTCAGAGGGCCAAAGTACAATTGGAAGGACCTAACATAACTATCACATAGCTCAGGTATTAGACCAGTCGTGGCGAACAGCAGAAGTACGCGGCGGTGCAGCCGACTTCTGAACGGTAATGTCCCAGTCCATCAACAATTTAACTCCCGCATCTAGGGAGGATACGATGAAGGTAGAATCCTCGTAGGTAATTATCAATTTAACAGGGAATCCCCAACGGTACATGATGTCATGTGATCTGAGGGCGAGAGTGATGGGTGCAAGGGCCCGCCTCTTTGCGATGGTGACAGCAGAGAAGTCCTGAAAAATTTGAAGACCCCCTAAGGTATCTGAATTTTTGGATTCTCTAGCAGCTCTCATGATACGTTCCTTAACGGGAAAGAAATGGACACGGAGGAGGGTGTCTTTAGGGAGGTCAGAAGAGACGGTGCGAGGTCTGGGAAGGCGGTGGATGCGGTCAATCAGGAGCTCTGCAGAGTCCGCAGCAGGGAGTAATTTTTTGAATAAGGCTGTGGCATAGGGTTCTAGCTCAGAGTTGGTGACCGAGTCCGGTATGCCCCGGATCTTGATGTTGTTTCGTCGCGACCTGTCCTCCATATCTGCCATCTTTGATTTGAACTGGTCCAGCTCCCGTTGCTGGAGGTCATGGGAGGAGACTAGTTCGTTATGGGATGTAACAAGTTCTTCAACCTTGCGTTCCAGGTGGTCAGTTCTGTTCCCTATTGCTACCAGCTCGGTCTTGACCTCACGGACAGCATGTGGGCGTGTGGGAAAAAACGCTACCGTTTCTGGGAAAAACGCGGGAGTGGCTGGAGAAACGGGGGAGTGTCTGGGCAAACGCTGGGTGTGTTTGTGACGTCAAACCAGGAACGACAAGCACTGAACTGATCGCAGATGCCGAGTAAGTCTCGAGCTACTCCGAAACTGCACAGAGATGTCTTTTCGCAATATTGCGAATCTTTCGTTCGCAATTTTAAGAAGCTAAGATTCACTCCCAGTAGGCGGCGGCTTAGCGTGTGTAAAGCTGCTAAAAGCAGCTTGCGAGCGAACAACTCGGAATGAGGGCCATTGTGTTAGTCTCTGTGTTTGGTCTTCTCTTGTACATACAGTTGAAAAAAAAACTAATTTAGTTTGTCCGCTATGTCATTATCATTTTTGATTAAGACTCCCAATTTGTCTTTTAAAGGGTCTATATCAGGCATTCCCAAACGCGATCCTCAAGGCACACCAACAGTGCAGGTTTTAGTGATATCCAGGCTTCAGCACAGATGGTTAAATCAAAATAACTGAGGTACTAATTAAGTCACCTGTGTTCAAGCCTGGATATCACTAAAACCATGACGGTTAGTGTGCCTTGAGGACCGTGGTTGGGAAACACTGGTCTATACTCTCCTTTAATCTCTTGCTGTTGATATATTTAAAAAAATTGGGATTTGCTTGGCTTTCCTTTGCTACTAGTTTTTCAGTTTCTACTTTAGCCGCTCTTATTTCTTTTTTGCATATTTTATTACAATCCTTGAGTCAGTATAGGACTGCTTATGAAAACTGATATTGAATGAGACCATATTGTGGTCGCTGTTTCCTATGGGCTCCCCTACTATAATATTTGATACCAATTCCCCATTGTTAATACCAGGTCTAAGATTGCATTGTACCAGTTGGTTCCTCGATTAATTGAATGAAGTAGATATAATTTAGTATGTATAAAAACATATTACCCCTAGCAGTATCACATGAACGGATTTTCCAATTTATCTCTGGATAGTTAAAGTCTCCCATCACTACTATGTCTCCTACTCCTGCTGCTCTTTCAATTTGCTTCAGTAACAATTCCTCATCAGACACATTAATACCAGGCGTCCTGTAGCATAACCCCAATAACATTTTTATTGCTTTACCCCCGCATGCAATTTCTACCCATAACATCTCAATAGTATTTACAGTCCCCTCTTGAATATCCTCCCGTATATGAGGTTTTAATAACGGCTTTACATAAAGACATACCCCTCCACTCCGTTTATTTAAGTGGTCTCTCCTGAACAGCGTATAACCCTCTAGATTGACTGTCCAATCATGAGATTCATCCCACCAAGTTTCAGTAATGCCTATAGTATCATACTGTTTGCTTGCTGCAAGGATTTCTAGTTCCCCCTCTTTTCCTGTAAGGCTTCTAGCGTTTACATACAATTAAGATCAGTATTTCCCCTTGTGCTAGGGGCATCATTCTCTTTATGCAGCAACGGTGACCCATAATCGTTATTACTTAGTGTTTTGGTAAAAACTTTAATACCCATGTTAATACTCTTGCTGGCTGCTCTTTCCCTACCCCCTACTCGTCCCCCCTTACGTTCACTACCGCCACCCCACTATTCTCACTGCATGGCCTTACTGACCTATAGTTTCCTTCTTTATTGTCTTACTGACCTATAGTTTACTACAGTATTGTTTTACTGACCTATAGTTTCCGACTGTATTGTCTTACTGACCTATAGTTTCCTACACTATTGTTTTACTGACCTATAGTTTCCTACTGTATTTTTGTACTGACCTATAGTTTGCTTCCGTATTGTCTTACTGACCTATAGTGTCCTTCCATATTGTCTTACTGACCTATAGCTTCTTACTGTATTCTCTTACTAACCTATAGTTTCCTACTGTATTGTCTTACTGACCTATAGTTTTTTTCTGTATTGTCTTACTGACCTATAGTTTCCTACTGTATTGTTTACTGACCTATAGTTTCCTACTGTAATGTCTTACTGACCTATAGTTCCTACTGTATTGTCTTACTGACCTATAGTTTCCTACTGTATTGTCTTACTGACATATAGTGGCTTCTGTATTATTTTACTGACCTAGTTTCCTTCTGTAATGTCTTACTGACCTATAGTTTCTTCTGTATTGTCTTACTGACCTAGTTGCCTTCTGTATTGTTTTACTGACCTGTAGTCTCCTTCTGTATTGTCTTACTGACCTATAGTTTCCTACTGTATTACTGTCTTACTGACCTATAGTTTCCTACTGTCTTACTGACCTAGTTTCCTACTGTATTGTCTTACTGACCTATAGTTTCCTTCTGTGTTGTCTTATTGACCTATAGTTTCCTTCCATATTGTCTTACTGACCTACAGTTTCCTACTGTATTGGCTTACTGACCTATAGTTTCCTACTGTATTGACTTACAGACCTAAAGTTTCTTCTGTAATGTCTTACTGACCTATAGTTTCTTCTGTATTGTCTTACTGACCTAGTTGCCTTCTGTATTGTCTTACTGACCTATAGTCTCCTTCTGTATTGTCTTACTGACCTATAGTTTCCTACTGTATTACTGTCTTACTGACCTATAGTTTCCTACTGTCTTACTGACCTAGTTTCCTACTGTATTGTCTTACTGACCTATAGTTTCCTTCTGTGTTGTCTTATTGACCTATAGTTTCCTTCCATATTGTCTTACTGACCTACAGTTTCCTACTGTATTGGCTTACTGACCTATAGTTTCCTACTGTATTGACTTACAGACCTAAAGTTTCTTCTGTAATGTCTTACTGACCTATAGTTTCTTCTGTATTGTTTTACTGACCTATAGTCTCCTTCTGTATTGTCTTACTGACCTATAGTTTCCTACTGTATTACTGACCTATAGTTTCCTACTGTCTTACTGACCTAGTTTCCTACTGTATTGTCTTACTGACATATAGTTTCCTTCTGTGTTGTCTCATTGACCTATAGTTTCCTTCCATATTGTCTTACTGACCTATAGTTTCCTACTGTATTGTCTTACTGACCTATAGTTTCCTACTGTATTGACTTACTGACCTAAAGTTTCTTCTGTATTGTCTTACTGACCTATAGTTGCTTACTGTATTGTCTTACTGACGTATAGTGGCTTACTGTAGTCTTACTGACCTATAGTTTCCTTCTGTATTGTCTTATTGACCTATAGTTTCTTCTGTATTGTTTTACTGACCTACAGTTTATTTCTGTATTGTCTTACTGACCTATAGTTTCTTTCTGTATTGTCTTACAGACCTATAGTTTCCTATATATCTGTTATGATTCCAGCACTCTGGTCTGAGGAGATTTGATGACAAGGACCTGAGCACTGGAACGTAATGCTGGGAAAGGAAGCGGGAATGGAAAATAGCCCCTGGCGCCCTAACTCCGTTGTCTCGCCCGTGCTGTCAGAAATCCCTTGCGAGACTATGGTTGCTTGAGCCCATGGCAGCCGCATTTGAAGGGCGGATTACGTCTGCCCAACTCCGATGCCCCCTCAGGTCTTAATGGGAGACAAAGGGAAATCCGAGACAGGGTGATAACAAGGGGCCCTCTAACTCAGCAACAAGGCCAGGGGCTACAAGGTAACTTAAAACTAAAGTATGTGCGGAAATACCGCCAGGGAAAAGGACAACCAAAATACCACTTGTCCACTCTCCTACCCGGCACCGCCGAGTTCCGGAGAGGACTTGTGGAAGCGGAACCCTCCGCAAATGCTCCGAAACAGAATACAAAAAAATATAGCGGGCTGAGCCGCAGCACACGGCAGAGCCGCAACTCACGAACACCACACGAGATTCTCTGGCGACCGTGGCGGACAATAGAGGACCAGAGACTTCTTAGGATGAGATGATAACTCCAAGATTCGGGAACTCTGGAAACAGGAATGACCGGACACAGCAGGACAGGAACTGACGTTCAGCAAACCTAAGCAGCATGCAGGAAGCTATAACCGGCGCCTGTGTGAGGCACTGGGAAGGCTTAAAACCTTGACTCCTCCAATCAGAGTTCCAGAGCCTGATTAACATAAATGTCGTGCAGCTGCCTTGCTGCACGACCAGGAAACATGTGCTATAATTAAACTAGATCGACCCTGCAACGGGGAACGCGGTCCGCCCATGGCGTCCCCGTTGCTAGGGTCCTGGCGGTTCGGCGCGCACGGCGTCCTAGCGTTGCTAGGGACCCGGCGGCTCAGCACGCTCGGCGTCCCTAGTTGCTAGGCGCCGGGCTGCGAAGGGAACCCGGACCGCGGCGCCTAACAATATCCCTCAGTTTGGAAAATTTGACCGAGAGAACAGGACATGATACTATAGCACATGGCGAGGAACCGAACCGTACAACATATCAAACAGCATCCAAGAAACTCTTAACAGAAAAACTAATGCTGTTTGCACGAACTGTTTGAACAAGAACCTTGAACACAGCAGGTTGACAGCACCGATGTGGGCATCCAGTGTCCCCTTGAGGATTCAGAGAAATGGATTTATCGGTAAGTACCAAAATCCTCTTTTCTCTTTCATCCACTAGAGGACACTGGAGTCCTACACAGTAGGGGACATCCCAAAGTTATCCCCCAGGGAGGGAGTGCTGTCGGTGGCCTGCAAAACTAAACGTCCGAACTTAGAGTCTCAGGACGAAAAGGTATCAAACTTGTAAAATTTTGCGAACGTGTGGGCTGAGGACCACGTCGCCGCTCTGCAAAGTTGAGTAGTGGAAACACCTCTTGCAGCCACCCATGAGGCACCCACTGATCGTGTAGTATGAGCACCCGTCTGAACCGGAACCTGTTTGCCACAGGAAATATAAGCTTGCTGAATGGGCAAGTCGAATCCATCTAGACAAAGGCTGCTTAGATGCTGGCCAGCCCTTCTTTGGCTTATCATAAAGAACAAACAATAGTCCGACTTTCTGAAGGACGACATAACTTGTACGTATACCCGTAAAGTTCGGACAACATCCAAGGACACTTCCCCATCTGCGAGATCCTGAAAAGATGGGACCACAATTGGCTGGTTTACGTGAAATCCCGAAACCAACCTTAGGAAGGAAATCTGCTTTTGTAAGGAGTTCTGCCCTAACCTCATGAAACATGATAAGGCTCCCAACTCAGAAACACGCCTGGCCGAAACCAAGGCAAGCAATAATGTGACCTTCCAAAATAAATATTTCAGGTCTGTTCTGCCTAAAGGCTCAAAAGTTGGAGATCTCAAACATTCCAACACCAAATTTAAGTCCCATGGCGCAGTGTTAGGATGAAAAGGGGGTTGTATCCTCAGAACCTCCTGTAAAAAGTAGTGATGAGCACCGGAAATTTTTCGGGTTTTGTGTTTTGGTTTTGGGTTCGGTTCCGCGGCCGTGTTTTGGGTTCGAACGCGTTTTGGCAAAACCTCACCGAAATTTTTTTGTCGGATTCGGGTGTGTTTTGGATTCGGGTGTTTTTTTCAAAAAACCCTAAAAAACAACAGCTTAAATCATAGAATTTGGGGGTCATTTTGATCCCAAAGTATTATTAACCTCAATAACCATAATTTCCACTCATTTTCAGTCTATTCTGAACACCTCACACCTCACAATATTATTTTTAGTCCTAAAATTTGCACCGAGGTCGCTGGATGACTAAGCTCAGCGACCCAAGTGGCCGACACAAACACCTGGCCCATCTAGGAGTGGCACTGCAGTGTCACGCAGGATGACCCTTCCAAAAAACACCCCCCAAACAGCACATGACGCAAAGAAGAAAAAAAAGAGGCGCAATGAGGTAGCTGTGTGAGTAAGCTAAGCGACCCTAGTGGCCGACACAAACACCTGGCCCATCTAGGAGTGGCACTGCAGTGTCACGCAGGATGGCCCTTCCAAAAAACACCCCCCAAACAGCACATGACGCAAAGAAAAAAAGAGGCGCAATGAGGTAGCTGTGTGACTAAGATAAGCGACCCAAGTGGCCGACACAAACACCTGGCCCATCTAGGAGTGGCACTGCAGTGTCACGCAGGATGGCCCTTCCAAAAACTACTCCCCAAACAGCACATGACGCAAAGAAGAAAAAAAAGAGGCGCAATGAGGTAGCTGTGTGAGTAAGCTAAGCGACCCTAGTGGCCGACACAAACACCTGGCCCATCTAGGAGTGGCACTGCAGTGTCACGCAGGATGGCCCTTCCAAAAAACACCCCCCAAACAGCACATGACGCAAAGAAAAAAAGAGGCGCAATGAGGTAGCTGTGTGACTAAGATAAGCGACCCAAGTGGCCGACACAAACACCTGGCCCATCTAGGAGTGGCACTGCAGTGTCACGCAGGATGGCCCTTCCAAAAACTACTCCCCAAACAGCACATGACGCAAAGAAAAATGAAAGAAAAAAGAGGTGCAAGATGGAATTGTCCTTGGGCCCTCCCACCTACCCTTATGTTGTATAAACAGGACATGCACACTTTAACCAACCCATCATTTCAGTGACAGGGTCTGCCACACGACTGTGACTGAAATGACGGGTTGGTTTGGACCCCCACCAAAAAAGAAGCAATTAATCTCTCCTTGCACAAACTGGCTCTACAGAGGCAAGATGTCCACCTCATCATCATCCTCCGATATATCACCGTGTACATCCCCCTCCTCACAGATTATCAATTCGTCCCCACTGGAATCCACCATCTCAGCTCCCTGTGTACTTTGTGGAGGCAATTGCTGCTGGTGAATGTCTCCAAGGAGGAATTGATTATAATTCATTTTAATGAACATCATCTTCTCCACATTTTCTGGATGTAACCTCGTACGCCGATTGCTGACAAGGTGAGCGGCGGCACTAAACACTCATTCGGAGTACACACTTGTGGGAGGGCAACTTAGGTAGAATAAAGCCAGTTTGTGCAAGGGCCTCCAAATTGCCTCTTTTTCCTGCCAGTATAAGTACGGACTGTCTGACGTGCCTACTTGGATGCGGTCACTCATATAATCCTCCACCATTCTTTCAATGGGGAGAGAATCATATGCAGTGACAGTAGACGACATGTCCGTAATCGTTGTCAGGTCCTTCAGTCCGGACCAGATGTCAGCATCAGCAGTCGCTCCAGACTGCCCTGCATCACCGCCAGCGGGTGGGCTCGGAATTCTGAGCCTTTTCCTCGCACCCCCAGTTGCGGGAGAATGTGAAGGAGGAGATGTTGACAGGTCGCGTTGCACTTGACTTGACAATTTTCTCACCAGCAGTTCTTTGAACCCCAGCAGACTTGTGTCTGCCGGAAAGAGAGATCCAAGGTAGGTTTTAAATCTAGGATCGAGCACGGTGGCCAAAATGTAGTGCTCTGATTTCAACAGATTGACCACCCGTGAATCCTTGTTAAGCGAATTAAGGGCTCCATCCACAAGTCCCACATGCCTAGCGGAATCGCTCTGTGTTAGCTCCTCCTTCAATGTCTCCAGCTTCTTCTGCAAAAGCCTGATGAGGGGAATGACCTGACTCAGGCTGGCAGTGTCTGAACTGACTTCACGTGTGGCAAGTTCAAAAGGTTGCAGAACCTTGCACAACGTTGAAATCATTCTCCACTGCGCTTGAGACAGGTGCATTCCACCTCCTATATCGTGCTCAGTTGTATAGGCTTGAATGGCCTTTTGCTGCTCCTCCAACCTCTGAAGCATATAGAGGGTTGAATTCCACCTCGTTACCACTTCTTGCTTCAGATGATGGCAGGGCAGGTTCAGGCGTTTTTGGTGGTGCTCCAGTCTTCTGTACGTGGTGCCTGTACGCCGAAAGTGTGCCGCAATTCTTCTGGCCACCGACAGCATCTCTTGCACGCCCCTCTCGTTTTTTAAATAATTCTGCACCACCAAATTCAAGGTATGTGCAAAACATGGGACGTGCTGGAATTTGCCCAGATTTAATGCACACACAATATTGCTGGCGTTGTCCGATGCCACAAATCCACAGGAGAGTCCAATTGGGGTTAGCCATTCTGCGATGATCTTCCTCAGTTGCCGTAAGAGGTTTTCAGCTGTGTGCGTATTCTGGAAAGCGGTGATACAAAGCGTAGCCTGCCTAGGAAAGAGTTGGTGTTTGCGAGATGCTGCTACTGGTGCCGCCGCTGCTGTTCTTGCGGCGGGAGTCCATACATCTACCCAGTGGGCTGTCACAGTCATATAGTCCTGAGTCTGCCCTGCTCCACTTGTCCACATGTCCGTGGTTAAGTGGACATTGGGTACAACTGCATTTTTTAGGACACTGGTGAGTCTTTTTCTGAGGTCTGTGTACATTTTCGGTATCGCCTGCCTAGAGAAATGGAACCTAGATGGTATTTGGTACCGGGGACACAGTACCTCCAACAAGTCTCTAGTTGGCTCTGCAGTAATGATGGATACCGGAACCACGTTTCTCACCGCCCAGGATGCCAAGGCCTCAGTTATCCGCTTTGCAGCAGGATGACTGCTGTGATATTTCATCTTCCTCGCAAAGGACTGTTGGACAGTCAATTGCTTGGTGGAAGTAGTAAAAGTGGTCTTACGACTTCCCCTCTGGGATGACGATCGACTCCCAGCAGCAACAACAGCAGCGCCAGCAGCAGTAGGCGTTACACGCAAGGATGCATCGGAGGAATCCCAGGTAGGAGAGGACTCGTCAGAATTGCCAGTGACATGGCCTGCAGGACTATTGGCATTCCTGGGGAAGGAGGAAATTGACACTGAGGGAGTTGGTGGGGTGGTTTGCGTGAGCTTGGTTACAAGAGGAAGGGATTTACTGGTCAGTGGACTGCTTCCGCTGTCGCCCAAAGTTTTTGAACTTGTCACTGACTTATGATGAATGCGCTGCAGGTGACGTATAAGGGAGGATGTTCCGAGGTGGTTAACGTCCTTACCCCTACTTATTACAGCTTGACAAAGGCAACACACGGCTTGACAAATGTTGTCCGCATTTCTGTTGAAATACTTCCACACTGAAGAGCTGATTTTTTTGGTATTTTCACCAGGCATGTCAATGGCCATATTCCTCCCACGGACAACAGGTGTCTCCCCGGGTGCCTGACTTAAACAAACCACCTCACCATCAGAATCCTCCTGGTCAATTTCCTCCCCAGCGCCAGCAACACCCATATCCTCCTCATCCTGGTGTACTTCAACACTGACATCTTCAATCTGACTATCAGGAACTGGACTGCGGGTGCTCCTTCCAGCACTTGCAGGGGGCGTGCAAATGGTGGAAGGCGCATGCTCTTCACGTCCAGTGTTGGGAAGGTCAGGCATCGCAACCGACACAATTGGACTCTCCTTGTGGATTTGTGATTTCGAAGAACGCACAGTTCTTTGCTGTGCTTTTGCCAGCTTAAGTCTTTTCATTTTTCTAGCGAGAGGCTGAGTGCTTCCATCGTCATGTGAAGCTGAACCACTAGCCATGAACATAGGCCAGGGCCTCAGCCGTTCCTTGCCACTCCGTGTGGTAAATGGCATATTGGCAAGTTTACGCTTCTCCTCCGACGATTTTATTTTAGATTTTTGAGTCCTTTTTTTACTGATATTTGGTGTTTTGGATTTTACATGCTCTGTACTATGACATTGGGCATCGGCCTTGGCAGACGACGTTGATGGCATTTCATCGTCTCGGCCATGACTAGTGGCAGCAGCTTCAGCACGAGGTGGAAGTGGATCTTGATCTTTCCCTATTTTTGGAACCTCAACATTTTTGTTCTCCATATTTTAATAGGCACAACTAAAAGGCACCTCAGGTAAACAATGGAGATGGATGGATACTAGTATACTCATGGATGACGAGCGACTGCCGACACAGAGGTAGCTACAGCCGTGGACTACCGTACTGCGTCTGCTAGTATAGACTGGATGATAATGATATAAAAAATATATATATATCACTACTGCAGGACAGGTATATATTGTATAATGACGGACCTGCTGGACACTGTCAGCACTGCAGACTCCTAAACTACTAGTATGAAGAAGATAGAAAAAAAAAAAAAAAAACACCACAGGTAGGTATACAATTATGGACGAGCGACTGCCGACACAGAGGTAGCTACAGCCGTGGACTACCGTACTGCGTCTGCTAGTATAGACTGGATGATAATGATATAAAATATATATATATATATATAATCACTACTGCAGGACAGGTATATATTATATAATGACGGACCTGCTGGACACTGTCAGCACTGCAGACTCCTAAACTACTAGTATGAAGAAGATAGAAAAAAAAAAACCCACCACAGATAGGTATACAATTATGGACGAGCGACTGCCAGTGCCGACACAGAGGTAGCTACAGCTGTGGACTACCGTACTGCGTCTGCTAGTATAGACTGGATGATAATGATATAAAAAATATATATATATCACTACTGCAGGACAGGTATATATTGTATAATGACGGACCTGCTGGACACTGTCAGCACTGCAGACTCCTAAACTACTAGTATGAAGAAGATAGAAAAACAAAAACCACCACAGGTAGGTATACAATTATGGACGAGCGACTGCCGACACAGAGGTAGCTACAGCCGTGGACTACCGTACTGCGTCTGCTAGTATAGACTGGATGATAATGATATAAAAAATATATATATATCACTACTGCAGTACAGGTATATATTGTATAATGATGGACCTGCTGGACACTGTCAGCACTGCAGACTCCTAAACTACTAGTATGAAGAAGATAGAAAAAAAAAAAACCACCACAGGTAGGTATACAATTATGGACGAGCGACTGCCGACACAGAGGTAGCTACAGCCGTGGACTACCGTACTGCGTCTGCTAGTATAGACTGGATGATAATGATATAAAAAAATATATATATATATATCACTACTGCAGGACAGGTATATATTGTATAATGACGGACCTGCTGGACACTGTCAGCACTGCAGACTCCTAAACTACTAGTATGAAGAAGATAGAAAAAAAAAAACCACCACAGGTAGGTATACAATTATGGACGAGCGACTGCCGACACAGAGGTAGCTACAGCCGTGGACTACCGTACTGCGTCTGCTAGTATAGACTGGATGATAATGATATAAAAAATATATATATATCACTACTGCAGGACAGGTATATATTATATAATGACGGACCTGCTGGACACTGTCAGCACTGCAGACTCCTAAACTACTAGCATGAAGAAGATAGAAATATAATGAATGACGGACCTGCTGGACACTGTCAGCAGAATGCGTTTATAGAATAAAAAAAAAAAACACCACACGAGTGTTTAACTTTTTCAGGCAGACAATATACTGGTGGTCACTGCTGGTCAGTCACACTGGCACTCTGGCAGCAAAAGTGTGCACTGTTAAATATGTACTCCTGCTATAACTGCTCCCCAGTCTCCCCCACAATTAAGCTGTGTGAGCAGTGAGCACTACTCAGCACAGTCAGATATACATAGATGATATTATCATGCAGCACACTGAGGCTGAGCACAGATATGGTATGTGACTGTGTATCGTTTTTTTTCAGGCAGAGAACGGATTATATTAAATAATAAATAAAACTGGTGGTCACTAGTATAACTATCAGCAAAACTCTGCACTCTCTGAGTACTCCTAATGCTCCAGTAAATCAAGTGTCTCACTCTCTATCTAAATGGAGAGGACGCCAGCCACGTCCTCTCCCTATCAATCTCAATGCACGTGTGAAAATGGCGGCGACGCGTGGCTCCTTATATAGAATCCGAGTCTCGCGATAGAATACGAGCCTTGCGAGAATCCGACAGCGGGATGATGACGTTCGGGCGCGCTCGGGTTAGCCGAGCAAGGCGGGAAGATCCGAGTCTGCCTCGGACCCGTGTAAAAAGCGTGAAGTTCGGGGGGGGTTCGGTTTCCGAGAAACCGAACCCGCTCATCACTAGTAAAAAGGTTTGAACCTCTGACAAGAATGCTAACCGCTTGTTGAAATAGGATGGAGAGAGACGAAATTTGAACCTTCAGAGAGCCCAGCCTCAGTCCTACATCTAGACCGGCCTGATGGAAAAGTAGAAGTCTGGATAAGTGGAAGTTCGTCGAATTCCACCAATGTTCTTGACACGAGTCCATGTACCTCTTCCAAATCCTGTAGTAGTGCATGGCTGTGACCGGCTTCCAAGCGGCAAACATCATAGGAATGGCCGTTCTTCGTATCCCTCTATTTCTTAAGATCCGGGTTTCAATAGCCACGCCGTTAAACGCAGCCTGTGCAGGTGTGGGTGTTGGAACAGTCCCTGAGATAGCAGGTCCTCCCTCTAAGGTAACCGCCAAAGATCTTCCACTAGTAACCCTCGCAGGTCTGAGTAACAACCCCTGCGGGGCCAATCTAGTGCGATTAGAAATGCCCACACTCGTTCTCGTTTCAACCGTTTCAGAACCCTGGGTATGAGTGGGAAAGGTGGAAAAATGTAAACCCTCCTGTAACACCAAGGAAGTGTTAATGCGTCCACTCCTTCTGCTGCTGGATCTTTTGTCCTGGACACATATCTGGGCAGCTGATGGTTTTGCCAAGACGCCATTAGATCGACTTGAGGTAGACCCCATCTCCTCACCACCATGTCGAAAATCCGTGAATGTAGACACCACTCTCCCGGATGCATGTCCTGGCGGCTGAGATAATCTGCTTCCCAGTTTTCCACACCTGGAATGAACACTGCCGAGAGGATGATGTTTCGCCTTTCTGTCCACAACAAGATCTTTGTGGCTTCCTTTAACGCCATCCTGCTCCTTGTTCCTACTTGATGGTTTATGTAAGCAGTCATCGTGACATTGTCCGACTGTATCTTTAAGTGTTGACCCATGACTAGGTCTGCGGCTAAGAGAAGCGCATTGTAAACTGCTCTCAGTTGGAGAATGTTTATGGGTAGGCTGCTCTCCTGTAACGTCCATCCTTTATGTCCATGGATACCATGACCCCTCCATGTTCTAAACCCACAATAACTGACTGGATTTATTCCATCTTGAATCTGCAAACCGTTAGGAATTTGTTCCACTAGGACGGCACCGCAACCTCTGAGACTGGCGTCCGTTGTCAGGATCCTCCAATCCCAAATGCCGAATCTCTTGCCTGCTGCGAGATTCTTGTGCAACGACCACTAAATCAAGTAGGTTCGTATGCGCGGTGGAAGCTGGATTCTTCGATGTAGAAGCCAGTGCGAACCTGCTCCCTGAGCAATGAGTTTCATCTGCAATTGTCAGGAATGAAGTCCCCCGTACCGGAGAGCTGCGAATGACGCCACCCTCTTCTCGAGAAGTAGCACAGAGGTGTAGAGAACCCGTCTGTGTCCTTAGTACCTGAGCCACTAACCTCTGTGGGTCCTAGATCTAGTTCTCTGGTAGGAATACTCTTAATTGTATCGTGTCCAAGATGAGACCGAGGAATTGAATCCGTTGAGTTGGCATGAGGTTGGATTTCTGGAAGTTCACAATCCACCCATGTTGAATGAGAAATTGATGAGATGTCTGAGCATCCTTTATCAGCTGTTTCTGAGATGAGGCCTTGATCAGTAGATCGTCTAGATAAGGTATGATCGTGACCCCTGTCTCAATCCTGTCACCACTATTGCTATGATCTTTATAAAGATTCTTGGAGCTGATGATAGACCGAATGGCAGGGCCCTGATTCGGTAGTGATCCCACACCGGTGCAAATCTTAACTAAGCTTGGTGATGGGTCCAAATCGGGATATGAAGGTATTTTGCACTACCAAAAGTTTTGAATAAAATCCCGTTCCTCATTGAGAATCCGGGACTGGCGACTTAACCCTTTGTATGCAGGAGTCTTTGAAGTTGCCTCCTGTAACGCTCCTGCTCACAATGGGCACCTAGGCCCTCGCGCTGCAAATAAATGGACTGTGCGGACGCTCTTGTAACTATCCTGTAACCCTGGGAAATATTGTTGACCCAGACGTCCGGTGATCTTTTGGCCCAGGCGTCCCGAAAACCTTCCAACTCTGCGCCCCCCAAGGGGGACCCCAGGTGAGCAGGAAAACCGCCATGCCACGGGTTTGTCAGCAGGTCTGTCCTGCTTTTCTTTATTTTCTTTATTTTATTTACTTTGATTTAGACCGTTTGTTCTGTCACAGCGCCAGCAGAAGGAGGGGGGCGGCGGGGAAGCTGCGCAGCTGAGACCCAGGGCTTAGAGCCAGAAAGTAGCAGCGTTGTGTGCGGTCCGCGGGAGGAAGTCTGTCAAACTGCCTCCTGGATCCATGAAGAAGCTATGGTTACCATAAGTGTAACTGTAACTAGGGCCCCTTTACAACCAGTACTCACTGCTGACTCTGTGCTCCGGATTCTGAGGAGAGATGCAGATCCCCTGTAGTAGGTTGCTAAACTGAGAAATTTCGATCCCATACAAATTAGACGCTCCACAAAAAACACACTACTACTTATATATGATCCCTAAAAATAAACTTCTGCTTGTTACTTTTAATAACACTATAGTGATGTGTGTAATAACTCTCTTCATGTGATGTTTGTCATGGATAACCTTGTGTTATAAACACCCAACTGAGAACAGGGCAGATGGCGGAGGAGGGTGTAGGATAAGAGATTGCTGTAGTGACTGAGCAAGGAGAATATGTGACTTCTGTAATAAGTGTTTATTACTCACCTGTGCTGATATCTTTAGGGATCTCCTCCTCCTTACACTGCAGATCACCCCTCACATACGTCTCTTCTTCTCCCTCTATATCTTCTGCCTTTATATCAGTGACATACGTCTCTTCTTCTCCCTCTATATCTTCTGCCTTTATATCAGTCACATACGTCTCTTCTTCTCCCGCTATATCTTCTGTCTGTATATCAGTCACATATGTCTCTTCTTCTCCTTCTATATCTTCTGCCTTTATATCAGTCACATACGTCTCTTCTTCTCCCTCTATATCTTCTGCCTTTATATCAGTCACATACGTCTCTTCTTCTCCCTCTGTATCTTCTGCCTTCATATCAGTCACATACGTCTCTTCTTCTCCCTCTGTATCTTCTGCCTTCATATCAGTCACATACGTCTCTTCTTCTCCCTCTATATCTTCTGCCTTTATATCAGTCACATACGTCTCTTCTTCTCCCTCTATATCTTCTGCCTTTATATCAGTCACATACGTCTCTTCTTCTCCCTCTATATCTTCTGCCTTTATATCAGTCACATACGTCTCTTCTTCTCTCTCTATATCTTCTGCCTTTATACCAGTCACATACGTCTCTTCTTCTCCCGCTATATCTTCTGCCTTCATATCAGTCACATACGTCTCTTCTTCTCCCTCTATATCTTCTGCCTTTATATCAGTCACATACGTCTCTTCTTCTCTCTCTATATCTTCTGCCTTTATATCAGTCACATACGTCTCTTCTTCTCCCTCTGTATCTTCTGCCTTTATATCAGTCACATACGTCTCTTCTTCTCCCTCTGTATCTTTTATTTTAATATTATTTAATTGGGCTTCACGCTATGTAAACAAGACAAATATAATGACACACAGCTTCTCTAAACATCATATAGTGACAGTCACTTCGGTATATTGGGGAGACCCTAAATCCCACCTACCTGATCCTCCTGTGGGATCCTGTGATTCTCCTCTGTACAATCCTGGGAATACAGAGGACGGGGACATCTCTCTGTGGTATCTCTGTTACTGGGCCCATCTGTAGGAGACACACAGTGACTGAGTACAGTGTATATATGTGATTATCAGGTGATGTGTGTATATAGGGGTCCCCATACCTGCTCTCCCCTGTACAATACATGACAGTCTCCTCTTACCCAGTGATGTGAGGGGCCGGTGATTTTCCATCATCACGTCCTTGTACAGAACCCTGTGTTCCTCTATATACTCCCCCTCCTGCATGGAGACATAGACAGTGACATCCTGACACCTTATAGGAACCTGACACACACAGTGATACAGTCATCACCCAGACACATCCCCTGGTGTTACTGTATAATGTCCCATTCCCAGCAGTCACCTCTCCAGTCATCACCCAGACACGTCCCCTGGTGTTATTGTATAATGTCCCATTCCCAGCAGTCACCTCTCCAGTCATCACCCAGACACGTCCCCTGGTGTTACTGTATAATGTCCCATTACTAGCAGTCACCTCTCCAGCCATCACCCAGACACATCCCCCAGTGTTACTGTATATTGCCCTATTCCCAGCAGTCACCTCTCCAGTCATCACCCAGACACGTCCCCTGGTGTTACTGTATAATGCCCCATTCCCAGCAGTCACCTCTCCAGTCATCACCCAGACACATCCCCTGGTGTTACTGTATAATGTCCCATTCCCAACAGTCACCTCTCCAGTCATCACCCGGAAACATCCACTGGTGTTACTGTATAATGTCCCATTCCCAGCAGTCACCTCTCCAGTCATCACCCACACACGTCCCCTGGTGTTACTATATAATGCCCCATTTCCAGCAGTCACCTCTCCAGTCATCACCCAGACACATCCCCCGGTGTTACTGTATAATGTCCCATTCTCAGCAGTCACCTCTCCAGTCATCACCCAGACACGTCCCCTGGTGTTACTGTATAATGTCCCATTCCCAGCAGTCACCTCTCCAGTCATCACCCAGACACGTCCCCTGGTGTTACTGTATAATGCCCCATTCCCAGCAGTCACCTCTCCAGTCATCACCCAGACACATCCCCTGGTGTTACTGCATAATGTCCCATTCCCAACAGTCACCTCTCCAGTCATCACCCAGAAACATCCACTGGTGTTACTGTATAATGTCCCATTCCCAGCAGTCACCTCTCCAGTCATCACCCAGACACGTCCCCCGGTGTTACTGTATAATGTCCCATTTCCGGCAGTCACCTCTCCAGCCATCACCCAGACACGTCCCCCGGTGTTACTGTATAAAGTCCCATTCCCAGCAGTCACCTCCCCAGTCATCACCCAGACACGTTCCCTGGTGTTACTGTATAATGTCCCATTCCCAGCAGTCACCTCTCCAGTCATCGCCCAGAAACATCCACTGGTGTTACTGTATAATGTCCCATTCCCAGCAGTCACCTCTCCAGTCATCACCCACACACGTCCCCTGGTGTTACTATATAATGCCCCATTTCCAGCAGTCACCTCTCCAGTCATCACCCAGACACATCCCCCGGTGTTACTTTATAATGTCCCATTCTCAGCAGTCACCTCTCCAGTCATCACCCAGACACGTCCCCTGGTGTTACTGTATAATGTCCCATTCCCAGCAGTCACCTCTCCAGTCATCACCCAGACACGTCCCCTGGTGTTACTGTATAATGCCCCATTCCCAGCAGTCACCTCTCCAGTCATCACCCAGACACATCCCCTGGTGTTACTGTATAATGTCCCATTCCCAGCAGTCACCTCTCCAGTCATCACTGTCATGAATCTGCATTCTCCATCGCATCACTACTGTGGAACTACAGGTTCCAGCAGTTCATTTCTGTTCCAGTTCTAGTTTTCAGTCTACTGCAGCCTGGAGTACACAGTGCTTCAGCTAACTCACAGCTGATCTGAACACCTAATCCAGCGGGGTGTGCTCTCACAGAGATGCCACACCCAATCATCACAGACCAAGGGGTATAAACTCCAGTTCCTGGCTCAGTCTCATCGCCTTGGACAACACGTCACATTCTGTGAACAGGCGTCTCCTGTTTGCAGTCCTCTGTCTGCAGAGATACCCCTGTGTATTGGACCTGTGGAACTACAGGTCCCAGCAGTTCCAGTTCAGTTCCAGTTTCCAGTTCCAGGTTCCAGTCTTCAATTCTTTGTTTCCAGCAATCTCCTATTTCTGGCATCTCCAAGTTGTTTCCCTGTTCCAGTGTTCCTGTGGAACTACAAGTAGCAGCTACCACTCCAGCTCTCCTGCGAGTCACATTCAGTGTGCAAGTTCCTGTGTTCCAGTCTCCAGTCTTCATTGTTCCAGTTTGCTACAAACTCTAGCCACAGTCTGCTACACCAATCTGCAGTAAGAGACTTTCCTCAGGTGTTTTCTCAGTTCTCAGCACTTAACATCTTGCTGTGTTGGGACTGTCTCCTGCTAGGGCCTTGCTTGGCTTAAAGACGTACGCTTCTACAGAGACTGTGTGCTTTGATGGCTATTCGTTATATACCAGAGTTTTGTTTGCTGCATCTGATTTCATTATTGCCTTATCATTTATTTCAAGTTTCAAGCTCATCTTCATTGCTTATTTGTTACCAGTGACTTTTGAAATATTCATTTATCGGATTAAGTTATTATTCATTGTTCCTGTCATCGGTTATCCCTGTGTGATAATAAATATCAAGCGCACATGCACGGAACTTTTGTCCGTTTCCCAGTTTCCTCTATCACTCCTACACTGACCCACTAGTGCCCCTCCGGGGACATACTAAATTAGAATCCTGACAATCACCCAGAAACATCCACTGGTGTTACTGTATAATGTCCCATTCCCAGCAGTCACCTCTCCAGTCATCACCCAGACACGTCCCCCGGTGTTACTGTATAATGTCCCATTTCCGGCAGTCACCTCTCCAGCCATCACCCAGACACGTCCCCCGGTGTTACTGTATAAAGTCCCATTCCCAGCAGTCACCTCCCCAGTCATCACCCAGACACGTTCCCTGGTGTTACTGTATAAAGTCCCATTCCCAGCAGTCACTTCTCCAGTCATCACCCAGACACGTTCCCTGGTGTTACTGTATAATGTCCCATTCCCAGCAGTCACCTCTCCAGTCATCACCCAGACACATCCCCTGGTGCTACTGTACTCCTAAGTCTCCTCAGACCCCAGTCACTTCCCTGTAATATAACTATAGAGATATAAGTGACGTCACTGTGGCGCTCCCAGATCCCCTCACCTCCCCAGTCATGTCCCTGTGTTCTTACTATAGATATAAGTGACGTTATTGTGACGCTCCCAGATCCCCTCACCTCCCCAGTCATGTCCCTGTATTATTACTATAGATATAAGTGATGTCACTGTGACACTCCCAGATCCCCTCACCTCCCCAGTCATGTTCCTGTATTATTACTATAGATATAAGTGACGTTATTGTGACACTTCCAGATCCCCTCACCTCCCCAGTCATTTTCCTGTATTATTACTATAGATAGAAGTGATGGCACTGTGACGCTCCCAGATCCCCTCACCTCCCCAGTCATGTCCCGGTATTATTACTATAGATATAAGTGATGTCACTGTGACACTCCCAGATCTCCTCACCTACCCAGTCATGTCCCTGTTTTATTACTATAGATATAAGTGACATTATTGTGACGCTCCCAGATCCCCTCACCTCCCCAGTCATGTCCCTGTATTATTACTATACATATAAGTGACGTTATTGTGACGTTCCCAGATCCCCTCACTTCCCCAGTCATGTCCCTGTATTATTACTATAGATATAAGTGACGTTATTGTGACGCTCCCAGATCCCCTCACCTCCCCAGTCATGTCCCTGTACTATTACTGTAGTACCCTAGTGATCTGAAGGCCTTGGGACACTATGAGGGGGCAAATCAATGAATGAATGTGTAGATCTATAAGGTAATAGAGATGCTGCCAACTGATGTACACCATATATGTGATAATAACTTGGATCTTTCTAGTGATCCAATAATGTATAGTGTGTTTATGCATGTTAATATTCTGTGCCTGCTGAAGGTGAGGGGACTCTGGCAAGCGCAGCGGAGATCGTGGAGAAGCTTCCAGAGATCCCGTGTGCTAAGAGAGGTGGCTGGGCGCGTGTAGTGGCGGTTTTGTTGGTGGGCTGACTAAGGGGAGAGAAAAAGGCTGGCGGCTGAGACATGGGAGCTTACAGGAAGGCGGTTCCCTGCGAGTGAGAGAGCCCCTGTGGGGGAAAGGAATTGGATGTCTCCCGCTGCTGGTGAGAAGCGCTGTGTTAGTTTCCCCTGGTGGACGCCGAGCAGGGACGTCCCGGTACCTGGTTGTCATGGAGAGTGCTGGGAGGCGGAGCGCTGGCGGGGCAGGCAGTACATGGGAGGAGACCAGCTGTAGCAGACAGTCCCCCCCCCCCCCCCCCCGAGGCAGAGCTGTGTCCCTCATCCCATCCAACCTGCAGGAAGAGCCCGGTTGTTGGTGGAGGTGGAGTCGGGGGGAGGACCATACCGGGCACACTATCATTGTAAGTGCAGGATGCCCCCATATAAATCCTGCTAGTCTGCATACTCCCCTATCATCCTTTAACTATTAAAGTACCAGTCCCCAGCACAGTAGCACAGGGACCAGCAGCATTGGTGGATCTGAGGAGTATAAATATCACCTCTAGAGACTCCATATCCATTAGATAATGCCCAGCCGGGTAGCAGTCATACAGAGTGCGGTGGTGTATAATGATGAAAGCAGCTCGGAGAGAGCGCAGGGTCACCTAAACTTGGAAATTATACACTAGGGAGACTAAGCACCACTCACCTATCAGAGACAGGTGCCAATAACAGGGACTTCTGTATGTTCTGGAGCCACCCCCACGGATCTACAGTGGGGCTATGCTTATCCTGGGACAGGTAACACAGATCATCACCCCACTATATGTAACGAGCAGACCACGGGTGTCAGGGATTCCAGGGTGGAGAGCTCCACGTACTACCTTCCTGTTTCAGGTTGTCTAGGAGCGCTACAATTAGATCTTCCATGGAAACCATGCTATTCATTGCCGTGAAGTAGGGATTGCTCAACAATCGTGAGGACAATTGCTCCAAGTGGAGACCCATATAACCCAGAGTACTTCTTATACACAGACACGAAAGGGCCCCAACCGTGCACGATTATAGGAAGAGAACCCGGGTGGTTTTTCAAACGCAGTCCTACAACTTTCTTGTGGAATCGTATTTTCTGTATTGCATGCATTACCTTATGTATAGGTGGGGTATATTATTATGTATAGGTGGGGTATATTATGTATAGGTGGGGTATATTATTATGTATAGGTGGGGTATATTATTATGTATAGGTGGGGTATATTATTATGTATAGGTGGAGTATATTATTATGTATAGGTGGGGTATATTATTATGTATAGGTGGGGTATATTATTATGTATTGGTGGGGTATACTATTATGTATAGGTGGGGTATATTATTATGTATAGGTGGGGTATATTATTATGTATAGGTGGGGTATATTATGTATAGGTGGGGTATATTATTATGTATAGGTGGGGTATATTATTATGTATAGGTGGGGTATATTAGTAGAACGGTTCATGGTTTGAGTATTATATGATATAACTGTATAAGGTGGCCTATAACTTCTTGCATATTAAAACTAGTATACTTACCGGTGGAACTGTCTCCGTATCTGTGGAAGAGCCTGAAATCACAAAGGAAAGGTACGATAGGTAAATGTGCATAGTCCTATCTGGTTACATCACATACTAATGTTATAGGCGACCACTACAGGGGTAGGGTATTTCCTAAGCGATTAGAGTATTGGGCTCTAAATAGCTTGGGTGGAGGCACATTGCACATATAAACTATACCCCCAGGTAAAAAAGGGGTTACATTACTATAGATATGTGATGTCACTGTGACACTCCCAGATCCCCTCACCTCCCCAGTCATGTCCCTGTATTATTACTATAGATATGTGATGTCACTGTGACACTCCCAGTTCCACTCACCTCGCCAGTCATGTCCCTATATTATTACTATAGCTATAAGTGACGTCACTGTGACACTCCCAGATCCCCTCAACTCCCCAGTCAGGTCCCTGAATTATTACTAGAGATATAAGTGATGCCACTGTGATGCTCTCAGATCTCGTCACCTCCCCAGTCATGTCCCTGTATTATTGCTATAAATATAAGTGAAGTTATTGTGACGCTCCCAGATCCCCTCTCCTCCCCAGTCATGTTCCTGTATTATTACTAGTGTTATAAGTGAAGTCACTGTAACACTCCAAGATACCCTCACCTCCCCAGTCATGTCCCTATATTATTACTATAGATATAAGTGATGTCACTGTGACACTCCCAGATCCCCTCACCGCCCCAGTCATGTCCCTGTATTATTACTATAAATATAAGTGAAGTTATTGTGACGCTCCCAGATCCCCTCACCTCCCAAGTCATGTCCCTGTATTATTACTAGTGTTATAAGTGAAGTCACTGTAACACTCCCAGATACCCTCACCTCCCCAGTCATGGCCCTATATTATTACTATAGATATAAGTGATGTCACTGTGACACTCCCAGATCCCCTCACCTCCCCAGTCATGTCCCTATATTATTACTATAGATATAAGTGATGTCACTGTGACACTCCCAGATCCCCTCACCTCCCCAGTCATGTCCCTGTATTATTACTATAGATATAAGTGATATCACAGTGACGCTCCCAGGTGTGTGATATACATTTGCTTCATACTGAGCAATATTTTCAATCCCCACAATTATATATAATAAAATTAATAACAACAACAACAACACTAAAGGCTGCACCCCAGTATAAAAATAATAACAGATGTCTTTAAAAGCAGGACACCTCAGGCCATTCCTCCAGTATTGTAGGACATCACCACCACTCCCAATGTATAATAATAATACCAGGACACCACAAGCTGCTGTCCCTGTATAATAATAACAACTGTACACAAAAACCTGCACCACCTGTATAACACTAATAATAACAGGACACCACAGGCCGATCTCTGTGTATAATAATAATAATAATAATAATAATAATAACAACAACTGGACACCACAGGCTGCTCCCTCTATGGGGGTCATTCCGAGTTGTTCGCTCGCAAGCTGCTTTTAGCAGCTTTGCACACGCTAAGCCGCCGCCTACTGGGAGTGAATCTTAGCATAGTAAAATTGCGAACGAAAGATTCTCAATATTGCGATTAGACCTCTCTTAGCAGTTTCTGAGTAGCTTCAAACTTACTCGGCATCTGCGATCAGTTCAGTGCTTGTCGTTCCTGGTTTGACGTCACAAACACACCCAGCGTTCGCCCAGACACTCCTCCGTTTCTCCAGCCACTCCCGCGTTTTTCCCAGAAACGGTAGCGTTTTTTCGCACACACCCATAAAACGGCCAGTTTCCGCCCAGAAACACCCACTTCCTGTCAGTCACATTACGATCACCAGAACAAAGAAAAAAAACGTGAGTAAAATTCCTAACTGCATAGCAAATTTACTTGGCGCAGTCGCACTGCGGACATTGCGCATGTGCATTCGCGACTAATCGCTCCGTTGCGCGAAAAAAATAACAAGCGAACAACTCGGAATGACCCCCTATATAATAACAATAACAACAACAGGACACCACAGGCTGCTCCCCCTTTATAATAACAATAACAGGACACCACAGATTGCTCCCCCTGTATAATAATAATAATAATAAGAAGAAGATGAAGAAGAAGAAGAAGAACAACAGGACACCACAGGCCGCTCCCCCTGTATTATAATAATAATAATAATAATAATAATAATACTAACAGGACACCACAGGCCGCTCCCTCAGTATAATAATGACAGGACACCATAGGCTGCAGCCCCTGTATAATAATAACAACAACAACAGGACACCACAGGCTGCTCCCCCTGTATAGTAATAATAACAGGACACCACATGCTGCTCCCCGTGTAATAATAATAATAATAAGAACAACAGGACACCACAGGCCGCTCCCCCTGTATTATAATAATAATAATAATAATAATACTAACAGGACACCACAGGCAGCTCCCTCAGTATAATAATGACAGGACACCATAGGCTGCAGCCCCTGTATAATAATAACAACAACAGGACACCACAGGCTGCTCCCCCTGTATAGTAATAATAACAGGACACCACATGCTGCTCCCCCTGTGTAATAATAATAATAACAGGACACCACAGGCTGCTCCCCCTGTATAATAATAAGAACAGGACACCACAGGCTGCTCCCCCTGTATAGTAATAATAACAGGACACCACAGGCTGCTCCCACTGTGTAATAATAATAATAACTGGACACCACAGGCTGCTCCCCCTGTATAATAATAATATCAGGACACCACAGGCTGCTCCCCCTGTATAGTAAGACGCCATTACCTGATCTGCACGGACACTGGGAGGCTGCAGCAGTCGTTGAAAACTCACTTCCTGTATGTGGAACGCCCAGTCCGGAAGTAAGGTGGAACGCACAGGTCGGAAGTAGGGCATGATTGGCAAAGGCTGCTTACGGGTAACTAGCCCCTCCCCTCCTTCACCCCGCCCTCTGTAATTACTATTAAAATTAATGTCCTCAGTGCAGGAGGCCGGCGGCCATTTTCTTGTAGACCAGTCCGGCAGCAGCAATAGGTTCCCTGGCCGTGTAGGGACGTCAGGAGCGGCGGCCATTTTCCCCTGGTCTGAGCTCTGCCTTCCTTCTATCATTCCCACAAGGCAGCAGGAGCAGAGAGCAGCCATTGCTGTGTCTGGCAGCAGGTAATGATATTATTATTATTATTATTATTATTATTATTATTATTATTATTATTATTCTATAGGCTGAGCAGCTCTGGTGTCAGGTTCTGTACTACAGGGGGAGCAGCCTCTGGTGCCTTGTTATAGTGCAGCTGGAGCAGCCTCTGGTGCTGCATTATCCCTATACAGGTGGCTGACACTCTAGTGTCCTATTACTGTAATACAGGTGGCGCAGACCCCGCCGTTACCGTAATTCAGGTGGTGCAGTCCCCGCCGTTACCGTAATACAGGTGGCGCACACCCCGCCGTTACCGTAATGCAGGTGGCGCAGACCCCGCCGTTACCGTGACAGGTGGCGCGGACCCCGCCGTCACCGTGATACAGGTGGCGCGGACCCCGCCATTACTGTGATACGGGTGGCGCGGACCCCGCCGTTACCGTAATACAGGTGACACGGACCCTACCGTTACAGTAATACAGGTGGCGCAGACCCCGTCGTTACCGTAATACAGGAGGCACAAGACCCCGCCGTTACCATAATACAGGTGACGCAGCCCCCGCCGTTACCGTAAAACAGGTGGCGCTGACCCCGCCGTTACCGTAATACAGGTGGCGCAGACCCCGCCGTTACCGTAATACAGGTGGCGCAGACCCCGCCATTACCGTAATACAGGTGGCGCAGACCCCGCCGTTACCGTAATACAGGTGGCGCAGGCCCCGCCGTTACCATAATACAGGTGGCGCAGACCCCGCCGTTACTGTAATACAGGTGGTGCAGACCCCGCCGTTACCGTAATACAGGTGGCACACACCCCACCGTTACCGTAATACAGGTGGCGCAGATCCCGCCGTTACCATAATACAGGTGGCGCAAACCCTGCCATTATCGTAATACAGGTGGCTCAGACCCCGCCGTTACCGTAATGCAGGTGGTGCAAACCCCGCCGTTACCGTAATACAGGTGGCGCAGACCCCACCGTTACCGTAATACAGGTGGCGCAGACCCCGCCATTACCGTAGTACAGATAGCGCAAACCCCGCCGTTACCATTATACAGGTGGCGCACACCCCGCAGTTACCGTAATACAGGTGGCGCAGGTCTCGCTGTTACTGTAATACAGGTGGCACAGACATCGCCATTACCGTAATACAGATGGCGCACACCCCGCCATTACCATAATAAGGGTGATGCAGACCTCGCCATTACCGTAATAAGGGTGGTGCAGACCACACCGTTACCGTACTAACGGTGGCACAGACCTCGACGTTACTGTAATACGGGTGGCGCAGACCACACCGTTACCGTAATACGGGTGGCACAGACCTTGCCGTTACCATAATACAGGTGGCACAGACCCCGCCGTTACTTTAATACAGGTGGCACATACCCCACCATTACCATAATACAGGTGGTGCAGACCTCGCCGTTACCCTAATACAGGTGGCGCAGACCCCGGCGTTACCCTAATACGGGTGGCGCAGACACCGCCGTTACCGTAATACAGAGGGCGCAGCCCCCGCCGTTACCGTAATACAGGTGGAGCAGACCCCACCGTTACCGTAATACAGGTGGTCAGAACCCGTCATTATCGTAACTGTATACACAAGACATTACAGGTGTTCTGTCCTGTGGCATTGTACTATACAGGGGTAGCGGCCTGTATTGTCTTGCTATACAGAGATAGAGGCCTGTGGTTTAATACTATGCAGAGGGAGTGCATTAATATATAGGGGGAGCGGCCTGTGTTGTCATAATATACAGGGGGAGCGACCTGTGTTGTCATAGTATACAGGGGGAGTGGCCTGTGTTGTCATGATATACAGGGGTAGCATCCTGTGTTGTCATAATATACAGGGGGAGCGGCCTGTGTTGTCATAATATACAGGGGAGCGGCCTGTGTTGTCATAGTATACAGGGGGAGTGGCCTGTGTTGTCATGATATACAGGGGTAGCATCCTGTGTTCTCATAATATACAGGGGTAGCATCCTGTGTTGTCATAATATACAGGGGTAGCATCCTGTGTTGTCATAATATACAGGGGTAGTATCCTGTGTTGTCATAGTGTACAGGGGGAGCGGCCCCTGTTGTTATATACAGGGGTAGCGGCCTGTGGTGTCATAGTATACAGGGGTAGCATCCCGTGTTGTCATAATATACAGGGGTAGCATCATGTGTTGTCATAATATACAAGGGTAGCATCCTGTGCTGTCATAGTATAGAGGGAGAGTGGACTGTGTTGTCATAAAATACAGGGGGAGCAACCTGTGCTGTCATAGTATACAGGAGGAGCTGCCTGTGTTGTCATAATATACAGGGGGAGTGGCCTGTGTTGTCATAGTATACAGGGGGAGCATCCTGTGTTGTCATAATATACTGGGGAAGGGGCATGTGTTGTCATAATATACAGGGGTAGCATCCTGTGCTGTCATAGTATACAGGGGGAGCGGCCTGTGTTGTCATAATATACAGGGGTAGCATCCTGTGCTGTCATCGTATAGAGGGAGAGTGGCCTGTGTTGTCATAATATACTGGGGAAGGAGCATGTGTTGTCATAATATACAGGGGTAGCATCCTGTGCTGTCATAGTATACAGGGGGAGTGGCCTGTGTTGTCATAATATACAGGGGTAGCATCCTGTGCCATCATAATATACAGGAGTAGCATTCTGTGCTGTCATAGTATACAGGGGGAGCGGCATGTGTTGTCATAATATACAGGGGGAGCGGCATGTGTTGTCATAATATACAGGGGAGTGGCCTGTGTTGTCATAATATACAGGGGTAGCATCCTGTGTTGTCATAATATACAGGGTGAGCGGCCTGTGTTGTCATAGTATACAGGGGGAGCGGCATGTATTGTCATAATATACAGGGGGAGCGGCCTGTGTTGTCATAGTATACAGGGGGAGCTGCCTGTGTTGTCATAATATACAGGGGGAGTGGCCTGTGTTGTCATAATATACAGGGGTAGCATCCTGTGCTGTCATAGTATACAGGAGTAGCGGCCTGTGTTGTTATAATATACAGGGGTATCATCCTGTGCTGTTATAGTATACAGGGGAAGTGGCCTGTGTTATCATAATATACAGGGGTAGCATCCTGTGCTGTCATCGTATAGAGGGGGAGCGGCCTGTGTTGTCATAATATACAGGGGTAGCATCCTGTGCTGTCATAATATACAGGGGTAGCATCCTGTGCTGTCATAATATACAGGGGTAGCATCCTGTGCTGTCATAATATACAGGGGTAGCATCCTGTGCTGTCATAGTATACAGGAGGAGCGGCCTGTGTTGTCATAATATACAGGGGTAGCATCCTGTGCTGTCATAATATACAGGGGTAGCATCCTGTGCTATCATAATATACAGGGGTAGCATCCTGTGCTGTCATAATATACAGGGGGAGTGGCCTGTGTTGTCATAATATACAGGGGTAGCATCCTGTGCTGTCATAGTATACAGGGGGGCGGCCTGTGTTGTTATATACAGGGGTACCATCCTGTGCTGTCATCTTATAGAGGGAGAGTGGCCTCTGTTGTCATAATATACAGGGATAGCAGATTGTGCTGTCATAGTATACAGGGGGAGCAGCCTGTGTTGTCATAATATACTGGGGTTGCATCCTGTACTGTCATAGTATACTGGGGGAGTGGCCTATGTTGTCATAGTATACAGGTGTAGCCTCCTGTGCTGTCATAGTATACAGGAGGAGCGGCCTGCGCTGTCATAATATACAGGGGTAGCATCCTGTGTTGTCATAATATACAGGGGGAGCGACCTGTGTTGTCATAGTATACAGGGGAGCGGCCATTGCCATCCTACTCTACAGGGGGAGCGGCCTGTGTTATAATATTTACTTCCTTTCGTTCCTCACACTCACTGCTTGACCCATTCCAGTCTGGCTTCCGTCCTCCCCACTCCAGTGAACTGCCCTTACAAAAGTCTGCAATGACCTCCATGCTGCTAAATTCTACTCTCTACTTGTTCTTTTTGACCTCTCTGCTGCTTTTGACACTGTGGACCACACTCTCCTACTGCAAATCCTTCACTCCATTGGTCTGCGTGATACTGCCCTCTCTTCCTACCTCTCTGGCCGTTGCTTCTCTGTCTCCTCTCATGATTCCACCTCCCCCCACTTCCACTAACTGTAGGTGTCCCCCAAGGTTCTGTCCTTAGTCCTCTTCTTTTCTCTCTCTATACGTCCTCACAAGGTTAGCTCATTAGTGCTTTTGATTTCCTATTTCATCTCTATGCTGATAAATCTATCTTTCCTGTCTCCGGACCTCTCTCCTGCTCTCCTCACTCGTATTTCCAACTGTTTCTCTGCTGTCTCTGTTTGGATGTCCCAGCACTTTATTACACCTAACATGTCTAAGACCGAGCTGATCATCTGCCCTCCCTCCCGCATAACCTCACCTCCCACAATGTCATTATTGATGGCACTACTATCTCCTTTAGCCTCCAAATGCGCAGTCTTGGAGTAATGCTTCCCTCCTCCCTCTCCATCACAGCACACATTTAGCACCTCTCACAGTGCTGTCGTTTTCATCTAAAAAATATTTCCAGGATCAGACCCTTTCTCACCCAGAATTCCACCAAGACCCTGATCCACTCACTGGTCATCTCCAGACTGGACTACTGTAATCTCCTGCTGACTGGCACCCCTAACACATACCTATCTCCACTCCAATCTACCCTCAGTGCTGCTGACCTACTCATCTTCCTTACCAAATGTACTACGTCCACCTCCCCTCTCCTACAAGCCCTTCACTGGCTCCCCTTCCCCTTCAGAATCCAATTCAAACTTCTCACACTCACTTACAAAGCCCTCGCCCACTCCTCTCCCTCTTACATCTCTGACCTTATCTCCCTTTACACCACCACCCGTCCTCTTCACTACTAATGCACGCCGCCTCTCCTGCCAACAGATTACCTCCTCCCACTCCTTCCTACAAGATTTCTCACGTGCTGCTCCCTATCTCTGGAATTCTCTACCTCTTCCCATCCGACTCTCCTCCTCTCTACAAAACGTCATTTGGGCTTTCAAGACCCACTTCTTCACCAACCTCAGCCAACTGTCCTCCTAACCTTCTTGTCCATGCTCATAGTCTACCCCTTCTATGTCACCATGGTCTGTTAGCCTTTCACCTTTTAGATTGTAGGCTCGCAAGAGCAGGGCCTTCTCCATCATGTGCCTTGCCCTTCTCTTACTTACACTATCTTATACTCCATACTCCCTTTGATGGCACCTAACCCCTGGTTTTCTGTATAAACCTTGTATTTGTCCTATATTGTCTCACGCTGTAAGTGTTTTTTTAATTTTGCTCATTTGTTTATGTACTGTGTAAGGGGCTGACAATGCCTATTCTATACCTTGTATAAAACACTCTAAAAGGTTAAAGAACACAGTACGCAATTGGCGTATGGAATACCGTAAGAGTACGCACGTAGCGTAACGAACGCTTAGCCGTGGACGAGACGCACGAGCGGCACGTTCGCTCACGGCTTAGAGCGTAAAGGCAAGCACGCTATAGGCTGCCGACTAACGTAATGATACGCTATCAGCATAGCGGACGCTCGGGACCACGAGGAGATCACAAGCGGCGCTGACGCTCACGATGTTAAACCTTTAAAACAATACCATAAACAATGTACTTATACTGTAAACCCTTGTGCAGTGATAAGGTGTAAATGCAACACAGTGTAACCTTGTTAGTTTAAAAGCTGTATGAGCGTATGTGACGCTCTGAGAACCCCTTAGCAATATAATAAACACTCAAATACCGGTCTAACGGTCTAACGCCTTTTAAGAAAATTAATGAACGTTCAATTGCAAAAGAATAATACAATACAAGTTATACACTACCAAGATAACATAAAATACCTAACCGAATCACTACACATAAAATACAATACAGATACAGTTACATTTAAAGGGGGGGGAAAGGAGAGAGAGAATGGATTATAACATTAAACAAGAGACAATATGGTTGCAGAGAACTTACGCACCAGGGGAAACAATCGCAAGCGCCTTTCTGGATATCCAGCTCCCGATTATCAGCAATGAGAACCGTTGAAGAGAGTAGAGAGCTGGCCCAGATCGGCTTGTCCTTTTATACACTACACACAATACAGTACAATGGTCCCTACATTCTTATTGTTCATTGGACACAGGAATTCGTCTTCGCATTATAACAAAAGGTCATAGGTTGGTTCATACAGGTGGGCTGTGACTATTCCTAAATGCTCAGGTGGGTGGGAAACTGGGTTTCCCGCCGCATGGGTAATAAAGTGCAAATATAGTAAATGTCCATAAACTTCTTATGTCCATAACTATACGCACGAGCGATTAATCCGCTTCAAACCAACACCGGAATATTGCTAATTATATTCTCTTCCGATGGATACTAAACACCACTGTGTAACACCTGTCTGACCCTTCATATCAAACAAAGAGGGATCTTTTTGTCCCCGAACATACTACATTAACTAAACTTTCAGATTCTAGCAAAGGGACCATAATCTACAAAATACATTATATGAATAAAATATGTTACGATTGAGTCGCCCGCTAGACGAACACAATCTCTACCGTAAATGCGCATACCGCGCGTCCGCGAGTGCACGCGACCGCGAGTATACGCACGCACGGGAGGGCTCATGCACGTGCAGCGGGCACACGCATGAGGTGCATATATGGCAGTGTGCAGCGTGATATTTTTCTGACTTTGACAGGGCGCTGCAGATCTCTTATGGCACCATATAAATAAAGGATAATATTACATTGTTTTCTTTAACTGATACAATTCACCATTATTGTTTCTTCTAAATACTTTGTATCCATTTATTGTTGAAACATTAGTATCCAAGATTTATAGTATGATCGTATCATTACAGTGACATGACTGGGGAGGTGAGGGGATCTGGGAGTATCACTGTGACGTCACTTATATCTACAGTAATAATAAAGGGACATGACTGGTAAGGTGAGGAGATCTGGGAGCATCACAGTGACATCAGTTATATCTATAGTAATAATACAGGGACATGACTGGGGAGGTGAAGGGACCTGGGAGTGTCACAGTGATGTTACTTATATCTATAGTACTAATACAGGGACATGACTGGGGAGGTGAAGGGATCTGGGAGTCTCACAGTGACATTACTTATATCTATAATAATAATACAGGGACATGACTGGGAAGGTGAAGGGATCTGGGAGCGTCACAGTGACATAACATATCTATAGTAATAATACAGGGACATGACTTGGGAGGTGAAGGGATCTGGGAGTGTCACAGTGATGTTACTTATATGTATAGTACTAATACAGGGACATGACTGGTAAGGTGAGGAGATCTGGGAGCGTCACAGTGACATCACTTATATCTATAGTAATAAAACATGGACATGACTGGGGAGGTGAGGTGATCTGGGAGTGTCACAGTGACGTTACTTATATCTATAGTACTAATACAGGGACATGACTGGGGAGGTGAAGGGATCTGGGAGTCTCACAGTGACATTACTTATATCTATAATAATAATACAGGAACATGACTGGGAAGGTGAAGGGATCTGGGAGCGTCACAGTGACATCACATATCTATAGTAATAATACAGGGACATGACTGGGGAGGTGAGGGGATCTGGGAGAGTCACAGTGACGTTACTTATATCTATAGTACTAATACAGAGACATAACTGGGGAGGTGAAGGGGTCTGGGAGTGTCACAGTGACGTTACTTATATCTATAATAATAATACAGGGACATAACTGGGGAGGTGAAGGGATCTGGGAGCGTCACAGTGACATCGCATATCTATAGTAATAATACAGGGACATTACTGGGGATGTGAAGTTATCTGGGAGTGTCACAGTGACGTCACTTATATCTATAGTAATAATTAGAGGGGCATGACTGGGGAGGTGAGGGGATCTAGGAGTGTCACAGTGACATCACTTATATCTATAGAAGATATGACTGGGGAGGTGAGGGGATCTGGGATTGTCACAGTGACGTTACTTATATCTATAGTAATAATACAGGGACATGACTGGGAGGGAATCTAGGAGTGTCACAGTAACCACGTATATCTATAGTAATAATACAGGGACATGACTGGGGAGGTGACGGGATCTGGGAGCATCACAGTGATCAGCAATCGCAAAATACACGCTATAGCGCATTTTTACATGCTACAGCGCACAAGGGACTCACTTTTTAAATATGATCGGGTCCTGCAGGACGCGCTGTGAATCACAGCCCTGTGTGCGCCTCAGCCAATACTAAAATGCTATTGGCTGAGGTGCACACAGAACGAGTGACTCACAGCACATCCTGCAGCACACGATCATTCCCCATTGCCCGCCTCCCCTGTTAGTCACCGCCGGCATGTTCCGAAGGCGCCTCCTACGTCCATCCTCCTTGCCCGCCAGCACGCCGCTCAACACTCTGCTGTGTGTGTGCACTGTACAACGGTTGTTTTACGATGGCGTGATGTACTAATGCTTACCGCCACGGTAAGCATTAGTACTGTTTACTGCAGAGGCCATTTACCAAGGCCTATGTATTAAACCTCAGGCACTGAGATGCCCTTCTCACCGTACAACTGTGTGGCCGAGCCGGGTGGGGGGACAGCCAGCAGCAGCATGCCTTTATAAGCAGCCGAGGTTGCAAGCTGTACATACCTGAGGCAGCTGGATATTCAACAGTGCAGAGAGCCACCGGAGCCCCCACCCCCTGGAGCTACAGTACTTCAGCAGAGGACACCCATCTCCCGAACCCTGCGTAGCCCAAAGCCGGAGATCGGCAGCATGTTGAACGCGGTAGCAGAAGCCGCTTGTTGTCGGTCAACATGCTGCTGATCTCTGTCTTCGAGCTCCGCACCGCTCCGTACGTCCCTTACAGCCCACACCCTCGGTTGCTGATATCCGGCATGCTGCTCCTGCTGCTGGCTGTCCCCCCGCCCGGCTCGGCCACCCAGTGGGATGTTGAGTGAGATGGGCATCTCAGTGCCCGTGGTTTAATACATATCCCTCTTCAGTAAATGGCCTCTGTGGTAAACGGTACGAGACCCAGGTTCAATCGTCTCTTGACAATGCCAAGCGATTATCTCCTAAAATGACACTGGGCTGGATCCGGTGCACTCAAGACCCTTCTTATTCAGGTCTTATAATTCCCGTCTCAACATCAGGTAATATCAGTAAATCAGTTAAAAATGAAGGGTTAATTTCATACTGCATAAAACCACAAATTTATTAGGACAACCACATACACTCACGTACCAATGGTGATGGTATAAACCACTGAAAGTAACATCAGCATGAAACAAATGGGGTATATTCAGCAGTCCACCACGGCAGAAAAGGGTGTTCCATGAAAACGCCAGGCCACAGTATGTACAGTGCACTAAATGCCGTGTTTTGAAAATGAGCGTCCGAGTCCCCTAACAGCTTAAACCAATGGGAAGGAATCGCTGCTTGCATTACTGTTACACGTGAACTTGTGTAACTTCCATACAGGGACGTCGGCAAGCGGTGAAGACTCCCGTCTCCCACGCCGAGAGTCCCGGGTTCGATTCCTAAAGTGGCAATCTATTATTTTTTCCCCTGACATTCACTTTATTTATTTTTTTGTAATCCATTGTAATACATTCAATGGAAGGGTGCACACAGGTTTCACATAAATCAGGTTACATCTGCATGAGCGTCTGATTCCGCTATCTAAAATACACAGTGGTAATGAGTACCCGTAGGCATACCAATAAATATAAATGAGTGTATCCTGACACAATTAACTATTCGAGCAACACAGTATCACACCTATCAATGCAACTGCAGTTCTCTATGTGATTATCATATACAGTATGCTGTAGTATTGTGTTGCACATTTATTGTAACCTGACCTCCCTCCCTGTCTATTGTATGAACTGTGTAGGCTGCCAGGGGAGAAGTGGGATGGGGTAGGGGGAGGCGGCGGAAAATACAGTGTTTTGCACTATGTGCGTCCGAGTTCCCTAACAGCAGAAAAACAAACCCCAATGAGAAAGAATTGCTGCTTGCATTACTTTTACACATGAACTTGTGTAACTTCCATGCAGCAACGTGGGCAAGCGGTGAAGGATCCCGCCTCCCACGCTGAGAGTCCCGGTTCCATTCCTAAAGTGCCAATCTATATTTTTTTTGCCCCTGACATTCTCTTTATTAATTTTTTTTCTTTGTAATCCATTGTAATACATTCAATGGAAGGGTGCACACAGGTTTCACATAAATCAGAGTACATCTGCATGAGCGACTCATTCCGCTATCTAAAATACACAGCGGTAATGAACACCCGTAGACCTACCAGTAAATATAAATTAGTGTATTCTGACACAACTAACTGTTCGAGCAACACAGTACTGTACATCGTCGGCATTAGAGAATCTGTGTTGTACTTTATGAGAATGAATCACTGCTACTGTACCATTTGCACATCTAGCAAAGCGACTGCAGTTCTCTATCTGATTTTCATATACAGTACAGTATTGTGTTGTACATTTATTGTAACCTGACCTCCCTCCCTGTCTACTGTATGAACTATGCAGGCTCCCAGGGGGGAAGTGGGATGGGGGTAGGGCGAGATGGTGGCTTAAAACTGTGTTCTGCGGTATGAGCGTCCAAGTCCCTTAACGGCATAAAGTGGAGGGGGAAGGGGGAGGTGGGGATTAACCAGCGGAGTTAGAGACGCTGTCGAAAATATTAAAGGTCTGTCGGGACCCAAAAAAGAAACCAATAAATAAAAAAATAAAAGTAGTGTGTACAGACACAAACGAACGTGTTAATCTGAACGTCAATGGACCATTGCTTTATGTGAGCTATTAAATTAAATTCAATTAAAATGGGCTTAAAGCTTAATATCTTCGGTTCTGAGGGTCCAATCGGCACAGAAACAGGTTGGTATGGAAGGGGAGATGATTAGCTACCGGAGGATACCAACCCCAAGTTTCTGGCAAGCTCATGCAAGCATCGGAACCCATGGTGGGTCTAAATTAACGGTCCCATTATAGTTTATGGGGAAATGGGTCCACTTTGCATACTGATATCTCTGGTTCTGGGTGTCCCAGAGACTTGGGACCAGTACTATACAAAAGAGGAGACTGTTGGCTTTCAGAGCAGGTCAATCACTAGTTTATGTGGTACTGCAAAGGGAAACGGCAAGCAACCGTGTGTCGGGACCCCTCCAGTTGTCCGCCCAGCTTGCACGGGATGCAGGGTTTCTGGCTAGATAGAAAATACTGTACAGAAATACTAAGCACGGTGATTTGGCATCCAGGAACTTAAGGGTGTGCTTTTATCTCTCCCCATTATACTTATAAGTGAACACTTGCCTCTGTAGCCTTTACAGCAGAGTATGTTACAAACTGTTCGTGCTATTCAGTACTCAAATGCTAAATACTGTACAGAGACGCTAAGCACAGTGATTTGGCATCCAGGAACTTAGGGAGGAGCTTTTATCTCTCCCCATTATACTTAATACTACGGGATTTGGACACTCGCATATCCCTAATATCAATAGACCATACTGTATCTGTAACACGTTCGTTTGCATATGTATACGCTGTACTATTTGCGTCTGTACTGTATATACTGTTATACTGTATGACATACTGTAGCGTAATGTAGTGTAATGAGACGCACCAGTAAAGTAGTTCTTACGCTGTAGTTCAGTATTTTATTTTAATGGAGACCACACGCTTGCGCATTGGTTATTTTAAAAAGCGACATCTAGTGGATGATCGCAGGTATTACACTCAAAGGTAACACCAAATGCTCTGTGCGCCTCCCTGCGACTAGGCACGCCTCCTTGTGCCCAGGCATGCTGCGACTGCCCAATCGCAACTAACGCCTCAGCCAGCCAAGATAACGGATAGCCCATCTGTATATCTATAGTAATAATACAGGGACATGACTGGGGATCTGGACATGTCACAGTGACGTCACTTATATCTATAGTAATAATACAGGGACATGACTGGGGAGGTGAGGGGATCTGGGAGTGTCACAGTGACATCACCTATATCTATAATAATAGTAGTAAAATGGACATGACTGGGGAGGTGAGGGGATTTGGGAGTATCACAGTGATGGTACTTATATCTATAGTAATAATACAAGGACATGACTGGGGAGGTGAGGGGATCTGGGAGCTTCACAGTGTCATCACTTCTATATATAGTAATGATACAGGGACATGACTGGGGATTTAAGGGGATCTGGGGGTCTCACAGTGTCATATATCTATAGTAGTAATACAGGGACATGACTGGGGAGGTGAGGAGGTCTGGGAACGTCACAGTAACCACTTATATCTATAATAATAATAATAATACAGGGACATGATTGGTGAGGTGAGGGGATCTGGGAGAGTCACAGGGACATCACTTATATCTACAATAATAATACAGAGACATGACTGGGGAGGGGAGGGGGTCTGGGAGTGTCACATTGACATCACATATCTATAGTAATAATACAGGGACATGACTGGGGAGGGGAGGGGGTCTGGGAGCGACACAGTGACATATCTTAAATGTATAGTTATAATACAGGGACATGAATGGGGAGGTGAGGGGGATCTGAGAGTGCCACAGTGACATCACATATCTATAGTAATAATACAGTGACATGACTGGGGAGGTAAAAGGATCTGGGAGCGTCACAGTGAAATCACTTATATTTATAGTAATAATACAGGGACATGACTGGGGAGGTAAGGGGATTTCGGAGCATCACAGAGGTGTCACTTATATTTATAGTAATAATTCAAAGACATAACTGGGGAGGTAAGGGGATCTGGGAATGTCACAGTGACATCACTTATATCTATAGTAATAATACAGGGACATGACTGGGGAGGTAAGGGGATCTGGGAATGTCAACGTGACATCACTTATATCTATAGTAATAACACAGGGACATGACTAGGGAGGTTAAGGGATCTGGGAGCATCACAGTGACATAATTTATATCTATAGTAATAATACAAGGACATGAATGGGGACGTGAGGGGGATCTGGACGCATCACAGTGACATCACTTATGTCTATAATAATAATAATAAAGGGACATGACTGGGGATTTGAGGGGATCTGGGAGTATCAGTGACGTCACCTATATCTATAGTAATAATACAGTGACATGACTGGTGAGATTAGGGGATCTGGGGGTGTCACAGTGACCTCACTTATATCTATAGTAATAATACAGGGACATGACTGGTGAGCGGATGTCGGAATGACACAGTGATTTCACTTATATCTACAGTAATAATACAGGGACATGACTGGGGAGGTGATGGGGTCTGGGACTGTCACTGTGACATCACTTGTATCTAGTAATAATACAAGGTCATGAATGGGGAGGTGAGAAAATCTGTGAGAGTCACAGTGACCACTTATATCTATAGTAATTATACAGGGACATGACTGTGGAGGTGAGGGGATCTGGAAGCATCACTGTGACATCACTTATATCTATAGTAATAATACAGGGACATGAATAGGGAGGTGAGGGGGTCTGGGAGCTTCACAGTGACACCACTTATATCTATAGTAATACTACAGGGACATGACTGGGGGGTGAGGGGGTCTGGGAGTGTTACAGTGACATCACATATGTATAGTAATAATACAGGGGCATGAGTGGGGAGGTGAGGGTATCTGGGAGAGGAACAGTGACATCACTTATATCTATTATAATAATACAGGGACATGACTGGGGAGGTGAGGGGATCTGGGAGTGTCACAGTGACATCTCTAATATCTATAGTAATAATTCAGGGACATGGCTGGGGAGGTGAGGGGATCTGGGAGCGTCACAGTAACATCACTTTTATCTATAGTAATAATACTGGGACGTGAGTGGGAGGTGAGAGGATCTGGGAGCGTTACAGTGACATCACTTACGTCTATAGTAATAATACAGGGATATGACTGGGGAGGTGAGGGGATCTGGGTGTGTCACAGTGACATCACTTATTTCTTTTTCATCCACTAGGGGGCACTGTAGTACTCTTGGGATATGGACGGTGCGATAGCAGGGATAGGCACATTGAAATATTTAAATGTGTAACCCTCTTCCCACCTCCATACTCCCAAGATGCCTCAGTGTTTTTTGTGCCTTCACCAGGAAAGGTCGCATCCTGGAGTCATTCCAGGGTTTACTTTTAATTTTTCTAAATATTTCCACTCCATGTGTGGGGAATGTGTTTTGCACGAGTTGCTTACGAAGGTATAGCTTTACTGGCTCAAACTTCCCCGCTTCCTGGCTCCCACCAGCGGTCAGACACATACTGCCACTGGGCGCCTGTGTCGCGCCACACCTGCCCGTTCGCCGGCACCCGGCAGCGCAGCTCCAAACAGCGCTGCTGCTGGCCTCTACAATCTGCCCCTCTAGACAACTGGGAAGCGGCTTCCAGCAGCGGTCACATAATGCTCCCGCTGGGCACCTGTCAGGCTACACCTCGTGGCTCCAGAGAAGTGGCTCCTGGCAGCGCGGCTCCCAGCAGCGGACAGATCACACTGCCGCCGCTGGACGCCCGTCATATAACACATCTACTCGCTCTCCGGCTTCCACAAGCGCACAGACCACGGTAGGTAGCTGCTGCTGCAGGGCACCGTCACTCAGAGCCGGCGCTTGGTATACAATGCGGGGGGTATGGGTGAAAGAAGCTAGGTGTGGCTCACTGCTTTAAGCATTGGGGGAGGTCATGGCGGTCCCTAGTTCAGCGGTTCCCTTAAATATAAGGGATGGTAGCCAGGGCTATAAGGGACATGACAGGCTATTAAGCCTAGGTTATTAGTGCTTATGGGGGTACATAGGTTATAGTCAGATGCACATGCTGGGATGCCGTTTTCACACAAAGGTTACACACCTACTTCTTCCTACAGCAATATGTCAGTCCTACAACACACGGCCACTAGAGGGGGCAGGGGTGTTTAGTAGGTGGCACAGTGACCATCATAGATTTCCTCTATAACACAGTGCGGTGCACGCGGTATTATAGACACTACAGTTATTTTCACTGAGTTGTGCGGACGTTGTCTCACTGTATTATTGTCTGTCTGCATGACAATATGAGAAACAGCAGCTTGTCTGTGATAACTGTGAGAATGCCTGATTTGCAGTCAGAGTTGTCCGCTGCATGAAAAGACCATGAGGCGGCTAAGTCTGATTCACAGATAATACCGTGTGAGCAGCCAATGTGGGCTCAGGATGTTTCTAGAACTTTGCTGGGTTACAAAGTCCATGTATAGTCCAATTTCTAAGAATGGTCATCGTTTGTCTCATAATTACATTCTGATGATTCAGTGCCACATCTGATATCTCAGCATTGGGTCAGGAGTCAGATAGTGAGGTCACTAATAGCCCGAGCTATGATGATCTCATTAGAGCGGTACGCCAGCTGCTAGGTTGCACTGAAACATATGAGGTTTTATTGCTAGCAGAGTATGGGCGACTGTGTGTTTTTCTTATTCATATCTCTTAATAAGCATTTAATAGAAGCATGGCTAAATACAGTTAAACACTTTTCTGGGACAACACGATTTCTGTCTAAATATCTTTTCCCACAGGCTATGACCACTAAATCACCATCGGTGGAGTCTTCAGTTCCTAAACTTTCACTAAAATTTACTATTCCAGTCCCAGGTGCAGCCACGCTTAAAGACCCCTCGGAGAGTAAGCTGGAGGCCAAGCTAAAGTCCATGTATACAGCAACAGGGGTGATGCTTACACCTGTTTGAGTTGGAGTTTGGGTTAAAAAGGCTGTAGTTGCATGGGCGAAACAGCTCAGGTTAGGCCTACAACAGGGTTTTCCCTCAGACCAGCTTATATTTCTTGCCGATCACATTTGTGAATTGGTTGAGTATTTAGGTACGGCCTCGTTGGATGTTGGACAAGTTTGTTCTTGGTTTGCGGCCCAACAGCCGCTGTGGTTGCATTCTTGACAGGCCGAGGCAGAGTCAAAACGAGGAATAGAGGTGTTGCCTTCTACTGATGTCATTTGGTCCTGATTTGAACAAATAGATTCTCAGTCAATGGGGGATGGGGGGGGGGGATCTGTTTTCCTGCCATTGCCTGCACCGGTTCCTAAAAGGAAATACGATGGACCAGCTTACAAATCTTTTAGACCTCGGTCCTTTCGAGGCTGGGCTAGAGGAACAACCATGCAGAGGGACGTGGTTTTCAACAAACCACTAATCGTCGTCAGGACACAAAGGCCGCTGACAAGCCAGTGGCATGACGTGCTTCCAGCCCATCTTGGCTCTTCAGTTGTGGGAGCACGCCTTCAGAAGTTTCACTTTGCGTGGCTTCAGATATCACAGACAGGTGGATCCGCAATTTTGTTTTCAAAGGTTTCAAAATTGAGTTCGATTGTCTACCACCGCTGCGGTTTTTCAAGATGTCTGCCTGTGTCAGCAGACAAGTGAGCAGGTCTGCAGACCGCTATTCAGTCTCTCGTACAGAGTTTTGGTTCTGGTTCCAGTACACCAACTAGGTCAAGGGTTTTATTCCAATCTTTTTGTAGTACCAAAACCGGATGGCTCGGTCACACAAATATGGAACCTAAAGGGTACCAATCGGTACATCACTTACTACACATTCAAGATGGAATCCCTACGGTCAGTGATTGCAGGTTTAGAACCACAGCAATTCATGATTTCGTGGGATCTCAAGGATGCGTACTTACACATTCCAATTTGGCCACCGCATCAGGCGTACTTAAGTTTGCAGTACAACAAGCGCCTCGGGTATTCACAAAGGTGATGTCTGTGATGATAGTTCATCTCAGATCCCTGGGAGTGATAATCGTTCCGTACTTAGATGACCTTCTCATCAAGGCTTCATCTCAACAAATACTTCTTAAGCATGCCTTACTGTTGTACAGTGTACTAGTTCAGTACGGTTGGATTGTCAACTTAAAAATAAAAATCAAGTGTGAATGGGCCTTACATCCAGAAGTGTTCCAGATGTTAGTCCAGCAGTGGAGTTACCGAAAGGTGGATCTAATGGCTTCTCGCCATAATCATCAGACAGTTATGTGTCCAGAACAAGAGATCCAAAGACAGTGGCAGTGGATGCCCTCAGCATATACAGCCTCGTGTATCTATTTCCGTTTCCGTTGCTTCCTCGGTTGCTAAAGCGAATCAAACGAGAGTCCACGACCGTCATACTAGTGGCGCCTCATTGGCCTCGGAGAGTGTGGTTCTCGGATCTCCATGGTCTACTCGCAGATGATTCCCGGCTGATTCCGCTACGTCCAGACCTACTACAGCAGGGGTCGTTCCTTTACCCCAATTTAGCGTTGCTGCGTTTTACGGGGTGGCTGTTGAGACCACTCTCAAGACGAGAGGGCATTCCACAGTTTGTTATACCAACCATGTTACGTGCTAGGAAGCCAGTTTCAGCAGCTCATTATCACAGGATTTAGCGAGCTTATATAGGTTGGTGTGAAGCTAGGATGTTTCCGACATATTCTTTCAAGTTATCCCATCTTTTGCTCTTTTTACAGACGGGGTTAGATGGAGGACTACGTTTAGCAACACTAACTGTGCAGGTCTCTGCCTTGTCAGTTTTCTTTCAAAGGCGTTTGGCTCTTTTGCCAACAGTTCACAATTTCCTGCAAGGTGTCCTTAGAGTGCAACCTCCATTCATTCCACCTACAGCTCCATGGGACTTGAATCTAGTTTTGCATGTTTTTGCAGTCAAGTTTTGAACCCTTCCAACACGTGGATGTTAAGTTTATAACTAGGAAAAATGTGATTCTCCTAACCTTAGCTTCGGCAAGGCGTGTTGCACAATTGGGTGCCTTGTCATGCAAGCCACCGTATCTGGTATTTCATACTGACAGAGCGGAACTTTGGACAAATCCCGCTTTTCTACCACAGGTAGTATCTTCTTTCACATCAATCAACCAATCATAGTTCCTGTTTTTCAGAAGATTCAGGAACTCCGGTTACTTTGGATGTGGTATGTGCACTCTGCGTTAATGTATCCCGAACATCAACAGTACATAAAATGGATACTTTGTCCTCTATTATGCAGTCAAGAATGGTTGGCCAGCTTCCAAACAGACCTTGGCCAGATAGATTAACCTGACCATTCGTCCGGTGTACTTTCATGCTAGTCTAACACCGACTGCATCTGTTTCAGCACATTCCACGTGTTCTGTGGGAACGTCATGGGCAGCAGATCGTGGAGCTTCTACGACGCAACCTTGCCATGCAGTTACATGGACATCAGTGCACATGTTTGTGCGCTTTTACAAGTTTGATAATTCTGTGGCATCAACTTCTAGCTTTGACCATCTAGTGTTACGGTGCCTACCAGATCTCCCACCCAAGGGGGAAACTTTGGTACGTGCCAAGTGTACTCCAGTGACCCCTAGTGGATGAAAAAAATAGGATTTTGGTACTTACCAGATAAATCCTTTACTTTGAATCCATAGGGGGCACTGGATACCCACCCAGAGCAGTTTCACCTGGCTGGTAGTAAGTTCAGTAGTTCTTATGGTAACACATTTTCACCGACTTGTTCAAATGTTAATGTGATTGTTATCTATTGTCGTGTTACCTTTCTAATTGTCCATTATGTTATGTGTCACCTTTATAGTTGTCCGTTATGTTATATGTAATTCTCCATTGTTCATCCTCTCTTTCACTCCTATTTGGCTCAGCAAAAAAACACTAAGGCATCTTGGGAGTATGGAAGGGGAAGGAATGTTACACATTAAAATTTTTAAATGTGCCTATCCCTGCTATCGCACCGTCCATATCCCAAGAGTACTCCAGTGCCCCCTGTGGATTCAAAGAAAAGGATTTATCTGATAAGTACCAAACTCCTATTAGCTATAGTAATAATACAGGGACATGACTGTGGAGGTGAGGGGATCTGGGCGTATTTACAGTGATATTGATGTCTTCCCCATTTCACAGAGTTGTGAATAAGACATCTGGTGAGCGTGAGACACCCAGCAGCCATCCTCGTGTGTCAGGAGGACTGAGCAGGTCTCAGAGCCCCATCACGGTGCCTCCACCTCACTCACTGATACATGAGAGACACAGTGACCAGAAGTTCCAGGAACTCACCAACAAGATCATTCAGCTGCTGACTGGAGAGGTGACTGCTGGGAATGGGGCATTATACAGTAACACTAGGGGACGTGTCTGGGTGATGACTGGAGAGGTGACTGCTGGGAATGGGACATTCTACAATAACACCAGGGGTCATGTCTGGGTGATGACTGCTGGGAATGGGGCATTATACAGTAACACCAGGGGACGTGTCCGAGTAATGACTGGAGAGGTGACTGCTGGGAATGGGGCATTATACAGTAACACCAGGGGATGTGTCTGGGTGATGACTGGAGAGGTGACTGCTGGGAATGGGGCATTATACAGTAACACCGGGGGACGTGTCTGGGTGATGACTGGAGAGGTGACTGCTGGGAACGGGACATTATACAGTAACACCAGGGGGCGTGTCTGGGTGATGACTGGAGAGGTGACATTATACAGTAACACCAGGGGATGTGTCTGAGTGATGACTGGAGAGGCTACTGCTGGCAATGGGGCATTATACAGTAACACCGGGGGATGTGTCTGGGTGATGACAGGAGAGGTGACTGCTGGGAATGGGGCATTATACAGTAACACCAGGGGATGTGTCTGGGTGATGACTGGAGAGGTGACTACTGGGAATGGGACATTATATAGTAACACAAGGGGTCATGTCTGGGTGATAACTGCTGCGAATGGGACATTATACAGTAACACCAGGGCACGTGTCTGGGTGATGAGTGGAGAGGTGACTGCTGGGAATGGGGCATTATAGAGTAACACCAGGGGTCGTGTCTGGGTGATGACTGGAGAGGTGACTGCTGGGAATAGGACATTATACAGTAACACCAGGGTAAGTGTCTGAGTGATGACTGGAGAGGTGACTGCTGGGAATGGGACATTATATACAATAACACCAGGGGACGTGTCCGAGTAATTACTGGAGAGGTGACTGCTGAGAATGGGGCATTATACAGTATCACCAGCGGATGTGTCTGGGTGATGGCTGGAGAGGTGACTGCTGGGAATTGGGCATTATAGAGTAACACCAGGGGTCGTGTCTGGGTGATGACTGGAGAGGTGACTAGTGGGAATGGGACATTATACAGTAACACCAGGGGTCGTGTCTGGGTGATGACTGAAGAGGTGACTGCTGGGAATGGGACATTATACAGTAACACCAGGGGATGTGTCTGGGTGATGACTGGAGAGGTGACTGCTGGGAACGGGACATTATACAGTAACACCAGGGGTCGTGTCTGGGTGATGACTGGAGAGGTGACTGCTGGGAATGGGACATTATACAGTAACACCAGGGGTCATGTCTGGGTGATGACTGGAGAGGTGACTGCTGGGAATGGGACATTATACAGTAACACCAGGGGACGTGTCCGAGTAATGACTGGAGAGGTGACTGCTGGGAATGGGGCATTATACAGGATCACCAGCGGATGTGTCTGGGTGATGGCTGGAGAGGTGACTGCTGGGAATGGGACATTATACAATAACACCAGGGGACGTGTCCGAGTAATGACTGGAGAGGTGACTGCTGGGAATGGGGCAATATAAAGTAACACCAGGGGACGTGTCCGAGTAATGACTGGAGAGGTGACTGCTGGGAATGGGGCATTATACAGTATCACCAGGGGATGTGTCTGGGTGATGGCTGGAGAGGTGACTGCTGGGAATGGGGCATTATAGAGTAACACCAGGGGTCGTGTCTGGGTGATGACTGGAGAGGTGACTAGTGGGAATGGGACATAATGCAGTAACACCAGGGGTCCTGTCTGGGTGATGACTGAAGAGGTGACTGCTGGGAATGGGACATTATACAGTAACACGGGGGGATGTGTCTGGGTGATGACTGGAGAGGTGACTGCTGGGAACGCGACATTATACAGTAACACCAGGGGTCGTGTCTGGGTGATGACTGGAGAGGTGACTGCTGGGAATTGGACATTATACAGTAACACCAGGGTTATTGTCTGGGTGATGACTGGAGAGGTGACTGCTGGGAATGGGACATTATACAGTAACACCAGGGGTCATGTCTGGGTGATGACTGGAGAGGTGACTGCTGGGAATGGGACATTGTACAATAACACCAGGGGTCGTGTCTGGGTGATGACTGGAGAGGTGACTGCTGGGAATGGGACATTAAACAATAACACCAGGTAACGTGTCCGAGTAATGACTGGAGAGGTGACTGCTGGGAATGGGGCATTATACAGTAACACCGGGGCACGTGTCCGAGTAATGACTGGAGAGGTGACTGCTGGGAATGGGGCATTATACAGTATCACCAGGGGATGTGTCTGGGTGATGACTGGAGAGGTGACTGCTGGGAATGGGGCATTATACAGTAACACCGGGGGACGTGTCTGGGTGATGACTGGAGAGGTGACTGCTGGGAATAGGACATTATATACAGTAACACCAGGGGACGTGTCTGGGTGATGACTGGAGAGGTGACTGCTGGGAATGGGGCATTATAGAGTAACACCAGGGGTCGTGTCTGGGTGATGACTGGAGAGGTGACTGCTGGGAATAGGACATTATATACAGTAACACCAGGGGACGTGTCTGGGTGATGACTGGAGAGGTGACTGCTCGGAATGGGACATTATACAGTAACACCAGGGTAAGTGTCTGAGTGATGACTGGAGAGGTGACTGCTAGGATTGGGACATTATATACAATAACACCAGGGGACGTGTCCGAGTAATTACTGGAGAGGTGACTGCTGAGAATCGGGCATTATACAGTAACACCAGCGGATGTGTCTGGGTGATGGCTGGAGAGGTGACTGCTGGGAATGGGGCATTATAAAGTAACACCAGGGGTCGTGTCTGGGTGATGACTGGAGAGGTGACTAGTGGGAATGGGACATTATACAGTAACACCAGGGGTCGTGTCTGGGTGATGACTGAAGAGGTGACTGCTGGGAATGGGACATTATACAGTAACACCAGGGGATGTGTCTGGGTGATGACTGGAGAGGTGACTGCTGGGAACGGGACATTATACAGTAACACCAGGGGTCGTGTCTGGGTGATGACTGGAGAGGTGACTGCTGGGAATGGGACATTATACAGTAACACCAGGGGTCATGTCTGGGTGATGACTGGAGAGGTGACTGCTGGGAATGGGACATTATACAGTAACACCAGGGGACGTGTCCGAGTAATGACTGGAGAGGTGACTGCTGGGAATGGGGCATTATACAGGATCACCAGCGGATGTGTCTGGGTGATGGGAGAGGTGACTGCTGGGAATGGGACATTATACAATAACACCAGGGGATGTGTCCGAGTAATGACTGGAGAGGTGACTGCTGGGAATGGGGCATTATACAGTAACACCAGGGGACGTGTCCGATTAATGACTGGAGAGGTGACTGCTGGGAATGGGGCATTATACAGTATCACCAGGGGATGTGTCTGGGTGATGGCTGGAGAGGTGACTGCTGGGAATGGGGCATTATAGAGTAACACCAGGGGTCGTGTCTGGGTGATGACTGAAGAGGTGACTGCTGGGAATGGGACATTATACAGTAACACCAGGGGATGTGTCTGGGTGATGACTGGAGAGGTGACTGCTGGGAACGGGACATTATACAGTAACACCAGGGGTCGTGTCTGGGTGATGACTGGAGAGGTGACTGCTGGGAATGGGACATTAAACAATAACACCAGGGGACGAGTCCGAGTAATGACTGGAGAGGTGACTGCTGGGAATGGGGCATTATACAGTAACACCAGGGGACGTGTCCGGGTAATGACTGGAGAGGTGACTGCTGGGAATGGGGCATTATACAGTATCACCAGGGGATGTGTCTGGGTGATGACTGGAGAGGTGACTGCTGGGAATGGGGCATTATACAGTAACACCAGGGGTCGTGTCTGGGTGATGACTGGAGAGGTGACAGCTGGGAATGGGACATTATACAGTAACACCAGGGGATGTGTCTGGGTGATGACTGGAGAGGTGATTTCTGGGAATGGGGCATTATACAGTAACACCAGGGGATGTGTCTGGGTGATGACTGGAGAGGTGACTCCTGGGAATGGGGCATTATACAGTAACACCATGGGATTTGTCTGGGTGATGCCTGGAGAGGTGACTGCTGGGAATGGGACATTATACAGTAACACAAGGGAACGTGTCTGGGTCATGACTGGAGAGGTGACTGCTGGGAATGGGACATTATACAGTAACACCAGGGGTCATGTCTGGGTGATGACTGCTGGGAATGGGATATTATACAGTAACACCAGGGGATATGTCTGGGTGATGTCTGGTGAGGTGGCTGCTGGGAATGGGGCATTATAGAGTAACACCAGGGTAAGTGTCTGGGTGATGACTGGAGAGGTGACTGCTGGGAATGGGACATTATACAGTAACACCAGGGGTCGTGTCTGGGTGATGACTGAAGAGGTGACTGCTGGGAATGGGACATTATACAGTAACACCAGGGTTCATGTCTGGGTGATGACTGGAGAGGTGACTGCTGGGAACGGGACATTATACAGTAACACCAGGGGTCGTGTCTGGGTGATGACTGGAGAGGTGGCTGCTGGGATTGTGGCATTATACAGTATCATCAGCGGATATGTCTGGGTGATGGCTGGAAAGGTGACTGCTGGGAATGGGGCATTATACAGTAACACCAGGGGACATCTCTTGGTGATGACTGGAGAGGTGACTGCTGGGAATGGGACATTATATAGTAACACCAGGGGATGCGTCTGGGTGATGACTGGAGAGGTGACTGCTGGGAATGGGACATTATACAGTAACACCAGGGGATGTGTCTGTGTGATGACTGGAGAGGTGACTGCTGGGAATGGGACATTATACAGTAACACCAGGGTTCATGTCTGGGTGATGACTGGAGAGGTGACTGGCGGGAATGGGGCTTATACAGTAACACCAGGGGACGATGTGTGGGTGATGACTGGAGAGGTGACTAGTGGGAATGGGACATTATACAGTAACACCAGGGGATGTGTCTGGGTGATGACTGAAGAGGTGACTGCTGGTAATGGGACATTATACAGTAACACCAGGGGACGTGTCTGGGTGATGACTGGAGAGGTGACTGGCGGGAATGGGACATTATACAGTAACACCAGGGGACTTCTCTAGGTGATGACTGGAGAGGTGACTGCTGGGAATGGGACATTATACAGTAACACCAGGGTTCATGTCTGGGTGATGACTGGAGAGGTGACTGCTGGGAATGGGGCATTATACAGTAACACCAGGGCATGTGTCTGGGTGATGACTGGAGAGGTGACTGCTGGGAATGGGGCATTATACAGTAACACCAGGGGATGTGTCTGGGTGATGACTAGAGAGGTGACTGCTGGGAATGGGGCATTATACAGTAACACCAGGGGATGTGTCTGGGTGATGACTGGAGAGGTGACTGCTGGGAATGGGACATTATACAGTAACACCAGGGGATGTGTCTGGGTGATGACTGTATCACTGTGTGTGTGTCAGGTGTCTATAAGGTGTCAGGATGTCACTGTCTATGTCTCCATGCAGGAGGGGGAGTATATAGAGGAACACAGGTGTTTGTACAAGGACGTAATGATGGAGAATCACCGTCCGCTCACATCACCGGGTCAGAGGAGACTGTCATGTATTGTACAGGGGAGAGCAGGTATGGGGGCCCCTATATAGACACATCACCTGATAATCACATATATACACTGTACTCAGTCACTGTGTGTCTCCTACAGATGGGCCCAGTAACAGAGATACCCCAGAGAGATGTCCCCGTCCTCTGTATTCCCAGGACTGTACAGAGGAGAATCACAGGATCCCACAGGAGGATCAGGTAGGTGGGATTTAGAGTCTCATCAATATACCAAAGTGACTGTCACTATATGATCTGTAGAGGAGCTGTGTGTATTATACACTGATATTATACTGTTTCACCTCATTTTAATCTGACTATATTGAAATATCATTATAGGGTTTTTTTTTATTTTTTAGGTAGAACGTCTGTCTAATATTAAAACAGAAGATATAGAAGGAGAAGAAGAGACGTATGTGACTGATATAAAGGCAGAAGATATAGAGGGAGAAGGAGAGACGTATGTGACTGATATAAAGACAGAAGATATAGAGGGAGAAGAAGAGACGTATGTGACTGATATAACGGCAGAAGATACAGAGGGAGAAGAGACGTATGTGACTGATATAAAGGCAGATGATATAGAGGGAGAAGAAGAGATGTATGTGACTGATATAAAGTCAGAAGATATAGAGGGAGAAGAAGAGACGTATGTGACTGATATAAAGGCAGAAGATACAGAGGGAGAAGAAGAGACGTATGTGACTGATATATAGGCAGAAGATACAGATGGAGAAGAAGAGACGTATGTGACTGATATAAAGGCAGAAGATATAGAGGTAGAAGAAGAGACGTATGTGACTGATATAAAGACAGAAGATATAGAGGGAGAAGAAGAGACGTATGTGACTGATATAAAGGCAGAAAATAAAGAGGAAGAAGAGACGTATGTGACGGATATAAAGGCAGAAGATATAGAGGGAGAAGAAGAGACGTATGTGACTGATATAAAGGCAGAAGATATAGAGGGAGAAGAAGAGACGTATGTGACTGATATAACGGCAGAAGATACAGAGGGAGAAGAAGAGACGTATGTGACTGATATAAAGGCAGAAGATACAGAGGGAGAAGAAGAGACGTATGTGACTGATATAAAGGCAGAAGACACAGAGGGAGCAGAAGAGACGTATGTGAAGGGTGATCAGCAGTGTAAGGAGGAGGAGATCCCTAAAGATATCAGCACAGGTGAGTAATAAACACTTTTCTCTGGCGTCTACTTTACTTTACTACTTTACTAGATTATTTAATTTATTTTTTTATATTTTTTAATTTATTAATTATTATTAAATATTATAAATAATAAATATATTATATTATAAATAAATAAATAATAAAAATTATTAAATAATTATTAATTAAATTTAATAAATTTATAATTTAATTAGATATTTAATAGATAGTACGTTACTAGATGTAGTGCGGGCTTTGAAGATTTATGTGGCCAGAACGGCTAAGGTCAGGAAAACGGAGTCGCTGTTTGTCCTGTATGCATCCAACAAGTTGGGTGCTCCTGCTTCAAAGCAGACTATTGCTCGCTGGATCTGTAACACTATTCAGCAGGCTCATTCTGCGGCTGGATTGCCGCTGCCAAAATCAGTAAAGGCCCATTCCACAAGGAAAGTGGGCTCTTCTTGGGCGGCTGCCCGAGGGGTCTCGGCATTACAACTTTGCCGAGCAGCTACTTGGTCGGGATCAAACACATTTGCAAAGTTCTACAGGTTTGATACCCTAGCTGAGGGGACCTTGAGTTTGCTCATTCGGTGCTGCAGAGTCATCCGCACTCTCCCGCCCGTTTGGGTGCTTTGGTATAATCCCCATGGTCCTTACTGAGTCCCCAGCATCTACTTAGGACGTTAGAGAAAATAAGATTTTACTCACCGGTAAATCTATTTCTCCTAGTCCGCAGTGGATGCTGGGCGCCCGTCCCAAGTGCGGACTTCTTCTGCAATACTTGTATATAGTTATTGCTTAATAAAGGGTTATGTTATGTTACATCAGGTTGTCTAATGGTTGTAATTGTTTCATACTGTTAACTAGGTAAGTTTATCACAAGTTATACGGTGTGATTGGTGTGGCTGGTATGAGTCTTACCCTGGATTCCAAAATCCTTTCCTTGTAATGTTAGCTCGTCCGGGCACAGTTTCCTTAACTGAGGTCTGGAGGAGGGACATAGAGAGAGGAGCCAGTGCACACCAGTAGTCCTAATTCTTTTCTAGAGTGCCCTATCTCCTGCGGAGCCCGTCTATTCCCCATGGTCCTTACGGAGTCCCCAGCATCCACTACGGACTACGAGAAATAGATTTACCGGTGAGTAATGTTTTACACAGAAATCACAACTTGTTACACATCACAGAAGTCACACAGGTGAGAAGCCATTTCCATACTCTGAGAAATAAATCGGCACTTGTTGCACACATTAGACATCACTCAGTTGAGGAACCATTTTAATCTTCTGGAGTATACTCATCATTGCCATGCGTTGTTCTTCAAGGTTCTTATCGTATCTCCTATGCTTTTTGCAATATACATGCAACCGCAGGGTGAAATAATCAGATGTCATGCCCTCATCTACCACTGCTATACAGATGACCTGTCTTTTGCTGCGGGTACTGAGAAACCAGTACCAATCCAGCAGGGCTACAACTCAGCTTTACTACCAACCAGATGCCACATAACACCCATTCTCTGTTCCCTCCACCGGCTGCCTGTAAGATGGTGACTGTTACATAATCTTACTGACTCTGCCAGCCCTACATGACCAGGGTCCAAGGTACCAGAAGCAGCTTCTGCCTCCTTACTGTCCTACTTGCTTCCATCTGCAGATGGACTGTTACCAGCAGTACCAAGAAACCCCAAGCAGTGCTGAGATGTCAGAGGGGAGACAGGGTGGGTGGCACTATTGCTGTATCGGTGGCACTGTCTGGGTAATATTATCCCCAAGCAGAGCTGAGGGGGTACTCGGGGTGGCTGGCAGTAGTGGGGACTGCAGGAGGCAGTGTCTGTGTGAGAATCTTGTCCTCAAGCAGAGTTAAGGTGTCAGAGGGGGAGACAAGGTGGTGAAAGTAGTGGAAAGGAGACAGGGCGGGTGGCAGTAGTGGGGAGGGGACGGGGTGGGTGGCAGTAGTGGGGGTGAGGCAGGGTGAGTGGCATTAGTGGAGGGAGGCAGGGCGGTGGCAGTAGTGGGTGTAGACAGGGCGGTGGCAGTAGTGTGGGGGGAGACGGTGGGTAGCAGTAGTGGGGGAGACAGCGGTAGCAGTAGTGGGGGGAGACAGGGTGGGTAGCAGTAGTGGGGGGAGACAGGGCGAATGGAATTAGTGGAGGGAGGCAGGGCGGTGGCATTTGTGGAGGGTGGCAGTAGTGGGGGGAGACAGGGTGGGTGGCAGTACTGGGGGGAGACGGTGGGTGGCAGTAGTGGGGGGAGACAGGGTGGGTGGCAGCAGTGGGGGGAGACAGGGTGGGTGGCAGTAATGGGGGGAGACAGGGTGGGTGGCAGTAGTGGGGGGAGACAGGGTGGGTGGCAGTAGTGGGGGGAGACAGGGTGGTTGACAGCAGTGGGGATAGACAGGGCAGGTGAAAGTAGTGGGGGGAGACAGGGCGGGTGACAGTAGTGGGGGGAGACAGGGTGGGTGGCCGCAGTGCAGTACCAGGGGCTGCTGGAGGCAGTAAAGAGGTGTATGGGTCCCGCACAGAATCAGTTGATAATTAGACCTAATGATGATTCTGCTTCCTTATTTCTAATTAATCCCTTGTATGTGTTACTGTTATTTGCTGTGTCAGCCTTTATGTGTGTTCTGTGTAATAATCCTGAAAGTAGTGCTGCTACCGATCTCATATCATTTGTAGTAACTTGGAAAAGATGAGATATGAGGTGCACTCTGGAAGCTTATAGGGGGTTAATCAGAGATGAACGCAGATGTGACATCACGCAGCCCCCGGAAAATGGTCCCGGCCCGCCCGCGTTCACACATCAGGGATGTGACCGCAATGTGTGTGTCTGCGCGGCCGATGCGCATGTGCATTGTGCCACCACCAGCAAACTGCTGCGGGCCGCTATTGCGGCTGGGTCTGAATGACCCCCATAGGGTTTTGGCTCTCCTGATATCTATCTGTTATACTTACCTGCAATGCTATAATGTAACTTTAATTGTTTCTGTGCTTTAAAGGATATTTTATCCATGTTGTGCAGAGTAAAAGTATTTTTTAAGTTTAAAATATAGAGAAAAATCTGTGTATTAAAGATATGAAATAAAGTTGTTTAAAAACAAAAGATTTCCGTTGAGTCTTTTTATGTGTCTGTGTATTATCTTATTTCCAGATAATTGTCGCTATGGTGACAGAAACAATTTCCTGTTACTGTGTCACTTGTGTTGTTACTTTTGTGTCCACATAATATCAGTGTCGCTGTGTATAAATATCCCGTCTGGTGTATAAAGGTGGGTACACACGCTGCCAATGTGACTGTACTTATGTACATATGTACCTGTGATTGTGGCTATGTGCGATTGTGACAGCTCATGTGAATAGTGGGTGACATTACAGGGGGGGTCTCTGTGTAACTAAATAGTGGCAGACATTTTATATCAGTGCATTTATGTGGATTGGGGGCAGTGGCCTGTCAGGAAGCTGCAATTACATCATTCCCGTGTGTGTGTGTGTGTGTGTGTGTGTATATATATATATATATATATATATATATATATGTATTTGTTTTAAATAAATGATGTCTATTCAAATGTTCTGGGTGTTTTTTTTTACTTGTAGGGGAATTAGGGTTGTTGTATTTGGAAAAATAAACTTACCTGACCCTTGCCTGGAAACGTCCATGTATGAAGGTATGGGAGATGCCTGCTGCAGTCCCTTCTTACATTTGGGAGGTACAGTAATTTTGGGGGAATTAGCAGCAAATAACCAGTAGAGGAATCCGGCGTATCCCACAGAATATCAGTGCTGCCACCATACATTGGGGAGAGAAGATAAAGGGCCTAATTCAGACCTGTTTGGTGCTGTCAGAATTTGCACAGCAGCCGATCAGGTTAGAACTGTGCATTCGCCGGCACCGCAGTGCACCGGCGCATAGCAGACAGCCAATGGCTGTCGTAGCCCTGCGAACGCCTCTGTCTGATTGACAGGCAGAGGTGTTTGCTGGGCGGGAGGGGGCAAAATGGTGGCGTTTAGCCGCCGTTTTAGGGGCACGGTCCAGGCAATGCAGGCATGTCCAGACCATGTGTGGGACTGACCGCGGCAGCTTCGTGATATCACATGCAGCCACTGTGACCTGAGGACCTCCCGGCCAGCAAAATCTTTACTTTCAAGGTGTGTGTGTCTTGTCTTTTTTTGGGTATTTTTTTAGTAGTAGTACTACAGGTACCAGCGGGCCCGTTTTTCCGCCGCATGCTGGTACTTGTGGTTCTCCAAGTACCAGCATGCGGGGGAGGCTTGCTGGGACTTGTAGTACTGCTACTAAAAACAATATCTTTTCATTTACAACAAAGGCTATCAGCCCCCCATCCGCAGCCCATTGGATGGGGGGGGACAGCCTCGGGCTTCACCCCTGGCCCTTGGGTGGCTGGGGGGGGGACCCCTTGATTGAAGGGGTCCCCACTCCCCCAGGGTACCCCGGCCAGGGGTGACTAGTTGGATTTTTGATGCCACGGCCGCAGGGCACTATATAAAAGTGACCCCCGGCTGTGGCATTATCTGTCCAGCTAGTGGAGCCCGGTGCTGGTTTTAAAAATACGGGGGACCCCTACTCTTTTTGTCCCCCATATTTTTGGAACCAGGACCAGGCGCAGAGCCCGATGCTGGTTGCTTAAATATGGGGGAACCCCTGTCATTTTCCCCCCCATATTTCTGCAACCAGGATCGGCTCAAAGAGCCCGAGGCTGGTTATGCTTAGGAGGGGGGACCCCACGCATTTTTTTGTGTGAAAAAAACAACTTTCCCACCCCTTCCCACTGATAGACATGCACGGATCTCATGGATCCCTGCATGCCTATGCAATCACGGCTCAAAAAAGCAGGTCTGTTTTTTTTTAGCACTTTTTTGCGATTTGTAATTTTTCACGGCAGTGTTTTCCTCTTTGGAGATTTGCACTTTTTAGTAAATGACCGAGTTCTACTAATTTGCTGGCGTATTTTGACCGATGGTGTATTCATTCGTATTTTTTTACAACTACTTCCAAAAAAATACGAATGCCCTCATCTCTGCCGTGATTTGAGTTTAGTAAATTACCGAGATGACACTTTGAAGAAAAGACGGCATCTCGGTCAAAATCGGGACCTTAGTAAATTTACCCCTGTGTCTCCAGGTAGTCTCGGTTCCCACTCTGCTCCCTGTGATTACCTGCTTTCCACCGCTGCATACTACCGGCCAGCACTCCAGTACACCGCCCACAGTTACCTGTGCTCTGGTTGGTACTTTGGGTTCCCTAGGATCCTGTGGGGTCTGCCAGTCTCCCTTCAGAGTTCTTCAGCCACGTCTTTGAATATCTGTGTTCTTCAGCCACATCTTGAATATCTGAGTTCTTCAGCCACGTGTTTGAATATCCAAGTTCTACAGCAACGTCTTCTAATACTCAGTATCCATACATCTTCAGACACGTTTAAATATCCAGTCACCACATTTCTTCAGAGTTCTTCAGCCCCATCTTCACGTATTCAGTTTCTTCACTCCTAGTGATCTATATATAAATACTCAGACTCTACCAGTAATTTACAATCTCCTGGTCTCTTGCTACAATCATTTCACAGACCTTCATTCTTGAGTGTCTATCATACATAAACTTGTATGCTGTTCTCTCATTAAAGTATATGAGAAGAAACTATCCTCATCCTCCTCATTTCCTCCACACAAGGGCATCTACCCCTTCAGCTAGTCCACTCCCAATGGATTCACAAAAACAGCTTTTTGTGACAGTAAGCACCGGCCAGATGGATCCGTCAGGTGACCAAGCCAAACGCGAATAGTTCAGTTCATACAAAACAGCTTTTCATGACAAAACCTTTATTCACATTATGCTAGGGATGTCCATCACTGTATTACCCATGTAATGCCCCCGCCCTGTCTCCCCCTCTCACCCCTCACCTGGGTACATGCCCCTCACTGCCCACTAGGGATGTCCATCACTGAATTACCTGTGTAATACCCCCCACCCTGTCTCCTCCCTCTCACACCTCACCTGGGTACATGCCTCTCACTGCCCACTAGGGATGTCCATCACTGAATTACCTGTGTAATACCCCCCGCCCTGTCTCCCCCCTCTCACACCTCACCTGGGTACATGCCCCTCACTGCCCACTAGGGATGTCCATCACTGAATTACCTGTGTAATGCCCCCCGCCCTGTCTCCCCCCTCTCACACCTCACCTGGGTACATGCCCCTCACTGCCCACTAGAGATGTCCATCACTGTATTACCTGTGTAATGCCCCCGCCCTGTCTCCCACTCTCACACCTCACCTGGGTACATGCCTCTCACTGCCCGCTAGGGATGTCCATCACTGTGTTACCTGTGTAATGCCCCCCGCCCTGTCTCCCCCCTCTCACACCTCACCTGGGTACATGCCTCTCACTGCTCACTAGAGATGTCCATCACTGTGTTACCTGTGTAATGCCCCCGCCCTGTCTCCTCCCTCTCACACCTCACCTGGGTACATGCCCCTCACTGCCCACTAGGGATGTCCATCACTGTATTACCTGTGTAATGCCCCCGCCCTGTCTCCTCCCTCTCACACCTCACCTGGGTACATGCCCCTCACTGCCCACTAGGGATGTCCATCACTGAATTACCTGGGTAATGCCCCCGCCCTGTCTCCTCCCTCTCACACCTCACCTGGGTACATGCCCCTCACTGCCCACTAGGGATGTCCATCACTGAATTACCTGTGTAATGCCCCCGCCCTGTCTCCTCCCTCTCACACCTCACCTGGGTACATGCCCCTCACTGCCCACTAGGGAGGGTTATCACTGAGTTACCTGTGTAATGCCCCCCGCCCTGTCTCCCCCCTCTCACACCTCACCTGGGTACATGCCCCTCAGTGCCCACTAGGGAATTCCATCACTGCATTACCTGTGTAATACCCCCGCCCTGTCTCCCCACTCTCACACCTCACCTGGGTACATGCCCCTCACTGCCCACTAGGGATGTCCATCACTGAATTACCTGTGTAATGCCCCCGCCCTGTCTCCTCCCTCTCACACCTCACCTGGGTACATGCCCCTCACTGCCCACTAGGGATGTCCATCACTGAATTACCTGTGTAATGCCCCCGCCCTGTCTCCTCCCTCTCACACCTCACCTGGGTACATGCCCCTCACTGCCCACTAGGGATGTCCATCACTGAATTACCTGTGTAATGCCCCCCGCCCTGTCTCCCCCCTCTCACACCTCACCTGGGTACATGCCCCTCACTGCCCACTAGGGATGTCCATCACTGAATTACCTGTGTAATGCCCCCCGCCCTGTCTCCCCCCTCTCACACCTCACCTGGGTACATGCCCCTCACTGCCCACTAGGGATGTCCATCACTGAATTACCTGTGTAATGCCCCCCGCCCTGTCTCCCCCCTCTCACACCTCACCTGGGTACATGCCTCTCACTGCCCACTAGGGATGTCCATCACTGAATTACCTGTGTAATGCCCCCCGCCCTGTCTCCCCCCTCTCACACCTCACCTGGGTACATGCCCCTCACTGCCCACTAGGGATGTCCATCACTGAATTACCTGTGTAATGCCCCCCGCCCTGTCTCCCCCCTCTCACACCTCACCTGGGTACATGCCCCTCACTGCCCACTAGGGATGTCCATCACTGAATTACCTGTGTAATGCCCCCCGCCCTGTCTCCCCCCTCTCACACCTCACCTGGGTACATGCCTCTCACTGCCCACTAGGGATGTCCATCACTGAATTACCTGTGTAATGCCCCACGCCCTGTCTCCCCCCTCTCACACCTCACCTGGGTACATGCCCCTCACTGCCCACTAGGGATGTCCATCACTGAATTACCTGTGTAATGCCCCCCGCCCTGTCTCCCCCCTCTCACACCTCACCTGGGTACATGCCCCTCACTGCCCACTAGAGATGTCCATCACTGTATTACCTGTGTAATGCCCCCGCCCTGTCTCCCACTCTCACACCTCACCTGGGTACATGCCCCTCACTGCCCGCTAGGAATGGTTATCACTGAATTACCTGTGTAATGCCCCCCGCCCTGTCTCCCCCCTCTCACACCTCACCTGGGTACATGCCCCTCACTGCCCACTAGAGATGTCCATCACTGTATTACCTGTGTAATGCCCCCGCCCTGTCTCCCACTCTCACACCTCACCTGGGTACATGCCTCTCACTGCCCGCTAGGGATGTCCATCACTGTGTTACCTGTGTAATGCCCCCCGCCCTGTTTCCCCCCTCTCACACCTCACCTGGGTACATGCCTCTCACTGCTCACTAGAGATGTCCATCACTGTGTTACCTGTGTAATGCCCCCGCCCTGTCTCCTCCCTCTCACACCTCACCTGGGTACATGCCTCTCACTGCCCACTAGGGATGTCCATCACTGTGTTACCTGTGTAATGCCCCCGCCCTGTCTCCTCCCTCTCACACCTCACCTGGGTACATGCCTCTCACTGCCCACTAGGGATGTCCATCACTGAATTACCTGTGTAATGCCCCCCGCCCTGTCTCCCCCCTCTCACACCTCACCTGGGTACATGCCCCTCACTGCCCACTAGGGATGTCCATCACTGAATTACCTGTGTAATGCCCCCCGCCCTGTCTCCCCCCTCTCACACCTCACCTGGGTACATGCCTCTCACTGCCCACTAGGGATGTCCATCACTGAATTACCTGTGTAATGCCCCCCGCCCTGTCTCCCCCCTCTCACACCTCACCTGGGTACATGCCCCTCACTGCCCACTAGGGATGTCCATCATTGAATTACCTGTGTAATGCCCCCCGCCCTGTCTCCCCCCTCTCACACCTCACCTGGGTACATGCCCCTCACTGCCCACTAGGGATGTCCATCACTGAATTACCTGTGTAATGCCCCCCACCCTGTCTCCCCCCTCTCACACCTCACCTGGGTACATGCCTCTCACTGCCCACTAGGGATGTCCATCACTGAATTACCTGTGTAATGCCCCCCGCCCTGTCTCCCCCCTCTCACACCTCACCTGGGTACATGCCCCTCACTGCCCACTAGGGATGTCCATCACTGAATTACCTGTGTAATGCCCCCCGCCCTGTCTCCCCCCTCTCACACCTCACCTGGGTACATGCCCCTCACTGCCCACTAGAGATGTCCATCACTGTATTACCTGTGTAATGCCCCCGCCCTGTCTCCCACTCTCACACCTCACCTGGGTACATGCCTCTCACTGCCCGCTAGGGATGTCCATCACTGTATTACCTGTGTAATGCCCCCCGCCCTGTCTCCCCCCTCTCACACCTCACCTGGGTACATGCCCCTCACTGCCCACTAGAGATGTCCATCACTGTATTACCTGTGTAATGCCCCCGCCCTGTCTCCCACTCTCACACCTCACCTGGGTACATGCCCCTCACTGCCCGCTAGGGATGGTTATCACTGTGTTACCTGTGTAATGCCCCCGCCCTGTCTCCCACTCTCACACCTCACCTGGGTACATGCCCCTCACTGCCCGCTAGGAATGGTTATCACTGAATTACCTGTTTAATGCCCCCCGCCCTGTCTCCCCCCTCTCACACCTCACCTGGGTACATGCCCCTCACTGCCCACTAGAGATGTCCATCACTGTATTACCTGTGTAATGCCCCCGCCCTGTCTCCCCCTCTCACACCTCACCTGGGTACATGCCTCTCACTGCCCACTAGAGATGTCCATCACTGTATTACCTGTGTAATGCCCCCCGCCCTGTCTCCCCCCTCTCACACCTCACCTGGGTACATGCCTCTCACTGCCCACTAGGGATGTCCATTACTGTATTACCTGTGTAATGCCCCAGCCCTGTCTCCCCCCTCTCACACCTCACCTGGGTACATGCCCCTCACTGCCCACTAGGGATGTCCATCACTGTATTACCTGTGTAATGCCCCCCGCCCTGTCTCCCCCCTCTCACACCTCACCTGGGTACATGCCTCTCACTGCCCACTAGGGATGTCCATCACTGTATTACCTGTGTAATGCCCCCCGCCCTGTCTCCCCCCTCTCACACCTCACCTGGGTACATGCCCCTCACTGCCCGCTAGGGATGGTTATTACTGTGTTACCTGTGTAATGCTCCCGCCCTGTCTCCCACTCTCACACCTCACCTGGGTACATGCCCCTCACTGCCCGCTAGGGATGGTTATCACTGTGTTACCTGTGTAATGCCCCCGCCCTGTCTCCCACTCTTACACCTCCACCTGGGTACAAGCCCCTCACTGCTCACTAGGGATGGTTATCACTGAATTACCTGTGTAATGCCCCCCGCCCTGTCTCCCCCCTCTCACACCTCACCTGGGTGCATGCCCCTCACTGCTCACTAGGGATGTCCATCACTATATTACCTGTGTAATGCCCCCCGCCCTGTCTCCCCCCTCTCACACCTCACCTGGGTACATGCCCCTCACTGCCCGCTAGGGATGGTTATCACTGTGTTACCTGTGTAATGCCCCCGCCCTGTCTCCCACTCTCACACCTCACCTGGGTACATGCCCCTCACTGCCCGCTAGGAATGGTTATCACTGAATTACCTGTGTAATGCCGCCGCCCTGTCTCCCACTCTCACACCTCACCTGGGTACATGCCTCTCACTGCCCGCTAGGGATGTCCATCACTGTGTTACATGTGTAATGCCCCCGCCCTGTCTCCCCCCTCTCACACCTCACCTGGGTACATGCCCCTCACTGCTCACTAGAGATGTCCATCACTGTATTACCTGTGTAATGCCCCCCGCCCTGTCTCCCCCTCTCACACCTCACCTGGGTACATGCCCCTCACTGCTCACTAGAGATGTCCATCACTGTATTACCTGTGTAATGCCCCCCGCCCTGTCTCCCACTCTCACACCTCACCTGGGTACATGCCCCTCACTGCCTGCTAGGGATGGTTATCACTGTATTACCTGTGTAATGCCCCCACCCTGTCTCCTCCTCTCACACCTCACCTGGGTACATGCCCCTCACTGCCCACTAGGGATGTCCATCACTGAATTACCTGTGTAATGCCCCCCGCCCTGTCTCCCCCTCTCACACCTCACCTGGGTACATGCCCCTCACTGCCCACTAGGGATGTCCATCACTGTATTACCTGTGTAATGCCCCCCGCCCTGTCTCCCCCTCTCACACCTCACCTGGGTACATGCCCCTCACTGCCCACTAGAGATGTCCATCACTGTATTACCTGTGTAATGCCCCCGCCCTGTCTCCCACTCTCACACCTCACCTGGGTACATGCCTCTCACTGCCCGCTAGGGATGTCCATCACTGTGTTACCTGTGTAATGCCCCCCGCCCTGTCTCCCCCCTCTCACACCTCACCTGGGTACATGCCTCTCACTGCTCACTAGAGATGTCCATCACTGTGTTACCTGTGTAATGCCCCCGCCCTGTCTCCTCCCTCTCACACCTCACCTGGGTACATGCCCCTCACTGCCCACTAGGGATGTCCATCACTGTATTACCTGTGTAATGCCCCCGCCCTGTCTCCTCCCTCTCACACCTCACCTGGGTACATGCCCCTCACTGCCCACTAGGGATGTCCATCACTGAATTACCTGTGTAATGCCCCCGCCCTGTCTCCTCCCTCTCACACCTCACCTGGGTACATGCCCCTCACTGCCCACTAGGGATGTCCATCACTGTATTACCTGTGTAATGCCCCCACCCTGTCTCCTCCCTCTCACACCTCACCTGGGTACATGCCCCTCACTGCCCACTAGGGATGTCCATCACTGAATTACCTGTGTAATGCCCCCGCCCTGTCTCCTCCCTCTCACACCTCACCTGGGTACATGCCCCTCACTGCCCACTAGGGATGTCCATCACTGAATTACCTGTGTAATGCCCCCGCCCTGTCTCCTCCCTCTCACACCTCACCTGGGTACATGCCCCTCACTGCCCACTAGGGAGGGTTATCACTGAGTTACCTGTGTAATGCCCCCCGCCCTGTCTCCCCCCTCTCACACCTCACCTGGGTACATGCCCCTCAGTGCCCACTAGGGAATTCCATCACTGCATTACCTGTGTAATACCCCCGCCCTGTCTCCCCACTCTCACACCTCACCTGGGTACATGCCCCTCACTGCCCACTAGGGATGTCCATCACTGAATTACCTGTGTAATGCCCCCGTCCTGTCTCCTCCCTCTCACACCTCACCTGGGTACATGCCCCTCACTGCCCACTAGGGATGTCCATCACTGAATTACCTGTGTAATGCCCCCGCCCTGTCTCCTCCCTCTCACACCTCACCTGGGTACATGCCTCTCACTGCCCACTAGGGATGTCCATCACTGAATTACCTGTGTAATGCCCCCCGCCCTGTCTCCCCCCTCTCACACCTCACCTGGGTACATGCCCCTCACTGCCCACTAGGGATGTCCATCACTGAATTACCTGTGTAATACCCCCCGCCCTGTCTCCCCCCTCTCACACCTCACCTGGCTACATGCCCCTCACTGCCCACTAGGGATGTCCATCACTGAATTACCTGTGTAATGCCCCCCGCCCTGTCTCCCCCCTCTCACACCTCACCTGGGTACATGCCTCTCACTGCCCACTAGGGATGTCCATCACTGAATTACCTGTGTAATTCCCCCCGCCCTGTCTCCCCCCTCTCACACCTCACCTGGGTACATGCCCCTCACTGCCCACTAGAGATGTCCATCACTGTATTACCTGTGTAATGCCCCCGCCCTGTCTCCCACTCTCACACCTCACCTGAGTACATGCCTCTCACTGCCCGCTAGGGATGTCCATCACTGTGTTACCTGTGTAATGCCCCCCGCCCTGTCTCCCCCCTCTCACACCTCACCTGGGTACATGCCTCTCACTGCTCACTAGAGATGTCCATCACTGTGTTACCTGTGTAATGCCCCCGCCCTGTCTCCTCCCTCTCACACCTCACCTGGGTACATGCCCCTCACTGCCCACTAGGGATGTCCATCACTGTATTACCTGTGTAATGCCCCCGCCCTGTCTCCTCCCTCTCACACCTCACCTGGGTACATGCCCCTCACTGCCCACTAGGGATGTCCATCACTGAATTACCTGTGTAATGCCCCCGCCCTGTCTCCTCCCTCTCACACCTCACCTGGGTACATGCCCCTCACTGCCCACTAGGGATGTCCATCACTGAATTACCTGTGTAATGCCCCCGCCCTGTCTCCTCCCTCTCACACCTCACCTGGGTACATGCCCCTCACTGCCCACTAGGGAGGGTTATCACTGAGTTACCTGTGTAATGCCCCCCGCCCTGTCTCCCCCCTCTCACACCTCACCTGGGTACAAGCCCCTCAGTGCCCATTAGGGAATTCCATCACTGCATTACCTGTGTAATACCCCCGCCCTGTCTCCCCACTCTCACACCTCACCTGGGTACATGCCCCTCACTGCCCACTAGGGATGTCCATCACTGAATTACCTGTGTAATGCCCCCGCCCTGTCTCCTCCCTCTCACACCTCACCTGGGTACATGCCCCTCACTGCCCACTAGGGATGTCCATCACTGAATTACCTGTGTAATGTCCCTGCCCTGTCTCCTCCCTCTCACACCTCACCTGGGTACATGCCCCTCACTGCCCACTAGGGATGTCCATCACTGAATTACCTGTGTAATGCCCCCCGCCCTGTCTCCCCCCTCTCACACCTCACCTGGGTACATGCCCCTCACTGCCCACTAGGGATGTCCATCACTGAATTACCTGTGTAATGCCCCCCGCCCTGTCTCCCCCCTCTCACACCTCACCTGGGTACATGCCCCTCACTGCCCACTAGGGATGTCCATCACTGAATTACCTGTGTAATGCCCCCCACCCTGTCTTCCCCCTCTCACACCTCACCTGGGTACATGCCTCTCACTGCCCACTAGGGATGTCCATCACTGAATTACCTGTGTAATGCCCCCCGCCCTGTCTCCCCCCTCTCACACCTCACCTGGGTACATGCCCCTCACTGCCCACTAGGGATGTCCATCACTGAATTACCTGTGTAATGCCCCCCGCCCTGTCTCCCCCCTCTCACACCTCACCTGGGTACATGCCCCTCACTGCCCACTAGGGATGTCCATCACTGAATTACCTGTGTAATGCCCCCCGCCCTGTCTCCCCCCTCTCACACCTCACCTGGGTACATGCCTCTCACTGCCCACTAGGGATGTCCATCACTGAATTACCTGTGTAATGCCCCCCGCCCTGTCTCCCCCCTCTCACACCTCACCTGGGTACATGCCCCTCACTGCCCACTAGGGATGTCCATCACTGAATTACCTGTGTAATGCCCCCCGCCCTGTCTCCCCCCTCTCACACCTCACCTGGGTACATGCCCCTCACTGCCCACTAGAGATGTCCATCACTGTATTACCTGTGTAATGCCCCCGCCCTGTCTCCCACTCTCACACCTCACCTGGGTACATGCCCCTCACTGCCCGCTAGGAATGGTTATCACTGAATTACCTGTGTAATGCCCCCCGCCCTGTCTCCCCCCTCTCACACCTCACCTGGGTACATGCCCCTCACTGCCCACTAGAGATGTCCATCACTGTATTACCTGTGTAATGCCCCCGCCCTGTCTCCCACTCTCACACCTCACCTGGGTACATGCCTCTCACTGCCCGCTAGGGATGTCCATCACTGTGTTACCTGTGTAATGCCCCCCGCCCTGTCTCCCCCCTCTCACACCTCACCTGGGTACATGCCTCTCACTGCTCACTAGAGATGTCCATCACTGTGTTACCTGTGTAATGCCCCCGCCCTGTCTCCTCCCTCTCACACCTCACCTGGGTACATGCCTCTCACTGCCCACTAGGGATGTCCATCACTGTGTTACCTGTGTAATGCCCCCGCCCTGTCTCCTCCCTCTCACACCTCACCTGGGTACATGCCTCTCACTGCCCACTAGGGATGTCCATCACTGAATTACCTGTGTAATGCCCCCCGCCCTGTCTCCCCCCTCTCACACCTCACCTGGGTACATGCCCCTCACTGCCCACTAGGGATGTCCATCACTGAATTACCTGTGTAATGCCCCCCGCCCTGTCTCCCCCCTCTCACACCTCACCTGGGTACATGCCCCTCACTGCCCACTAGGGATGTCCATCACTGAATTACCTGTGTAATGCCCCCCGCCCTGTCTCCCCCCTCTCACACCTCACCTGGGTACATGCCCCTCACTGCCCACTAGGGATGTCCATCACTGAATTACCTGTGTAATGCCCCCCGCCCTGTCTCCCCCCTCTCACACCTCACCTGGGTACATGCCCCTCACTGCCCACTAGGGATGTCCATCACTGAATTACCTGTGTAATGCCCCCCGCCCTGTCTCCCCCCTCTCACACCTCACCTGGGTACATGCCTCTCACTGCCCACTAGGGATGTCCATCACTGAATTACCTGTGTAATGCCCCCCGCCCTGTCTCCCCCCTCTCACACCTCACCTGGGTACATGCCCCTCACTGCCCACTAGGGATGTCCATCACTGAATTACCTGTGTAATGCCCCCCGCCCTGTCTCCCCCCTCTCACACCTCACCTGGGTACATGCCCCTCACTGCCCACTAGAGATGTCCATCACTGTATTACCTGTGTAATGCCCCCGCCCTGTCTCCCACTCTCACACCTCACCTGGGTACATGCCTCTCACTGCCCGCTAGGGATGTCCATCACTGTATTACCTGTGTAATGCCCCCCGCCCTGTCTCCCCCCTCTCACACCTCACCTGGGTACATGCCCCTCACTGCCCACTAGAGATGTCCATCACTGTATTACCTGTGTAATGCCCCCGCCCTGTCTCCCACTCTCACACCTCACCTGGGTACATGCCCCTCACTGCCCGCTAGGGATGGTTATCACTGTGTTACCTGTGTAATGCCCCCGCCCTGTCTCCCACTCTCACACCTCACCTGGGTACATGCCCCTCACTGCCCGCTAGGAATGGTTATCACTGAATTACCTGTTTAATGCCCCCCGCCCTGTGTCCTCCCTCTCACACCTCACCTGGGTACATGCCCCTCACTGCCCACTAGAGATGTCCATCACTGTATTACCTGTGTAATGCCCCCGCCCTGTCTCCCCCTCTCACACCTCACCTGGGTACATGCCTCTCACTGCCCACTAGAGATGTCCATCACTGTATTACCTGTGTAATGCCCCCCGCCCTGTCTCCCCCCTCTCACACCTCACCTGGGTACATGCCTCTCACTGCCCACTAGGGATGTCCATCACTGTATTACCTGTGTAATGCCCCAGCCCTGTCTCCCCCCTCTCACACCTCACCTGGGTACATGCCCCTCACTGCCCACTAGGGATGTCCATCACTGTATTACCTGTGTAATGCCCCCCGCCCTGTCTCCCCCCTCTCACACCTCACCTGGGTACATGCCCCTCACTGCCCGCTAGGGATGGTTATCACTGTGTTACCTGTGTAATGCCCCCGCCCTGTCTCCCCCCCCTCACACCTCACCTGGGTACATGCCTCTCACTGCCCACTAGGGATGTCCATCACTGTATTACCTGTGTAATGCCCCCCGCCCTGTCTCCCCCCTCTCACACCTCACCTGGGTACATGCCTCTCACTGCCCACTAGGGATGTCCATCACTGTATTACCTGTGTAATGCCCCCCGCCCTGTCTCCCCCCTCTCACACCTCACCTGGGTACATGCCCCTCACTGCCCGCTAGGGATGGTTATCACTGTGTTACCTGTGTAATGCCCCCGCCCTGTCTCCCACTCTCACACCTCACCTGGGTACATGCCCCTCACTGCCCGCTAGGGATGGTTATCACTGTGTTACCTGTGTAATGCCCCCGCCCTGTCTCCCACTCTCACACCTCCACCTGGGTACATGCCCCTCACTGCTCACTAGGGATGGTTATCACTGAATTACCTGTGTAATGCCCCCCGCCCTGTCTCCCCCCTCTCACACCTCACCTGGGTGCATGCCCCTCACTGCTCACTAGGGATGTCCATCACTATATTACCTGTGTAATGCCCCCCGCCCTGTCTCCCCCCTCTCACACCTCACCTGGGTACATGCCCCTCACTGCCCGCTAGGGATGGTTATCACTGTGTTACCTGTGTAATGCCCCCGCCCTGTCTCCCACTCTCACACCTCACCTGGGTACATGCCCCTCACTGCCCGCTAGGAATGGTTATCACTGAATTACCTGTGTAATGCCGCCGCCCTGTCTCCCACTCTCACACCTCACCTGGGTACATGCCTCTCACTGCCCGCTAGGGATGTCCATCACTGTGTTACATGTGTAATGCCCCCGCCCTGTCTCCCCCCTCTCACACCTCACCTGGGTACATGCCCCTCACTGCTCACTAGAGATGTCCATCACTGTATTACCTGTGTAATGCCCCCCGCCCTGTCTCCCCCTCTCACACCTCACCTGGGTACATGCCCCTCACTGCTCACTAGAGATGTCCATCACTGTATTACCTGTGTAATGCCCCCCGCCCTGTCTCCCACTCTCACACCTCACCTGGGTACATGCCCCTCACTGCCCGCTAGGGATGGTTATCACTGTATTACCTGTGTAATGCCCCCACCCTGTCTCCTCCTCTTACACCTCACCTGGGTACATGCCCCTCACTGCCCACTAGGGATGTCCATCACTGAATTACCTGTGTAATGCCCCCCGCCCTGTCTCCCCCTCTCACACCTCACCTGGGTACATGCCCCTCACTGCCCACTAGGGATGTCCATCACTGTATTACCTGTGTAATGCCCCCCGCCCTGTCTCCCCCCTCTCACACCTCACCTGGCTACATGCCCCTCACTGCCCACTAGAGATGTCCATCACTGTATTACCTGTGTAATGCCCCCGCCCTGTCTCCCACTCTCACACCTCACCTGGGTACATGCCCCTCACTGCCCGCTAGGGATGGTTATCACTGTGTTACCTGTGTAATGCCCCCGCCCTGTCTCCCACTCTCACACCTCACCTGGGTACATGCCCCTCACTGCCCGCTAGGAATGGTTATCACTGAATTACCTGTTTAATGCCCCCCGCCCTGTGTCCTCCCTCTCACACCTCACCTGGGTACATGCCCCTCACTGCCCACTAGAGATGTCCATCACTGTATTACCTGTGTAATGCCCCCGCCCTGTCTCCCCCTCTCACACCTCACCTGGGTACATGCCTCTCACTGCCCACTAGAGATGTCCATCACTGTATTACCTGTGTAATGCCCCCCGCCCTGTCTCCCCCCTCTCACACCTCACCTGGGTACATGCCTCTCACTGCCCACTAGGGATGTCCATCACTGTATTACCTGTGTAATGCCCCAGCCCTGTCTCCCCCCTCTCACACCTCACCTGGGTACATGCCCCTCACTGCCCACTAGGGATGTCCATCACTGTATTACCTGTGTAATGCCCCCCGCCCTGTCTCCCCCCTCTCACACCTCACCTGGGTACATGCCCCTCACTGCCCGCTAGGGATGGTTATCACTGTGTTACCTGTGTAATGCCCCCGCCCTGTCTCCCCCCCCTCACACCTCACCTGGGTACATGCCTCTCACTGCCCACTAGGGATGTCCATCACTGTATTACCTGTGTAATGCCCCCCGCCCTGTCTCCCCCCTCTCACACCTCACCTGGGTACATGCCTCTCACTGCCCACTAGGGATGTCCATCACTGTATTACCTGTGTAATGCCCCCCGCCCTGTCTCCCCCCTCTCACACCTCACCTGGGTACATGCCCCTCACTGCCCGCTAGGGATGGTTATCACTGTGTTACCTGTGTAATGCCCCCGCCCTGTCTCCCACTCTCACACCTCACCTGGGTACATGCCCCTCACTGCCCGCTAGGGATGGTTATCACTGTGTTACCTGTGTAATGCCCCCGCCCTGTCTCCCACTCTCACACCTCCACCTGGGTACATGCCCCTCACTGCTCACTAGGGATGGTTATCACTGAATTACCTGTGTAATGCCCCCCGCCCTGTCTCCCCCCTCTCACACCTCACCTGGGTGCATGCCCCTCACTGCTCACTAGGGATGTCCATCACTATATTACCTGTGTAATGCCCCCCGCCCTGTCTCCCCCCTCTCACACCTCACCTGGGTACATGCCCCTCACTGCCCGCTAGGGATGGTTATCACTGTGTTACCTGTGTAATGCCCCCGCCCTGTCTCCCACTCTCACACCTCACCTGGGTACATGCCCCTCACTGCCCGCTAGGAATGGTTATCACTGAATTACCTGTGTAATGCCGCCGCCCTGTCTCCCACTCTCACACCTCACCTGGGTACATGCCTCTCACTGCCCGCTAGGGATGTCCATCACTGTGTTACATGTGTAATGCCCCCGCCCTGTCTCCCCCCTCTCACACCTCACCTGGGTACATGCCCCTCACTGCTCACTAGAGATGTCCATCACTGTATTACCTGTGTAATGCCCCCCGCCCTGTCTCCCCCTCTCACACCTCACCTGGGTACATGCCCCTCACTGCTCACTAGAGATGTCCATCACTGTATTACCTGTGTAATGCCCCCCGCCCTGTCTCCCACTCTCACACCTCACCTGGGTACATGCCCCTCACTGCCCGCTAGGGATGGTTATCACTGTATTACCTGTGTAATGCCCCCACCCTGTCTCCTCCTCTTACACCTCACCTGGGTACATGCCCCTCACTGCCCACTAGGGATGTCCATCACTGAATTACCTGTGTAATGCCCCCCGCCCTGTCTCCCCCTCTCACACCTCACCTGGGTACATGCCCCTCACTGCCCACTAGGGATGTCCATCACTGTATTACCTGTGTAATGCCCCCCGCCCTGTCTCCTCCTCTCACACCTCACCTGGGTACATGCCCCTCACTGCCCACTAGGGATGGTTATCACTGAATTACCTGTGTAATGCCCCCCGCCCTGTCTCCCCCCTCTCACACCTCACCTGCTACATGCCTCTCACTGCCCACTAGGGATGTCCATCACTGTATTAAATGTGTAATGCCCCCGCCCTGTCTCCCCCCTCTCACACCTCACCTGGGTACATGCCTCTCACTGCTCACTAGAAATGTCCATCACTGTATTACCTGTGTAATGCCCCCCTCCCTGTCTCCACCCTCTCACACCTCACCTGGGTACATGCCTCTCACTGCCCACTAGAGATGTCCATCACTGTATTACCTGTGTAATGCCCCCGCCCTGTCTCCCCCCTCTCACACCTCACCTGGCTACATGCCCCACACTGCCCACTAGAGATGTCCATCACTGTATTACCTGTGTAATGCCCCCCGCCCTGTCTCCCCCCTCTCACACCTCACCTGGCTACATGCCCCTCACTGCCCACTAGAGATGTCCATCACTGTATTACCTGTGTAATGCCCCCGCCCTGTCTCCCCCCTCTCACACCTCACCTGGGTACATGCCTCTCACTGCCCGCTAGGGATGGTTATCACTGTATTACCTGTGTAATGCCCCCCGCCCTGTCTCCCCCCTCTCACACCTCACCTGGGTACATGCCCCTCACTGCTCACTAGAGATGTCCATCACTGTATTACCTGTGTAATGCCCCCCGCCCTGTCTCCCCCCACTCACACCTCACCTGGGTACATGCCCCTCACTGCCCACTAGAGATGTCCATCACTGTATTACCTGTGTAATGCCCCCGCCCTGTCTCCCCCCTCTCACACCTCACCTGGGTACATGCCCCTCACTGCCCACTAGAGATGTCCATCACTGTATTACCTGTGTAATGCCCCCCCCCGCCCTGTCTCCCACTCTCACACCTCACCTGGGTACATGCCCCTCACTGCCCAGTAGAGATGTCCATCACTGTATTACCTGTATAATGCCCCCCCCCCCCGCCCTGTCTCCCACTCTCACACCTCACCTGGGTACATGCCCCTCACTGCCCACTAGGGATGGTTATCACTGAGTTACCTGTGTAATGCCCCCCGCCCTGTCTCCCCCCTCTCACACCTCACCTGGGTACATGCCCCTCACTGCCCACTAGGGATGGTTATCACTGAATTACCCATGTAATGCCCCCCACCCTGTCTCCCCCCTCTCACACCTCACCTGGATACATGCCCCTCACTGCCCACTAGGGATGGTTATCACTGAATTACCTGTGTAATGCCCCCCGCCCTGTCTCCCCCCTCTCACACCTCACCGGGGTACATGCCCCTCACTGCTCACTAGAGATGTTCATCACTGTATTACCTGTGTAATGCCCCCGCCGCCCTGTCTCCCACTCTCACACCTCACCTGGGTACATGCCCCTCACTGCCCGCTAGGGATGGTTATCACTGTATTACCTGTGTAATGCCCCCACCCTGTCTCCTCCTCTCACACCTCACCTGGGTACATGCCCCTCACTGCCCACTAGGGATGTCCATCACTGAATTACCTGTGTAATGCCCCCCGCCCTGTCTCCCCCTCTCACACCTCACCTGGGTACATGCCCCTCACTGCCCACTAGGGATGTCCATCACTGTATTACCTGTGTAATGCCCCCCGCCCTGTCTCCCCCTCTCACACCTCACCTGGGTACATGCCCCTCACTGCCCACTAGGGATGGTTATCACTGAATTACCCATGTAATGCCACCCACCCTGTCTCCCCCCTCTCACACCTCACCTGGATACATGCCCCTCACTGCCCACTAGGGATGGTTATCACTGAATTACCTGTGTAATGCCCCCCGCCCTGTCTCCCCCTCTCACACCTCACCTGGGTACATGCCCCTCACTGCCCACTAGGGATGTCCATCACTGTATTACCTGTGTAATGCCCCCCGCCCTGTCTCCCCCTCTCACACCTCACCTGGGTACATGCCCCTCACTGCCCACTAGGGATGGTTATCACTGAATTACCCATGTAATGCCCCCCACCCTGTCTCCTCCTCTCACACCTCACCTGGGTACATGCCCCTCACTGCCCACTAGGGATGTCCATCACTGAATTACCTGTGTAATGCCCCCCGCCCTGTCTCCCCCTCTCACACCTCACCTGGGTACATGCCCCTCACTGCCCACTAGAGATGTCCATCACTGTATTACCTGTTTAATGCCCCCACCCTGTCTTCTCCTCTCACACCTCACCTGGGTACATGCCCCTCACTGCCCACTAGGGATGTCCATCACTGAATTACCTGTGTAATGCCCCCCGCCCTGTCTCCCCCTCTCACACCTCACCGGGGTACATGCCCCTCACTGCTCACTAGAGATGTCCATCACTGTATTACCTGTGTAATGCCCCCCGCCGCCCTGTCTCCCACTCTCACACCTCACCTGGGTACATGCCCCTCACTGCCCACTAGGGATGTCCATCACTGAATTACCTGTGTAATGCCCCCGCCCTGTCTCCTCCCTCTCACACCTCACCTGGGTACATGCCTCTCACTGCCCACTAGGGATGTCCATCACTGTATTACCTGTGTAATGCCCCCGCCCTGTCTCCCCCTCTCACACCTCACCTGGGTACATGCCCCTCACTGCCCACTAGGGATGTCCATCACTGTATTACCTGTGTAATGCCCCCGCCCTGTCTCCCCCCTCTCATACCTCACCTGGGTACATGCCCCTCACTGCTCACTAGAGATGTCCATCACTGTATTACCTGTGTAATGCCCCCGCCCTGTCTCCCCCCTCTCACACCTCACCTGGGTACATGCCCCTCACTGCCCACTAGAGATGTCCATCACTGTATTACCTGTGTAATGCCCCCGCCCTGTCTCCTCCCTCTCACACCTCACCTGGGTACATGCCCCTCACTGCCCACTAGAGATGTCCATCACTGTATTACCTGTGTAATGCCCCCACCGCCCTGTCTCCCACTCTCACACCTCACCTGGGTACATGCCCCTCACTGCCCATTAGAGATGTCCATCACTGTATTACCTGTGTAATGCCCCCCCTGCCCTCTCTCCCACTCTCACACCTCACCTGGGTACATGCCCCGCACTGCCCACTAGGGATGTCCATCACTGAATTACCTGTGTAATGCCCCCGCCCTGTCTCCTCCCTCTCACACCTCACCTGGGTACATGCCTCTCACTGCCCACTAGGGATGTCCATCACTGAATTACCTGTGTAATGCCCCCCGCCCTGTCTCCCCCCTCTCACACCTCACCTGGGTACATGCCCCTCACTGCCCACTAGGGATGTCCATCACTGAATTACCTGTGTAATGCCCCCGCCCTGTCTCCTCCCTCTCACACCTCACCTGGGTACATGCCCCTCACTGCCCACTAGGGATGTCCATCACTGAATTACCTGTGTAATGCCCCCGCCCTGTCTCCTCCCTCTCACACCTCACCTGGGTACATGCCCCTCACTGCCCACTAGGGATGGTTATCACTGAGTTACCTGTGTAATGCCCCCCGCCCTGTCTCCCCCCTCTCACACCTCACCTGGGTACATGCCCCTCACTGCCCACTAGGGATGGTTATCATTGAATTACCCATGTAATGCCCCCCACCCTGTCTCCCCCCTCTCACACCTCACCTGGATACATGCCCCTCACTGCCCACTAGGGATGGTTATCACTGAATTACCTGTGTAATGCTCCCCGCCCTGTCTCCCCCCTCTCACACCTCACCTGGGTACATGCCCCTCACTGCTCACTAGAGATGTCCATCACTGTATTACCTGTGTAATGCCACCGCCGCCCTGTCTCCCACTCTCACACCTCACCTGGGTACATGCCCCTCACTGCCCACTAGGGATGTCCATCACTGAATTACCTGTGTAATGCCCCCGCCCTGTCTCCCACTCTCACACCTCACCTGGGTACATGCCCCTCACTGCCCACTAGGGATGTCCATCACTGAATTACCTGTGTAATGCCCCCCGCCCTGTCTCCCCCCTCACACCTCACCTGGGTACATGCCCCTCACTGCCCACTAGGGATGTCCATCACTGAATTACCTGTGTAATGCCCCCGCCCTGTCTCCTCCCTCTCACACCTCACCTGGGTACATGCCCCTCACTGCCCACTAGGGATGGTTATCACTGAGTTACCTGTGTAATGCCCCCCGCCCTGTCTCCCCCCTCTCACACCTCACCTGGGTACATGCCCCTCACTGCACACTAGGGATGGTTATCACTGAATTACCCATGTAATGCCCCCCACCCTGTCTCCCCCCTCTCACACCTCACCTGGATACATGCCCCTCACTGCCCACTAGGGATGGTTATCACTGAATTACCTGTGTAATGCCCCCCGCCTTGTCTCCCCCCTCTCACACCTCACCTGGGTACATGCCCCTCACTGCTCACTAGAGATGTCCATCACTGTATTACCTGTGTAATGCCCCCGCCGCCCTGTCTACCACTCTCACACCTCACCTGGGTACATGCCCCTCACTGCCCACTAGGGATGTCCATCACTGAATTACCTGTGTAATGCCCCCGCCCTGTCTCCCACTCTCACACCTCACCTGGGTACATGCCCCTCACTGCCCACTAGGGATGTCCATCACTGAATTACCTGTGTAATGCCCCCCGCCCTGTCTCCCCCCTCTCACACCTCACCTGGGTACATGCCCCTCACTGCCCACTAGGGATGTCATCACTGAATTACCTGTGTAATGCCCCCCGCCCTGTCTCCCCCCTCTCACACCTCACCTGGGTACATGCCCCTCACTGCCCACTAGGGATGTCCATCACTGAATTACCTGTATAATGCCCCCGCCCTGTCTCCCCCCTCTCACACCTCACCTGGGTACATGCCCCTCACTGCCCACTAGGGATGTCCATCACTGAATTACCTGTATAATGCCCCCGCCCTGTCTCCCACTCTCACACCTCACCTGGGTACATGCCCCTCACTGCCCACTAGGGATGTCCATCACTGAACTACCTGTGTAATGCCCCCGCCCTGTCTCCTCCCTCTCACACCTCACCTGGGTACATGCCCCTCACTGCCCACTAGGGATGGTTATCACTGAGTTACCTGTGTAATGCCCCCCGCCCTGTCTCCCCCCTCTCACACCTCACCTGGGTACATGCCCCTCACTGCCCACTAGGGATGGTTATCACTGAATTACCCATGTAATGCCCCCCACCCTGTCTCCCCCCTCTCACACCTCACCTGGATACATGCCCCTCACTGCCCACTAGGGATGGTTATCACTGAATTACCTGTGTAATGCCCCCCGCCCTGTCTCCCCCCTCTCACACCTCACCTGGGTACATGCCCCTCACTGCTCACTAGAGATGTCCATCACTGTATTACCTGTGTAATGCCCCCGCCGCCCTGTCTCCCACTCTCACACCTCACCTGGGTACATGCCCCTCACTGCCCACTAGGGATGTCCATCACTGAATTACCTGTGTAATGCCCCCGCCCTGTCTCCTCCCTCTCACACCTCACCTGGGTACATGCCTCTCACTGCCCACTAGGGATGTCCATCACTGTATTACCTGTGTAATGCCCCCGCCCTGTCTCCCCCCTCTCACACCTCACCTGGGTACATGCCCCTCACTGCTCACTAGAGATGTCCATCACTGTATTACCTGTGTAATGCCCCCGCCCTGTCTCCCCCCTCTCACACCTCACCTGGGTACATGCCCCTCACTGCCCACTAGAGATGTCCATCACTGTATTACCTGTGTAATGCCCCCCCCGCCCTGTCTCCCACTCTCACACCTCAATTGGGTACATGCCCCTCACTGCCCACTAGAGATGTCCATCACTGTATTACCTGTGTAATGCCCCCCCCCCCCCCGCCCTGTCTCCCACTCTCACACCTCACCTGGGTACATGCCCCGCACTGCCCACTAGGGTTGTCCATCACTGAATTACCTGTGTAATGCCCCCGCCCTGTCTCCTCCCTCTCACACCTCACCTGGGTACATGCCTCTCACTGCCCACTAGGGATGTCCATCACTGAATTACCTGTGTAATGCCCCCCGCCCTGTCTCCCCCCTCTCACAACTCACCTGGGTACATGCCCCTCACTGCCCACTAGGGATGTCCATCACTGAATTACCTGTGTAATGCCCCCGCCCCGTCTCCTCCCTCTCACACCTCACCTGGGTACATGCCCCTCACTGCCCACTAGGGATGTCCATCACTGAATTACCTGTGTAATGCCCCCGCCCTGTCTCCTCCCTCTCACACCTCACCTGGGTACATGCCCCTCACTGCCCACTAGGGATGTCCATCACTGAATTACCTGTGTAATGCCCCCCGCCCTGTCTCCTCCCTCTCACACCTCACCTGGGTACATGCCCCTCACTGCCCACTAGGGATGGTTATCCCTGAGTTACCTGTGTAATGCCCCCCGCCCTGTCTCCCCCCTCTCACACCTCACCTGGGTACATGCCCCTCACTGCCCACTAGGGATGGTTATCACTGAGTTACCTGTGTAATGCCCCCCGCCCTGTCTCCCCCTCTCACACCTCACCTGGGTACATGCCCCTCACTGCCCACTAGAGATGTCCATCACTGTATTACCTGTGTAATGCCCCCGCCCTGTCTCCCCCCTCTCACACCTCACCTGGGTACATGCCTCTCACTGCCCGCTAGGGATGGTTATCAATGTATTACCTGTTTAATGCCCCCCGCCCTGTCTCCCCCCTCTCACACCTCACCTGGGTACATGCCCCTCACTGCTCACTAGAGATGTCCATCACTGTATTACCTGTGTAATGCCCCCGCCCTGTCTCCCCCCTCTCACACCTCACCTGGGTACATGCCTCTCACTGCCCGCTAGGGATGGTTATCACTGTATTACCTGTTTAATGCCCCCCGCCCTGTCTCCCCCCTCTCACACCTCACCTGGGTACATGCCCCTCACTGCTCACTAGAGATGTCCATCACTGTATTACCTGTGTAATGCCCCCGCCCTGTCTCCCACTCTCACACCTCAATTGGGTACATGCCCCTCACTGCCCACTAGGGATGGTTATCACTGAGTTTCCTGTGTAATGCCCCCACCCTGTCTCCCACTCTCACACCTCACCTGGGTACATGCCCCTCACTGCCCACTAGAGATGTCCATCACTGTATTACCTGTGTAATGCCCCCCGCCCTGTCTCCCCCCTCTCACACCTCACCTGGGTACATGCCTCTCACTGCCCGCTAGGGATGGTTATCACTGTATTACCTGTTTAATGCCCCCCGCCCTGTCTCCCCCCTCTCACACCTCACCTGGGTACATGCCCCTCACTGCTCACTAGAGATGTCCATCACTGTATTACCTGTGTAATGCCCCCCGCCCTGTCTCCCCCCTCTCACACCTCACCTGGGTACATGCCCCTCACTGCCCACTAGAGATGTTCATCACTGTATTACCTGTGTAATGCCCCCGCCCTGTCTCCCCCCTCTCACACCTCACCTGGGTACATGCCCCTCACTGCCCACTAGAGATGTCCATCACTGTATTACCTGTGTAATGCCCCCCCACGCCCTGTCTCCCACTCTCACACCTCACCTGGGTACATGCCCCTCACTGCCCACTAGAGAAGTCCATCACTGTATTACCTGTGTAATGCCCCCCCCCCGCCCTGTCTCCCACTCTCACACCTCACCTGGGTACATGCCCCTCACTGCCCACTAGGGATGTCCATCACTGAATTACCTGTGTAATGCCCCCGCCCTGTCTCCTCCCTCTCACACCTCACCTGGGTACATGCCTCTCACAGCCCACTAGGGATGTCCATCACTGAATTACCTGTGTAATGCCCCCCGCCCTGTCTCCCCCCTCTCACACCTCACCTGGGTACATGCCCCTCACTGCCCACTAGGGATGTCCATCACTGAATTACCTGTGTAATGCCCCCGCCCTGTCTCCTCCCTCTCACACCTCACCGGGGTACATGCCCCTCACTGCCCACTAGGGATGTCCATCACTGAATTACCTGTGTAATGCCCCCGCCCTGTCTCCTCCCTCTCACACCTCACCTGGGTACATGCCCCTCACTGCCCACTAGGGATGGTTATCACTGAGTTACCTGTGTAATGCCCCCCGCCCTGTCTCCCCCCTCTCACACCTCACCTGGGTACATGCCCCTCACTGCCCACTAGGGATGGTTATCACTGAATTACCCATGTAATGCCCCCCACCCTGTCTCCCCCCTCTCACACCTCACCTGGATACATGCCCCTCACTGCCCGCTAGGGATGGTTATCACTGAATTACCTGTGTAATGCCCCCCGCCCTGTCTCCCCCCTCTCACACCTCACCTGGGTACATGGCTCTCACTGCTCACTAGAGATGTCCATCACTGTATTACCTGTGTAATGCCCCCGCCGCCCTGTCTCCCACTCTCACACCTCACCTGGGTACATGCCCCTCACTGCCCACTAGGGATGTCCATCACTGAATTACCTGTGTAATGCCCCCGCCCTGTCTCCTCCCTCTCACACCTCACCTGGGTACATGCCTCTCACTGCCCACTAGGGATGTCCATCACTGTATTACCTGTGTAATGCCCCCGCCCTGTCTCCCCCCTCTCACACCTCACCTGGGTACATGCCCCTCACTGCTCACTAGAGATGTCCATCACTGTATTACCTGTGTAATGCCCCCCGCCCTGTCTCCCCCCTCTCACACCTCACCTGGGTACATGCCCCTCACTGCCCACTAGAGATGTCCATCACTGTATTACCTGTGTAATGCCCCCCCCGCCCTCTCTCCCACTCTCACACCTCACCTGGGTACATGCCCCGCACTGCCCACTAGGGATGTCCTGTTACCTGTGTAATGCCCCCGCCCTGTCTCCTCCCTCTCACACCTCACCTGGGTACATGCCTCTCACTGCCCACTAGGGATGTCCATCACTGAATTACCTGTGTAATGCCCCCCGCCCTGTCTCCCCCCTCTCACACCTCACCTGGGTACATGCCCCTCACTGCCCACTAGGGATGTCCATCACTGAATTACCTGTGTAATGCCCCCGCCCTGTCTCCTCCCTCTCACACCTCACCTGGGTACATGCCCCTCACTGCCCACTAGGGATGTCCATCACTGAATTACCTGTGTAATGCCCCCGCCCTGTCTCCTCCCTCTCACACCTCACCTGGGTACATGCCCCTCACTGCCCACTAGGGATGGTTATCACTGAGTTACCTGTGTAATGCCCCCCGCCCTGTCTCCCCCCTCTCACACCTCACCTGGGTACATGCCCCTCACTGCCCACTAGGGATGGTTATCACTGAAGTACCCATGTAATGCCCCCCACCCTGTCTCCCACCTCTCACACCTCACCTGGATACATGCCCCTCACTGCCCACTAGGGATGGTTATCACTGAATTACCTGTGTAATGCCCCCCGCCCTGTCTCCCCCCTCTCACACCTCACCTGGGTACATGCCCCTCACTGCTCACTAGAGATGTCCATCACTGTATTACCTGTGTAATGCCCCCGCCGCCCTGTCTCCCACTCTCACACCTCACCTGGGTACATGCCCCTCACTGCCCACTAGGGATGTCCATCACTGAATTACCTGTGTAATGCCCCCGCCCTGTCTCCCACTCTCACACCTCACCTGGGTACATGCCCCTCACTGCCCACTAGGAATGTCCATCACTGAATTACCTGTGTAATGCCCCCCGCCCTGTCTCCCCCCTCTCACACCTCACCTGGGTACATGCCCCTCACTGCCCACTAGGGATGTCCATCACTGAATTACCTGTGTAATGCCCCCGCCCTGTCTCATCCCTCTCACACCTCACCTGGGTACATGGCCCTCACTGCCCACTAGGGATGTCCATCACTGAATTACCTGTGTAATGCCCCCCGCCCTGTCTCCCCCCTCTCACACCTCACATGGGTACATGCCCCTCACTGCCCACTAGGGATGTCCATCACTGAATTACCTGTGTAATGCCCCCCGCCCTGTCTCCCCCCTCTCACACCTCACCTGGGTACATGCCCCTCACTGCCCACTAGGGATGGTTATCACTGAATTACCCATGTAATGCCCCCCACCCTGTCTCCCCCCTCTCACACCTCACCTGGATACATGCCCATCACTGCCCACTAGGGATGCTTATCACTGAATTACCTGGGTAATGCCCCCCGCCCTGTCTCCCCCCTCTCACACCTCACCTGGGTACATGCCCCTCACTGCTCACTAGAGATGTCCATCACTGTATTACCTGTGTAATGCCCCCGCCGCCCTGTCTCCCACTCTCACACCTCACCTGGGTACATGCCCCTCACTGCCCACTAGGGATGTCCATAACTGAATTACCTGTGTAATGCCCCCGCCCTGTCTCCTCCCTCTCACACCTCACCTGGGTACATGCCCCTCACTGCCCGCTAGGGATGTCCATCACTGTATTACCTGTGTAATGCCCCCGCCCTGTCTCCCCCCTCTCACACCTCACCTGGGTACATGCCCCTCACTGCTCACTAGAGATGTCCATCACTGTATTACCTGTGTAATGCCCCCGCCCTGTCTCCCCCCTCTCACACCTCACCTGGGTATATGCCCCTCACTGCCCACTAGAGATGTCCATCACTGTATTACCTGTGTAATGCCCCCCCCCCGCCCTGTCTCCCACTCTCACACCTCAATTGGGTACATGCCCCTCACTGCCCACTAGAGATGTCCATCACTGTATTACCTGTGTAATGCCCCCCCCCCCCCCCGCCCTGTCTCCCACTCTCACACCTCACCTGGGTACATGCCCCGCACTGCCCACTAGGGATGTCCATCACTGAATTACCTGTGTAATGCCCCCGCCCTGTCTCCCCCCTCTCACACCTCACCTGGGTACATGCCCCTCACTGCCCACTAGGGATGTCCATCATTGAATTACCTGTGTAATGCCGCCGCCCCGTCTCCTCCCTCTCACACCTCACCTGGGTACATGCCCCTCACTGCCCACTAGGGATGTCCATCACTGAATTACCTGTGTAATGCCCCCGCCCTGTCTCCTCCCTCTCACACCTCACCTGGGTACATGCCCCTCACTGCCCACTAGGGATGGTTATCACTGAGTTACCTGTGTAATGCCCCCCGCCCTGTCTCCCCTCTCTCACACCTCACCTGGGTACATGCCCCTCACTGCCCACTAGGGATGGTTATCACTGAATTACCCATGTAATGCCCCCCACCCTGTCTCCCCCCTCTCACACCTCACCTGGATACATGCCCCTCACTGCCCACTAGGGATGGTTATCACTGAATTACCTGTGTAATGCCCCCGCCCTGTCTCCTCCCTCTCACACCTCACCTGGGTACATGCCCCTCACTGCCCACTAGGGATGGTTATCACTGAGTTACCTGTGTAATGCCCCCCGCCCTGTCTCCCCCCTCTCACACCTCACCTGGGTACATGCCCCTCACTGCCCACTAGGGATGGTTATCACTGAATTACCCATGTAATGCCCCCCACCCTGTCTCCCCCCTCTCACACCTCACCTGGATACATGCCCCTCACTGCCCACTAGGGATGGTTATCACTGAATTACCTGTGTAATGCCCCCCGCCCTGTCTCCCCCCTCTCACACCTCACCTGGGTACATGCCCCTCACTGCTCACTAGAGATGTCCATCACTGTATTACCTGTGTAATGCCCCCGCCGCCCTGTCTCCCACTCTCACACCTCACCTGGGTACATGCCCCTCACTGCCCACTAGGGATGTCCATCACTGAATTACCTGTGTAATGCCCCCGCCCTGTCTCCTCCCTCTCACACCTCACCTGGGTACATGCCCCTCACTGCCCACTAGGGATGTCCATCACTGAATTACCTGTGTAATGCCCCCGCCCTGTCTCCTCCCTCTCACACCTCACCTGGGTACATGCCCCTCACTGCCCACTAGGGATGGTTATCACTGAGTTACCTGTGTAATGCCCCCCGCCCTGTCTCCCCCCTCTCACACCTCACCTGGGTACATGCCCCTCACTGCCCACTAGGGATGGTTATCACTGAAGTACCCATGTAATGCCCCCCACCCTGTCTCCCACCTCTCACACCTCACCTGGATACATGCCCCTCACTGCCCACTAGGGATGGTTATCACTGAATTACCTGTGTAATGCCCCCCTCCCTGTCTCCCCCCTCTCACACCTCACCTGGGTACATGCCCCTCACTGCTCACTAGAGATGTCCATCACTGTATTACCTGTGTAATGCCCCCGCCGCCCTGTCTCCCACTCTCACACCTCACCTGGGTACATGCCCCTCACTGCCCACTAGGGATGTCCATCACTGAATTACCTGTGTAATGCCCCCGCCCTGTCTCCCACTCTCACACCTCACCTGGGTACATGCCCCTCACTGCCCACTAGGAATGTCCATCACTGAATTACCTGTGTAATGCCCCCCGCCCTGTCTCCCCCCTCTCACACCTCACCTGGGTACATGCCCCTCACTGCCCACTAGGGATGTCCATCACTGAATTACCTGTGTAATGCCCCCGCCCTGTCTCATCCCTCTCACACCTCACCTGGGTACATGGCCCTCACTGCCCACTAGGGATGTCCATCACTGAATTACCTGTGTAATGCCCCCCGCCCTGTCTCCCCCCTCTCACACCTCACATGGGTACATGCCCCTCACTGCCCACTAGGGATGTCCATCACTGAATTACCTGTGTAATGCCCCCCGCCCTGTCTCCCCCCTCTCACACCTCACCTGGGTACATGCCCATCACTGCCCACTAGGGATGGTTATCACTGAATTACCCATGTAATGCCCCCCACCCTGTCTCCCCCCTCTCACACCTCACCTGGATACATGCCCATCACTGCCCACTAGGGATGCTTATCACTGAATTACCTGGGTAATGCCCCCCGCCCTGTCTCCCCCCTCTCACACCTCACCTGGGTACATGCCCCTCACTGCTCACTAGAGATGTCCATCACTGTATTACCTGTGTAATGCCCCCGCCGCCCTGTCTCCCACTCTCACACCTCACCTGGGTACATGCCCCTCACTGCCCACTAGGGATGTCCGTAACTGAATTACCTGTGTAATGCCCCCGCCCTGTCTCCTCCCTCTCACACCTCACCTGGGTACATGCCCCTCACTGCCCGCTAGGGATGTCCATCACTGTATTACCTGTGTAATGCCCCCGCCCTGTCTCCCCCCTCTCACACCTCACCTGGGTACATGCCCCTCACTGCTCACTAGAGATGTCCATCACTGTATTACCTGTGTAATGCCCCCGCCCTGTCTCCCCCCTCTCACACCTCACCTGGGTATATGCCCCTCACTGCCCACTAGAGATGTCCATCACTGTATTACCTGTGTAATGCCCCCCAGCCGCCCTGTCTCCCACTCTCACACCTCAATTGGGTACATGCCCCTCACTGCCCACTAGAGATGTCCATCACTGTATTACCTGTGTAATGCCCCCCCCCCCCCCCCCCCCGCCCTGTCTCCCACTCTCACACCTCACCTGGGTACATGCCCCGCACTGCCCACTAGGGATGTCCATCACTGAATTACCTGTGTAATGCCCCCGCCCTGTCTCCCCCCTCTCACACCTCACCTGGGTACATGCCCCTCACTGCCCACTAGGGATGTCCATCATTGAATTACCTGTGTAATGCCGCCGCCCCGTCTCCTCCCTCTCACACCTCACCTGGGTACATGCCCCTCACTGCCCACTAGGGATGTCCATCACTGAATTACCTGTGTAATGCCCCCGCCCTGTCTCCTCCCTCTCACACCTCACCTGGGTACATGCCCCTCACTGCCCACTAGGGATGGTTATCACTGAGTTACCTGTGTAATGCCCCCCGCCCTGTCTCCCCTCTCTCACACCTCACCTGGGTACATGCCCCTCACTGCCCACTAGGGATGGTTATCACTGAATTACCCATGTAATGCCCCCCACCCTGTCTCCCCCCTCTCACACCTCACCTGGATACATGCCCCTCACTGCCCACTAGGGATGGTTATCACTGAATTACCTGTGTAATGCCCCCGCCCTGTCTCCTCCCTCTCACACCTCACCTGGGTACATGCCCCTCACTGCCCACTAGGGATGGTTATCACTGAGTTACCTGTGTAATGCCCCCCGCCCTGTCTCCCCCCTCTCACACCTCACCTGGGTACATGCCCCTCACTGCCCACTAGGGATGGTTATCACTGAATTACCCATGTAATGCCCCCCACCCTGTCTCCCCCCTCTCACACCTCACCTGGATACATGCCCCTCACTGCCCACTAGGGATGGTTATCACTGAATTACCTGTGTAATGCCCCCCGCCCTGTCTCCCCCCTCTCACACCTCACCTGGGTACATGCCCCTCACTGCTCACTAGAGATGTCCATCACTGTATTACCTGTGTAATGCCCCCGCCGCCCTGTCTCCCACTCTCACACCTCACCTGGGTACATGCCCCTCACTGCCCACTAGGGATGTCCATCACTGAATTACCTGTGTAATGCCCCCCGCCCTGTCTCCCCCCTCTCACACCTCACCTGGGTACATGCCCCTCACTGCCCACTAGGGATGTCCATCACTGTATTACCTGTGTAATGCCCCCGCCCTGTCTCCTCCCTCTCACACCTCACCTGGGTACATGCCCCTCACTGCCCACTAGGGATGTCCATCACTGAATTACCTGTGTAATGCCCCCGCCCTGTCTCCTCCCTCTCACACCTCACCTGGGTACATGCCCCTCACTGCCCACTAGGGAGGGTTATCACTGAGTTACCTGTGTAATGCCCCCCGCCCTGTCTCCCCCCTCTCACACCTCACCTGGGTACATGCCCCTCACTGCCCACTAGGGATGTCCATCATTGAATTACCTGTGTAATGCCCCCGCCCCGTCTCCTCCCTCTCACACCTCACCTGGGTACATGCCCCTCACTGCCCACTAGGGATGTCCATCACTGAATTACCTGTGTAATGCCCCCGCCCTGTCTCCTCCCTCTCACACCTCACCTGGGTACATGCCCCTCACTGCCCACTAGGGATGGTTATCACTGAGTTACCTGTGTAATGCCCCCCGCCCTGTCTCCCCCCTCTCACACCTCACCTGAGTACATGCCCCTCACTGCCCACTAGGGATGGTTATCACTGAATTACCCATGTAATGCCCCCCACCCTGTCTCCCCCCTCTCACACCTCACCTGGATACATGCCCCTCACTGCCCACTAGGGATGGTTATCACTGAATTACCTGTGTAATGCCCCCCGCCCTGTCTCCCCCCTCTCACACCTCACCTGGGTACATGCCCCTCACTGCTCACTAGAGATGTCCATCACTGTATTACCTGTGTAATGCCCCCGCCGCCCTGTCTCCCACTCTCACACCTCACCTGGGTACATGCCCCTCACTGCCCACTAGGAATGTCCATCACTGAATTACCTGTGTAATACCCCCGCCCTGTCTCCTCCCTCTCACACCTCACCTGGGTACATGCCCCTCACTGCCCACTAGGGAGGGTTATCACTGAGTTACCTGTGTAATGCCCCCCGCCCTGTCTCCCCCCTCTCACACCTCACCTGGGTACATGCCCCTCAGTGCCCACTAGGGATGTCCATCACTGCATTACCTGTGTAATACCCCCCCACCCTGTCTCCCCACTCTCACACCTCACCTGGGTACATGCCCCTCACTGCCCACTAGGGATGTCCATCACTGAATTACCTGTGTAATGCCCCCACCCTGTCTCCTCCCTCTCACACCTCACCTGGGTACATGCCCCTCACTGCCCACTAGGGATGTCCATCACTGAATTACCTGTGTAATGCCCCCGCCCTGTCTCCTCCCTCTCACACCTCACCTGGGTACATGCCCCTCACTGCCCACTAGGGAGGGTTATCACTGAGTTACCTGTGTAATGCCCCCCGCCCTGTCTCCCCCCTCTCACACCTCACCTGGGTACATGCCCCTCACTGCCCACTAGGGATGTCCATCACTGAATTACCTGTGTAATGCCCCCGCCCTGTCTCCTCCCTCTCACACCTCACCTGGGTACATGCCCCTCACTGCCCACTAGGGATGTCCATCACTGAATTACCTGTGTAATGCCCCCGCCCTGTCTCCCACTCTCACACCTCACCTGGGTACATGCCTCTCACTGCCCGCTAGGGATGTCCATCACTGTGTTACCTGTGTAATGCCCCCCGCCCTGTCTCCCCCCTCTCACACCTCACCTGGGTACATGCCTCTCACTGCTCACTAGAGATGTCCATTACTGTGTTACCTGTGTAATGCCCCCGCCCTGTCTCCTCCCTCTCACACCTCACCTGGGTACATGCCCCTCACTGCCCACTAGGGATGTCCATCACTGAATTACCTGTGTAATGCCCCCCGCCCTGTCTCCCCCCTCTCACACCTCACCTGGGTACATGCCCCTCACTGCCCACTAGGGATGTCCATCACTGAATTACCTGTGTAATGCCCCCCACCCTGTCTCCCCCCTCTCACACCTCACCTGGGTACATGCCTCTCACTGCCCACTAGGGATGTCCATCACTGAATTACCTGTGTAATGCCCCCCGCCCTGTCTCCCCCCTCTCACACCTCACCTGGGTACATGCCCCTCACTGCCCACTAGGAATGTCCATCACTGAATTACCTGTGTAATGCCCCCCGCCCTGTCTCCCCCCTCTCACACCTCACCTGGGTACATGCCTCTCACTGCCCACTAGGGATGTCCATCACTGAATTACCTGTGTAATCCCCCCGCCCTGTCTCCCCCCTCTCACACCTCAACTGGGTACATGCCCCTCACTGCCCACTAGGGATGTCCATCACTGAATTACCTGTGTAATGCCCCCCGCCCTGTCTCCCCCCTCTCACACCTCACCTGGGTACATGCCCCTCACTGCCCACTAGAGATGTCCATCACTGTATTACCTGTGTAATGCCCCCCCCCCCCGCCCTGTCTCCCACTCTCACACCTCACCTGGGTACATGCCCCGCACTGCCCACTAGGGATGTCCATCACTGAATTACCTGTGTAATGCCCCCGCCCTGTCTCCTCCCTCTCACACCTCACCTGGGTACATGCCTCTCACTGCCCACTAGGGATGTCCATCACTGAATTACCTGTGTAATGCCCCCCGCCCTGTCTCCCCCCTCTCACAACTCACCTGGGTACATGCCCCTCACTGCCCACTAGGGATGTCCATCACTGAATTACCTGTGTAATGCCCCCGCCCTGTCTCCTCCCTCTCACACCTCACCTGGGTACATGCCCCTCACTGCCCACTAGGGATGTCCATCACTGAATTACCTGTGTAATGCCCCCGCCCTGTCTCCCACTCTCACACCTCACCTGGGTACATGCCTCTCACTGCCCACTAGAGATGTCCATCACTGTATTACCTGTGTAATGCCCCCACCCTGTCTCCCACTCTCACACCTCACCTGGGTACATGCCCCTCACTGCCCGCTAGGAATGGTTATCACTGAATTACCTGTGTAATGCCCCCCGCCCTGTCTCCCCCCTCTCACACCTCACCTGGGTACATGCCCCTCACTGCCCACTAGAGATGTCCATCACTGTATTACCTGTGTAATGCCCCCGCCCTGTCTCCCACTCTCACACCTCACCTGGGTACATGCCTCTCACTGCCCGCTAGGGATGTCCATCACTGTATTACCTGTGTAATGCCCCCCGCCCTGTCTCCCCCCTCTCACACCTCACCTGGGTACATGCCCCTCACTGCCCACTAGAGATGTCCATCACTGTATTACCTGTGTAATGCCCCCGCCCTGTCTCCTCCCTCTCACACCTCACCTGGGTACATGCCCCTCACTGCCCACTAGGGATGTCCATCACTGAATTACCTGTGTAATGCCCCCCGCCCTGTCTCCCCCTCTCACACCTCACCTGGGTACATGCCCCTCACTGCCCACTAGGGATGTCCATCACTGTATTACCTGTGTAATGCCCCCCGCCCTGTCTCCCCCTCTCACACCTCACCTGGGTACATGCCCCTCACTGCCCACTAGGGATGGTTATCACTGAATTACCTGTGTAATGCTCCCCGCCCTGTCTCCCCCCTCTCACACCTCACCTGGGTACATGCCCCTCACTGCTCACTAGAGATGTCCATCACTGTATTACCTGTGTAATGCCCCCGCCGCCCTGTCTCCCACTCTCACACCTCACCTGGGTACATGCCCCTCACTGCCCACTAGGGATGTCCATCACTGAATTACCTGTGTAATGCCCCCGCCCTGTCTCCCACTCTCACACCTCACCTGGGTACATGCCCCTCACTGCCCACTAGGGATGTCCATCACTGAATTACCTGTGTAATGCCCCCCGCCCTGTCTCCCCCCTCACACCTCACCTGGGTACATGCCCCTCACTGCCCACTAGGGATGTCCATCACTGAATTACCTGTGTAATGCCCCCGCCCTGTCTCCTCCCTCTCACACCTCACCTGGGTACATGCCCCTCACTGCCCACTAGGGATGTCCATCACTGAATTACCTGTGTAATGCCCCCGCCCTGTCTCCTCCCTCTCACACCTCACCTGGGTACATGCCCCTCACTGCCCACTAGGGATGGTTATCACTGAATTACCCATGTAATGCCCCCCACCCTGTCTCCCCCCTCTCACACCTCACCTGGATACATGCCCCTCACTGCCCACTAGGGATGGTTATCACTGAATTACCTGTGTAATGCCCCCCGCCTTGTCTCCCCCCTCTCACACCTCACCTGGGTACATGCCCCTCACTGCTCACTAGAGATGTCCATCACTGTATTACCTGTGTAATGCCCCCGCCGCCCTGTCTACCACTCTCACACCTCACCTGGGTACATGCCCCTCACTGCCCACTAGGGATGTCCATCACTGAATTACCTGTGTAATGCCCCCGCCCTGTCTCCCACTCTCACACCTCACCTGGGTACATGCCCCTCACTGCCCACTAGGGATGTCCATCACTGAATTACCTGTGTAATGCCCCCCGCCCTGTCTCCCCCCTCTCACACCTCACCTGGGTACATGCCCCTCACTGCCCACTAGGGATGTCCATCACTGAATTACCTGTGTAATGCCCCCCGCCCTGTCTCCCCCCTCTCACACCTCACCTGGGTACATGCCCCTCACTGCCCACTAGGGATGTCCATCACTGAATTACCTGTATAATGCCCCCGCCCTGTCTCCCCCCTCTCACACCTCACCTGGGTACATGCCCCTCACTGCCCACTAGGGATGTCCATCACTGAATTACCTGTATAATGCCCCCGCCCTGTCTCCCACTCTCACACCTCACCTGGGTACATGCCCCTCACTGCCCACTAGGGATGGTTATCACTGAGTTACCTGTGTAATGCCCCCCGCCCTGTCTCCCCCCTCTCACACCTCACCTGGGTACATGCCCCTCACTGCCCACTAGGGATGGTTATCACTGAATTACCCATGTAATGCCCCCCACCCTGTCTCCCCCCTCTCACACCTCACCTGGATACATGCCCCTCACTGCCCACTAGGGATGGTTATCACTGAATTACCTGTGTAATGCCCCCCGCCCTGTCTCCCCCCTCTCACACCTCACCTGGGTACATGCCCCTCACTGCTCACTAGAGATGTCCATCACTGTATTACCTGGTTAATGCCCCCGCCGCCCTGTCTCCCACTCTCACACCTCACCTGGGTACATGCCCCTCACTGCCCACTAGGGATGTCCATCACTGAATTACCTGTGTAATGCCCCCGCCCTGTCTCCTCCCTCTCACACCTCACCTGGGTACATGCCCCTCACTGCCCACTAGGGATGGTTATCACTGAGTTACCTGTGTAATGCCCCCCGCCCTGTCTCCCCCCTCTCACACCTCACCTGGGTACATGCCCCTCACTGCCCACTAGGGATGGTTATCACTGAATTACCCATGTAATGCCCCCCACCCTGTCTCCCCCCTCTCACACCTCACCTGGATACATGCCCCTCACTGCCCACTAGGGATGGTTATCACTGAATTACCTGTGTAATGCCCCCCGCCCTGTCTCCCCCCTCTCACACCTCACCTGGGTACATGCCCCTCACTGCTCACTAGAGATGTCCATCACTGTATTACCTGTGTAATGCCCCCGCCGCCCTGTCTCCCACTCTCACACCTCACCTGGGTACATGCCCCTCACTGCCCACTAGGGATGTCCATCACTGAATTACCTGTGTAATGCCTCCGCCCTGTCTCCTCCCTCTCACACCTCACCTGGGTACATGCCTCTCACTGCCCACTAGGGATGTCCATCACTGTATTACCTGTGTAATGCCCCCGCCCTGTCTCCCCCCTCTCACACCTCACCTGGGTACATGCCCCTCACTGCTCACTAGAGATGTCCATCACTGTATTACCTGTGTAATGCCCCCGCCCTGTCTCCCCCCTCTCACACCTCACCTGGGTACATGCCCCTCACTGCCCACTAGAGATGTCCATCACTGTATTACCTGTGTAATGCCCCCCCCGCCCTGTCTCCCACTCTCACACCTCAATTGGGTACATGCCCCTCACTGCCCACTAGAGATGTCCATCACTGTATTACCTGTGTAATGCCCCCCCCCCCGCCCTGTCTCCCACTCTCACACCTCACCTGGGTACATGCCCCTCACTGCCCACTAGGGATGTCCATCACTGAATTACCTGTGTAATGCCCCCGCCCTGTCTCCTCCCTCTCACACCTCACCTGGGTACATGCCTCTCACTGCCCACTAGGGATGTCCATCACTGAATTACCTGTGTAATGCCCCCCGCCCTGTCTCCCCCCTCTCACAACTCACCTGGGTACATGCCCCTCACTGCCCACTAGGGATGTCCATCACTGAATTACCTGTGTAATGCCCCCGCCCCGTCTCCTCCCTCTCACACCTCACCTGGGTACATGCCTCTCACTGCCCGCTAGGGATGGTTATCACTGTATTACCTGTTTAATGCCCCCCGCCCTGTCTCCCCCCTCTCACACCTCACCTGGGTACATGCCCCTCACTGCTCACTAGAGATGTCCATCACTGTATTACCTGTGTAATGCCCCCCGCCCTGTCTCCCCCCTCTCACACCTCACCTGGGTACATGCCCCTCACTGCCCACTAGAGATGTTCATCACTGTATTACCTGTGTAATGCCCCCGCCCTGTCTCCCCCCTCTCACACCTCACCTGGGTACATGCCCCTCACTGCCCACTAGAGATGTCCATCACTGTATTACCTGTGTAATGCCCCCTCACGCCCTGTCTCCCACTCTCACACCTCACCTGGGTACATGCCCCTCACTGCCCACTAGAGATGTCCATCACTGTATTACCTGTGTAATGCCCCCCCCGCCCTGTCTCCCACTCTCACACCTCACCTGGGTACATGCCCCTCACTGCCCACTAGGGATGTCCATCACTGAATTACCTGTGTAATGCCCCCGCCCTGTCTCCTCCCTCTCACACCTCACCTGGGTACATGCCTCTCACAGCCCACTAGGGATGTCCATCACTGAATTACCTGTGTAATGCCCCCCGCCCTGTCTCCCCCCTCTCACACCTCACCTGGGTACATGCCCCTCACTGCCCACTAGGGATGTCCATCACTGAATTACCTGTGTAATGCCCCCGCCCTGTCTCCTCCCTCTCACACCTCACCGGGGTACATGCCCCTCACTGCCCACTAGGGATGTCCATCACTGAATTACCTGTGTAATGCCCCCGCCCTGTCTCCTCCCTCTCACACCTCACCTGGGTACATGCCCCTCACTGCCCACTAGGGATGGTTATCACTGAGTTACCTGTGTAATGCCCCCCGCCCTGTCTCCCCCCTCTCACACCTCACCTGGGTACATGCCCCTCACTGCCCACTAGGGATGGTTATCACTGAATTACCCATGTAATGCCCCCCACCCTGTCTCCCCCCTCTCACACCTCACCTGGATACATGCCCCTCACTGCCCGCTAGGGATGGTTATCACTGAATTACCTGTGTAATGCCCCCCGCCCTGTCTCCCCCCTCTCACACCTCACCTGGGTACATGGCTCTCACTGCTCACTAGAGATGTCCATCACTGTATTACCTGTGTAATACCCCCGCCGCCCTGTCTCCCACTCTCACACCTCACCTGGGTACATGCCCCTCACTGCCCACTAGGGATGTCCATCACTGAATTACCTGTGTAATGCCCCCGCCCTGTCTCCTCCCTCTCACACCTCACCTGGGTACATGCCTCTCACTGCCCACTAGGGATGTCCATCACTGTATTACCTGTGTAATGCCCCCGCCCTGTCTCCCCCCTCTCACACCTCACCTGGGTACATGCCCCTCACTGCTCACTAGAGATGTCCATCACTGTATTACCTGTGTAATGCCCCCCGCCCTGTCTCCCCCCTCTCACACCTCACCTGGGTACATGCCCCTCACTGCCCACTAGAGATGTCCATCACTGTATTACCTGTGTAATGCCCCCCCCGCCCTCTCTCCCACTCTCACACCTCACCTGGGTACATGCCCCGCACTGCCCACTAGGGATGTCCATCACTGAATTACCTGTGTAATGCCCCCGCCCTGTCTCCTCCCTCTCACACCTCACCTGGGTACATGCCTCTCACTGCCCACTAGGGATGTCCATCACTGAATTACCTGTGTAATGCCCCCCGCCCTGTCTCCCCCCTCTCACACCTCACCTGGGTACATGCCCCTCACTGCCCACTAGGGATGTCCATCACTGAATTACCTGTGTAATGCCCCCGCCCTGTCTCCTCCCTCTCACACCTCACCTGGGTACATGCCCCAAACTGCCCACTAGGGATGTCCATCACTGAATTACCTGTGTAATGCCCCCGCCCTGTCTCCTCCCTCTCACACCTCACCTGGGTACATGCCCCTCACTGCCCACTAGGGATGGTTATCACTGAGTTACCTGTGTAATGCCCCCCGCCCTGTCTCCCCCCTCTCACACCTCACCTGGGTACATGCCCCTCACTGCCCACTAGGGATGGTTATCACTGAATTACCCATGTAATGCCCCCCACCCTGTCTCCCCCCTCTCACACCTCACCTGGATACATGCCCCTCACTGCCCACTAGGGATGGTTATCACTGAATTACCTGTGTAATGCCCCCCGCCCTGTCTCCCCCCTCTCACACCTCACCTGGGTACATGCCCCTCACTGCTCACTAGAGATGTCCATCACTGTATTACCTGTGTAATGCCCCCGCCGCCCTGTCTCCCACTCTCACACCTCAGCTGGGTACATGCCCCTCACTGCCCACTAGGGATGTCCATCACTGAATTACCTGTGTAATGCCCCCGCCCTGTCTCCCACTCTCACACCTCACCTGGGTACATGCCCCTCACTGCCCACTAGGAATGTCCATCACTGAATTACCTGTGTAATGCCCCCCGCCCTGTCTCCCCCCTCTCACACCTCACCTGGGTACATGCCCCTCACTGCCCACTAGGGATGTCCATCACTGAATTACCTGTGTAATGCCCCCGCCCTGTCTCATCCCTCTCACACCTCACCTGGGTACATGCCCCTCACTGCCCACTAGGGATGTCCATCACTGAATTACCTGTGTAATGCCCCCCGCCCTGTCTCCCCCCTCTCACACCTCACCTGGGTACATGCCCCTCACTGCCCACTAGGGATGTCCATCACTGAATTACCTGTGTAATGCCCCCCGCCCTGTCTCCCCCCTCTCACACCTCACCTGGGTACATGCCCCTCACTGCCCACTAGGGATGGTTATCACTGAATTACCCATGTAATGCCCCCCACCCTGTCTCCCCCCTCTCACACCTCACCTGGATACATGCCCATCACTGCCCACTAGGGATGCTTATCACTGAATTACCTGGGTAATGCCCCCCGCCCTGTCTCCCCCCTCTCACACCTCACCTGGGTACATGCCCCTCACTGCTCACTAGAGATGTCCATCACTGTATTACCTGTGTAATGCCCCCGCCGCCCTGTCTCCCACTCTCACACCTCACCTGGGTACATGCCCCTCACTGCCCACTAGGGATGTCCATAACTGAATTACCTGTGTAATGCCCCCGCCCTGTCTCCTCCCTCTCACACCTCACCTGGGTACATGCCCCTCACTGCCCGCTAGGGATGTCCATCACTGTATTACCTGTGTAATGCCCCCGCCCTGTCTCCCCCCTCTCACACCTCACCTGGGTACATGCCCCTCACTGCTCACTAGAGATGTCCATCACTGTATTACCTGTGTAATGCCCCCGCCCTGTCTCCCCCCTCTCACACCTCACCTGGGTATATGCCCCTCACTGCCCACTAGAGATGTCCATCACTGTATTACCTGTGTAATGCCCCCCCCCGCCCTGTCTCCCACTCTCACACCTCAATTGGGTACATGCCCCTCACTGCCCACTAGAGATGTCCATCACTGTATTACCTGTGTAATGCCCCCCCCCCCCCCCTGTCTCCCACTCTCACACCTCACCTGGGTACATGCCCCGCACTGCCCACTAGGGATGTCCATCACTGAATTACCTGTGTAATGCCCCCGCCCTGTCTCCTCCCTCTCACACCTCACCTGGGTACATGCCCCTCACTGCCCACTAGGGATGTCCATCACTGAATTACCTGTGTAATGCCCCCGCCCTGTCTCCTCCCTCTCACACCTCACCTGGGTACATGCCCCTCACTGCCCACTAGGGATGGTTATCACTGAGTTACCTGTGTAATGCCCCCCGCCCTGTCTCCCCCCTCTCACACCTCACCTGGGTACATGCCCCTCACTGCCCACTAGGGATGGTTATCACTGAATTACCCATGTAATGCCCCCCACCCTGTCTCCCCCCTCTCACACCTCACCTGGATACATGCCCCTCACTGCCCACTAGGGATGGTTATCACTGAATTACCTGTGTAATGCCCCCCGCCCTGTCTCCCCCCTCTCACACCTCACCTGGGTACATGCCCCTCACTGCTCACTAGAGATGTCCATCACTGTATTACCTGTGTAATGCCCCCGCCGCCCTGTCTCCCACTCTCACACCTCACCTGGGTACATGCCCCTCACTGCCCACTAGGGATGTCCATCACTGAATTACCTGTGTAATGCCCCCGCCCTGTCTCCCACTCTCACACCTCACCTGGGTACATGCCCCTCACTGCCCACTAGGAATGTCCATCACTGAATTACCTGTGTAATGCCCCCCGCCCTGTCTCCCCCCTCTCACACCTCACCTGGGTACATGCCCCTCACTGCCCACTAGGGATGTCCATCACTGAATTACCTGTGTAATGCCCCCGCCCTGTCTCCTCCCTCTCACACCTCACCTGGGTACATGCCCCTCACTGCCCACTAGGGATGTCCATCACTGAATTACCTGTGTAATGCCCCCCTCCCTGTCTCCCCCCTCTCACACCTCGCCTGGGTACATGCCCCTCACTGCCCACTAGGGATGTCCATCACTGAATTACCTGTGTAATGCCCCCCGCCCTGTCTCCCCCCTCTCACACCTCACCTGGGTACATGCCCCTCACTGCCCAATAGGGATGGTTATCACTGAATTACCCATGTAATGCCCCCCACCCTGTCTCCCCCCTCTCACACCTCACCTGGATACATGCCCATCACTGCCCACTAGGGATGCTTATCACTGAATTACCTGGGTAATGCCCCCCGCCCTGTCTCCCCCCTCTCACACCTCACCTGGGTACATGCCCCTCACTGCTCACTAGAGATGTCCATCACTGTATTACCTGTGTAATGCCCCCGCCGCCCTGTCTCCCACTCTCACACCTCACCTGGGTACACGCCCCTCACTGCCCACTAGGGATGTCCATAACTGAATTACCTGTGTAATGCCCCCGCCCTGTCTCCTCCCTCTCACACCTCACCTGGGTACATGCCCCTCACTGCCCGCTAGGGATGTCCATCACTGTATTACCTGTGTAATGCCCCCGCCCTGTCTCCCCCCTCTCACACCTCACCTGGGTACATGCCCCTCACTGCTCACTAGAGATGTCCATCACTGTATTACCTGTGTAATGCCCCCGCCCTGTCTCCCCCCTCTCACACCTCACCTGGGTATATGCCCCTCACTGCCCACTAGAGATGTCCATCACTGTATTACCTGTGTAATGCCCCCCCCCGCCCTGTCTCCCACTCTCACACCTCAATTGGGTACATGCCCCTCACTGCCCACTAGAGATGTCCATCACTGTATTACCTGTGTAATGCCCCCCCCCCCCTGTCTCCCACTCTCACACCTCACCTGGGTACATGCCCCGCACTGCCCACTAGGGATGTCCATCACTGAATTACCTGTGTAATGCCCCCGCCCTGTCTCCTCTCTCTCACACCTCACCTGGGTACATGCCTCTCACTGCCCACTAGGGATGTCCATCACTGAATTACCTGTGTAATGCCCCCCGCCCTGTCTCCCCCCTCTCACACCTCACCTGGGTACATTCCCCTCACTGCCCACTAGGGATGTCCATCATTGAATTACCTGTGTAATGCCCCCGCCCCGTCTCCTCCCTCTCACACCTCACCTGGGTACATGCCCCTCACTGCCCACTAGGGATGTCCATCACTGAATTACCTGTTTAATGCCCCCGCCCTGTCTCCTCCCTCTCACACCTCACCTGGGTACATGCCCCTCACTGCCCACTAGGGATGGTTATCACTGAGTTACCTGTGTAATGCCCCCCGCCCTGTCTCCCCCCTCTCACACCTCACCTGGGTACATGCCCCTCACTGCCCACTAGGGATGTCCATCACTGAATTACCCATGTAATGCCCCCCACCCTGTCTCCCCCCTCTCACACCTCACCTGGATACATGCCCCTCACTGCCCACTAGGGATGGTTATCACTGAATTACCTGTGTAATGCCCCCCGCCCTGTCTCCCCCCTCTCACACCTCACCTGGGTACATGCCCCTCACTGCTCACTAGAGATGTCCATCACTGTATTACCTGTGTAATGCCCCCGCCGCCCTGTCTCCCACTCTCACACCTCACCTGGGTACATGCCCCTCACTGCCCACTAGGGATGTCCATCACTGAATTACCTGTGTAATGCCCCCCGCCCTGTCTCCCCCCTCTCACACCTCACCTGGGTACATGCCCCTCACTGCCCACTAGGGATGTCCATCACTGTATTACCTGTGTAATGCCCCCGCCCTGTCTCCTCCCTCTCACACCTCACCTGGGTACATGCCCCTCACTGCCCACTAGGGATGTCCATCACTGAATTACCTGTGTAATGCCCCCGCCCTGTCTCCTCCCTCTCACACCTCACCTGGGTACATGCCCCTCACTGCCCACTAGGGAGGGTTATCACTGAGTTACCTGTGTAATGCCCCCCGCCCTGTCTCCCCCCTCTCACACCTCACCTGGGTACATGCCCCTCAGTGCCCACTAGGGATGTCCATCACTGCATTACCTGTGTAATACCCCCCCACCCTGTCTCCCCACTCTCACACCTCACCTGGGTACATGCCCCTCACTGCCCACTAGGGATGTCCATCACTGAATTACCTGTGTAATGCCCCCGCCCTGTCTCCTCCCTCTCACACCTCACCTGGGTACATGCCCCTCACTGCCCACTAGGGAGGGTTATCACTGAGTTACCTGTGTAATGCCCCCCGCCCTGTCTCCCCCCTCTCACACCTCACCTGGGTACATGCCCCTCACTGCCCACTAGGGATGTCCATCACTGAATTACCTGTGTAATGCCCCCGCCCTGTCTCCTCCCTCTCACACCTCACCTGGGTACATGCCCCTCACTGCCCACTAGGGATGTCCATCACTGTCCATCACTGTCCATCACGGGGGCATTACCTGTGTAATGCCCCCGCCCTGTCTCCCACTCTCACACCTCACCTGGGTACATGCCTCTCACTGCCCGCTAGGGATGTCCATCACTGTGTTACCTGTGTAATGCCCCCCGCCCTGTCTCCCCCCTCTCACACCTCACCTGGGTACATGCCTCTCACTGCTCACTAGAGATGTCCATCACTGTGTTACCTGTGTAATGCCCCCGCCCTGTCTCCTCCCTCTCACACCTCACCTGGGTACATGCCTCTCACTGCCCACTAGGGATGTCCATCACTGAATTACCTGTTTAATGCCCCCCGCCCTGTCTCCCCCCTCTCACACCTCACCTGGGTACATGCCCCTCACTGCCCACTAGGGATGTCCATCACTGAATTACCTGTGTAATGCCCCCCGCCCTGTCTCCCCCCTATCACACCTCACCTGGGTACATGCCCCTCACTGCCCACTAGGGATGTCCATCACTGAATTACCTGTGTAATGCCCCCCACCCTGTCTCCCCCCTCTCACACCTCACCTGGGTACATGCCTCTCACTGCCCACTAGGGATGTCCATCACTGAATTACCTGTGTAATGCCCCCCGCCCTGTCTCCCCCCTCTCACACCTCACCTGGCTACATGCCCCTCACTGCCCACTAGGAATGTCCATCACTGAATTACCTGTGTAATGCCCCCCGCCCTGTCTCCCCCCTCTCACACCTCACCTGGGTACATGCCCCTCACTGCCCACTAGGGATGTCCATCACTGAATTACCTGTGTAATGCCCCCCGCCCTGTCTCCCCCCTCTCACACCTCACCTGGGTACATGCCTCTCACTGCCCACTAGGGATGTCCATCACTGAATTACCTGTGTAATGCCCCCGCCCTGTCTCCCCCCTCTCACACCTCACCTGGGTACATGCCCCTCACTGCCCACTAGGGATGTCCATCACTGAATTACCTGTGTAATGCCCCCCGCCCTGTCTCCCCCCTCTCACACCTCACCTGGGTACATGCCCCTCACTGCCCACTAGAGATGTCCATCACTGTATTACCTGTGTAATGCCCCCACCCTGTCTCCCACTCTCACACCTCACCTGGGTACATGCCCCTCACTGCCCGCTAGGAATGGTTATCACTGAATTACCTGTGTAATGCCCCCCGCCCTGTCTCCCCCCTCTCACACCTCACCTGGGTACATGCCCCTCACTGCCCACTAGAGATGTCCATCACTGTATTACTTGTGTAATGCCCCCGCCCTGTCTCCCACTCTCACACCTCACCTGGGTACATGCCTCTCACTGCCCGCTAGGGATGTCCATCACTGTATTACCTGTGTAATGCCCCCCGCCCTGTCTCCCCCCTCTCACACCTCACCTGGGTACATGCCCCTCACTGCCCACTAGAGATGTCCATCACTGTATTACCTGTGTAATGCCCCCGCCCTGTCTCCTCCCTCTCACACCTCACCTGGGTACATGCCCCTCACTGCCCACTAGGGATGTCCATCACTGAATTACCTGTGTAATGCCCCCGCCCTGTCTCCTCCCTCTCACACCTCACCTGGGTACATGCCCCTCACTGCCCACTAGGGATGTCCATCACTGAATTACCTGTGTAATGCCCCCCGCCCTGTCTCCCCCCTCTCACACCTCACCTGGGTACATGCCCCTCACTGCCCACTAGGGATGTCCATCACTGAATTACCTGTGTAATGCCCCCCGCCCTGTCTCCCCCCTCTCACACCTCACCTGGGTACATGCCTCTCACTGCCCACTAGGGATGTCCATCACTGAATTACCTGTGTAATGCCCCCCGCCCTGTCTCCCCCCTCTCACACCTCACCTGGGTACATGCCCCTCACTGCCCGCTAGGAATGGTTATCACTGAATTACCTGTGTAATGCCCACCGCCCTGTCTCCCCCCTCTCACACCTCACCTGGGTACATGCCCCTCACTGCCCACTAGAGATGTCCATCACTGTATTACCTGTGTAATGCCCCCCGCCCTGTCTCCCCCCTCTCACACCTCACCTGGGTACATGCCTCTCACTGCCCACTAGGGATGTCCATCACTGTATTACCTGTGTAATGCCCCCCGCCCTGTCTCCCCCCTCTCACACCTCACCTGGGTACATGCCCCTCACTGCCCGCTAGGGATGGTTATCACTGTGTTACCTGTGTAATGCCCCCGCCCTGTCTCCCACTCTCACACCTCACTTGGGTACATGCCCCTCACTGCCCGCTAGGGATGGTTATCACTGTGTTACCTGTGTAATGCCCCCGCCCTGTCTCCCACTCTCTCACCTCACCTGGGTACATGCCCCTCACTGCTCACTAGGGATGGTTATCACTGAATTACCTGTGTAATGCCCCCCGCCCTGTCTCCCCCCTCTCACACCTCACCTGGGTACATGCCTCTCACTGCCCACTAGGGATGTCCATCACTGTATTACCTGTGTAATGCCCCCCGCCCTGTCTCCCCCCTCTCACACCTCACCTGGGTACATGCCCCTCACTGCCCGCTAGGGATGGTTATCACTGTGTTACCTGTGCAATGCCCCCGCCCTGTCTCCCACTCTCACACCTCACCTGGGTACATGCCCCTCACTGCCCGCTAGGGATGGTTATCACTGTGTTACCTGTGTAATGCCCCCGCCCTGTCTCCCACTCTCACACCTCACCTGGGTACATGCCCCTCACTGCCCACTAGGGATGTCCATCACTGAATTACCTGTGTAATGCCCCCCGTCTACTGACAGTGATAAAATATAATGCCTAATCTGTAAGTATGCGTATAGAGAGGATCTATGTACGCCATACCGTTCCTGTACACCTATAAAGGAAAGCATAACACCTCCTGGATCAAACACGTCTGTTATCTTTTTAATACCTTTTAGTTGTAGACGGTAAAAGACCGCATCACCCAATCCAGGCAGAAACATAGGGTTACCCCACAAGGGTAACAAATGAGAATAGTTAGGATTTCTATTTAATCTCTTGTTTAGAGTCTTCCAGGAAGCGTATGTGTCCCAGAACAGCAAATGGTTGCGGGCGGTAAGAGGGATTTTAGATTCGGGCATATGCAGTAAAGCCCCTGGGGAAAATGGTGCCATCACAGCACAATCCAAGGGATACAATGTGTAAACACTTCTCTCTAATATGTATCGATAATGGACAGAGTGTGAAAATGGCAGAACATCTGGCAAGCCGATCCCCCCTATTGCACGTGGTAATTTCAGATGCGCATTAGAAATCCTACTCTTTCCTCCCTTCCAGATACATTTACTAAATAATTTCTGGACGAGGATGACATCCGCTCTGGACAGACGTATCGGTAACATCTGAATCAGATATGATAGCTGGGGGAAGAGTACCGATTTAATCACTGCGTTCCGTCCTGACATTGACAACGGCAGAAATCTCCATGTGTGAATTTTTCTGGACATGGCAAGTATTGTAGGGGTATAGTTGAGTCTATATAAGTCATGTAATTTTACAGTGATCTGAATACCCAAGTATTTTATTGCTGTAGTGGCTACTCTTAGATTGTGGAGTGGACCCAGATATGTGGGTTCTCCATTTAAAGGGATGAGTTCAGATATTTGAATATTTACTTTATAACCCGAGAATTTACCAAAGTCAGTAATCAAACTAAATACCACAGGCAATGTTTCATGAGGATTCCAGGCGAATAGTAACATGTCATCTGCGAACAATGAGATGTGAAGATCCATTTCCCTAATCTTGATACCCTGGTATAAGGGTGTCTGCCGGATGGCAATAGCTAGAGGCTCCAAGGCCAGTGCGAACAGGAGGGGTGAGAGTGGGCAGCCCTGTCTGGTGCCCCGATAAATAGAGAACGCTGGTGACCGGTAGCCATTGCATAGAACATGAGTATTAGAGTTGGTATACAATGTTTTGATAAAATGGGGATACCAAAGCGTTGTATTGTGTCATACAGGTGTTCCCAATGCACCATGTCAAAGGCTTTTTCCGCGTCCAATGACAAAATCACTGCAGGAATCTTTGGCACTCACGCTGGGATATATCTATAGCTATTAACACTTTCCTGATGTTGACCACAGAGAATCTGCCCGCTATAAAGCCTGTCTGATCACAGTGGATCAAAGTGGGTAATTCTGATTGAAGCCTTTCCGCTAATATTTTGGTTAGAAGTTTATAATCTAAGTTGAGCAAGGAGATTGGTCTATACGACCCCGGATCAGATAAGTTTCTTCGCACTTTGGGAAGGACATTAAGCACCGCCGAATTAAAGTATAGTGGCATATTCCCGGTGGTCAAGATACTGTTACACTTTAGTAAGTAGAGGGATCAGCCTAGGGGCCAGTAATTTATATTATTCAGATGTAAGGCCGTCCGGGCCCGGTGCTTTGCTTGTTTTAAGGTTCGCGATGGCCTTGGATACCTCTGCCTCAGAGATAGCCAGGATCAGCTGATCCCTATGTCCATCCGATAACTGGGGGACTGGTAAGTTCTCCCAAAATAATTTAGCATCTGGGTTTGGCGGTGGGGGTTCTGAATATAAGTTCCCGTAAAATGTTTGCATTATCTGGGAAATCTGAACACTATCCATTGTAACCGAACCCGTGCTAGTCTTAAGAGGATGTACAAGCATAGGTGACCTTTGTCCTCTCAGTAAACTGGAGAGGAGTTTCCCTGATTTATTGCCAAAACGGTGGAATTTGGAGTCTTTTTTAAAAGTATGACGGGATTCCATTTTGGCAAACTCTCAAACTCCACCCTCGCCTTTGAGTAATTGTCCCTTTTCACTGCTGTTGGGGAAGTTTTATAAGCCTGAAAGTTGTCTGTCAATGATTGCTGGGCTTGGAGAAAGTAATTCTTCAATTTTTTATAAACTTTAGAGGTATAGGAAATAATTTCACCTCATAAGACTGTTTTAGAAGCCTGCCAGAATAATTGTGGCGATTCTATTAAAAGTACTCTCATTATTAGCCAAGTAAGAATCCCAGGCCTCAATAAGCATTCCTCTAAAATCAAGAGATAATGCCATTGACGATGGGAATCTCCAAGATCGGAAAGGACCCCTATCTGTCTGTAATGCCATGTCCAACCACACTACTGCATGATCGGATATTGTGATGGGCTCAATACCTACTGTCGTTATATTGGGCATTAATGTTATGGAGGGCAGCAAGTAGTCAATCCTAGATAGCGTGTTATGCACCGCCGAGAGGCACGTATATGCCTTATCCGTCGGATTAAGAGTTCTCCATATATCTATCAAGTTCATTGATCTTGTAAACCAGGGAACACCTTTTTTGGGTAGTTTGACCTTCCTATGTTGGGGCAATTGTCTATCTAGCAACAAAGAGGACACCGCATTGAGGTCACCCCCTATGATAATAGGAATGTCTGAATAAGGCGTGAGGGCTGCACATTCGTATTTGGGGCATACAAATTGCATAGGCAATAGGCATTATTATCCAGAAGAACTCTACATACCACATATCTACCCTCAGGATCCACTATTGTTTCCTTAATTTCCATCCTAACATGTTGTATAACTAAATTAGCTACACCTCCAGCCTTGGGTGTATATGGTGAGGATGCAATCAGTTTCCACGACAGAGAATTCAGTTTGAGCATCTCAGATTCTTTTAAATGGGTCTCCAGCAAATATACCACATCTCTCTTCAATTTGTTTAGGTATAACAAAACCTTTTATGTGGAGAGTTGATCCCTCAATATTCTAAGACCCTAGTTTAATCGTAGTCATCTAATTATCAGTTTGTAGTAAGGTGGATACAGGTGGGCATGATAATATATAAGCAGCAGATATCAGATACACGACTAAACATTGGTACACAATACTCCATTGTGACAAATCAGTATTTGGGGAAGGGAGAGAGGAGAAAGAGAATTGAAAAGCAGAGAAAAGGAGACGTAGAATTAATAATCCACGTATCGCAGCGAAACCATAGAAGAAGTAATCGTTGCCGCCCGTCTAGCAGCGAGACAACGAATTTACAAGTCAGAAAAATAGCAGTCAAGAAGAACATTCTTAACATAATGAAATAACTTCCGGGGTTAAACGAAGGAAGTAATAACATAACCATAAGGAAGGAGGAGAAGCTCCTCACCTACCCCGCCGGGTAGTAAGAAATAGACCAGTACGGCCTGCCCTCCCAAAAATAAACAGTTTCAGCAATAAAGACCCACATGCAGCAAGGTACAACAGTCCATTAACCCACATAATACAAGTAGAAAGTCTGTAGATTTCCCGGATCTCTTAAGTACAAGGTCTAAAGGTAGCAGTATAAAGCAAAATTGGCAATAGAGAATTAGATCTAAGCAAGCAGTCACAATAAACCCATGTAATAATATAAGGAAAGCACTCCAATTAGCAGAGGAGCTTAATTATGAGAGGTCATATGTCCACAGATGCATCTCCATGTGGTCGTACAGAATCTTCCTCCTCATTTAAGAAAGCATCCGCGTCATCTGCCGAGAAGAAATCCGTAAAGGAGGTGCCTGAGTAAATACGGAGCCTTGCAGGGTATAATAGTGAGAATTTCCTGCCGAGTTGTACCAGCTTAGAGCATATTGGGGAAAACGACTTCCGTGCTTTCCAGAGTTCCACCGAATAATCCTGAAAAATGAAAACTTTATGTGATTCCCACATGAGATTCCAGATTTTTCGGGATGCTTTCCAAATTTCTTCCTTGTGCAGGAAATTAAGGCATTTAAACAACACCACTCTGGGTCTGGCTCCCTCATAACTTTTCTGGGCACCCACTCTGTGCTCTCTCTATAACCATGTCCCGACAAGAATCAGTGATATTCAATAGTTCTGTATGGGTGATACGGAGAAAGGTATACAGTGCCGCGCCCCGGAGGGTTTCAGGGAGCCCCACCACCCGTAAATTCGACCTGCGCGACCTCTTTTTAAAATCATCTAGCTTGTTCCAGATCTGGTGGTGAGAGCGGGTAACATGGGCCATATCTTGTTTAAGCTCAGATATGTCATGAAACATTTCTCCTGCCCTTTGTTCAGTTTGCAGGACACAATGCGTAAGCTGAGTCAGTTGTTTATTTATATCTTCTGTCTGGGCTTTAATTAGGGGCCCCATAGCCTTACGTATTGCCCCCACCATGTCATCATATGTAACAGGTACTGCAGGTGTAAAAAGTACATGATCTGCGGTCCGCGCAGTTGGAGCAGATTCAATAGTTGGTGCAGGCATCACAGCCTCCGCTGTCAGTGTTTCTGAAGAGGAGGAGGAGGAGGGGGAAGCCGCCGCTGGTACCTCCGCGTCCAGCGCCATTTTAAGTTCCAGGCATCGCTTTTCCTTTTCCCGCTTTTGCTCTTTTTTCGAGAGCATAGCAAGGGCTAAATAGCGGTCCATGGTGGGCAGGGGGCTTCCACTAGTGGCGTGGGGGAGAAGACCGGGCCGTAATGGAGGTGTTACAACCTTTTAAAAGTGTTTTCCCAGCGGGCGGCAGCGGAGCTCTCTCCACACGCTTCTAGTGCATCGCAGCCGGAACCGGAAGTCCGAATTCGGAAAGCAGCTATCTTAAGAGCAAGGTGTACCTTCTTCCAAATAACTCTGAGACGGGAGGTTAAGGTCAAACAAGAAGCTGGATAATGAGGAGTAAAGGAATTGGCTCTAGGGTGAAAGCCCAGGACCGAAAAGAATGGAGACTCTTTGGTGGATGAATGGCAAGAGTTATTGTAGGCAAACTCGGCCAGAGGAAGAAAATCTGACCAATCGTTCTGAAGTTTGGCAGTATAAAGACGGAAATATTGTTTCAGTGACTGATTCACACGTTCAGTCTGCCCGTTACACTGTGGATGGTATCCAGATGTTAAACAGAGTTTTATGTTTAACGAGGCACAAAAACGATTCCAAATACGGGCAATAAACTGTGGTCCCCGGTCTGAGACTATATCCACAGGTAAACCATGGAGCCTGAAGACATGGCAGAGGAACAGAACTGCCAAAACTTGAGCGGAGGGTAATCGGGGAAGAGCAGTGAAGTGGGCCATTTTGCTAAAACAGTCTACAACTACCCAAATCACCTGGAACCTGGATGAAAGAGGAAGATCCACCACGAAATCCATAGAAATATGTGACCATGGCCTGAGTGGAATTGCAAGAGGCATGAGTTGCCCGACCGACAAGGATCGGGATACTTTGTGCTTAGCACAATCTTGACAGGAAAGGACAAATTCCCTAACATCCTTAGAAAGATTAGGCCACCACACCGAGCGAGAGATTAACTCCAAGGTCTTAGCAATACCTGGATGGCCAGCAACCTTGCTATTATGAAACTCTGCGAGGACACTGCCTCTCAAGAACTCAGGAACGAAGAGACGATCAACAGGAGTATCACTTGGAGCCCGCTGTTAAACCTGGACGAGCTGTGTGAACAAATCCTGTGTGAGGCCGGCCCGGATGACGGATGTTGAAACAATGGGAGTTGCGGAAAAGTGGTTATTGTGAGCCGGAAGAAAACAATGAGACAGGGCATCGGCCTTGGTGTTCTTAGAACCGGGCCTGTAGGTGATGAACTTGAATCGTGTAAAAAACAGCGCCCAACGCGCCTGCCGAGCATTTAGCCGCTTTGCTGATTCAATATACTGTAGATTCTTGTGGTCAGTGAACACAGTAATGATATGCTTAGCTCCTTCAAGCCAATGCCTCCACTCCTCAAAAGCCCATTTGACTGCCAGCAACTCTCGATTACCAACATCATAGTTGGATTCTGCGGAGGATAATTTCCTGGACATGAAAGCACAAGGGTGTAACACCAGAGACTTGGGGTCTTACTGAGAAAGAATGGCTCCCACTCCAACCTCTGAGGCGTCCACCTCAACAATAAAGGGAAGATCAGGGTTGGGGTGTCTGAGAACTGGAGCTGATAAGATCCTGAAACACAGCAGGAGCGTTAGACAGACCGAACGGCATCACAAGATATTCGTAATGTCCGGACTTTGTACTGAAAGCCGTCTTCCACTCATCCCCAGATCTTATTCGGATGAGGTTGTAGGCTCCTCTGAGATCGATTTTAGAGAAAATAACCGCAGTGCGGAGCTGATCAAACAACACCGAAATCAACGGCAAGGGGTAGGTGTTTTTAATCTTATTCAAGGCCCGATAGTCTATGCATGGCCTTAGAGATCCGTCCTGCATTTAATGGAGATTTTGAGGGTCTAATAAACCCCTTCTTCAGGCTTTCCTGCACATAATCATCCATGGCCTTAGTCTCGGGCCCAGATAGTGCATAAAGTCTCCCTTTTGGCAGAGTCGCACCAGGGACAAGGTCAATGGTGCAGTCATATGACCGGTGGGGCGGCAGGATATTAGCGTTACCCTTAGAGAAAACATCAGCAAAATCCTGATATGCTGAATGTATGAGTTCCGGAGTGACAGCCGCGACCCGGACTGGACGAGACATACATCCTTTAACACACCCCACCGGGAAATTTCCCCAGACCGCCAATCTATGGTGGGATTAGGAAGGGCAAGCCAGGGGTGACCTAAGACGACAGGCACAGCCGGACAATGGGTGAGGAAAAACTAAGTTTTTTCAGAATGTAATGCCCCTACTGTCAATTGTACTGGGGGGGGTTCGATGGGTTATTAGAATGCATGGACTATGCAGTCCATGCATAGTGATAGGTCTATCCATTTGAAGCTGTGGAACCCCTAGAGCCTGAGTCCAAGCACGATCCATAAAGTTCCCGGCAGCTCCACTATCAATGAAGGCTGAAATAAATTAACTGAGATTTCCTGAAGAAATTTTTACAGGAACTAACAAGGAATCATTTGAGATTAACTGCAGACTCAAGTGAACCCCCTCACAATTCACTTGGTCAGAGCGTTTCCCTGTTTATTTGGGCAGTTACGCGCAACATGTCCCTTGCCACTACAATATAAGCAGAGCCCAGAATTTAGCCTTCTGGCTCTCTCTTCTGGGGACAGCCGGGATAGACCCACTTGCATGGGTTCCTCCACGTCTTCAGGGAGAGCATGCACACATGGACTAGACCTGAAATTAGCCCCTCTTTCAGCCCTCCGCTCTCAGAAACGGTGATCAATCTTGATAGCAAGCTCCATGAGCTTATCTAAAGTCTCCAGAACTGGGTACTGAATGAGACTATCCTTGATTACTTCCGACAGACTGAGGCGAAACTGACTGCACAGGGCAGGATCATTCCAGCCACAGTCGTTCGACCAATGGCGAAACTCTGTACAATACGCCTCAGCGTGATTTTTACCTTGTTTAAGTGCACGTAGGAGGCTCTCGGCCGACGCTTCCCTATCTGGGTCATCATACATAAGACCTAATGACTTAAAGAAGGCATCTACTGTTAGCAAGGCTGCCTCATCAGATTTCAACCCAAAAGCCCAGGTTTGTGGATCGCCTTGAAGCAGAGACATCACAATGCCCACCTGCTGAGACTCTGTACCTGAGGACCGGGGCCTTAAACGAAAATAAAGTTTACAGCCTTCCTTAAAGTTAAAGAAATATTTTCGGTTACCCGAAAAGCGGTCAGGAAGGTGCATCTTAGGCTCAGGAATCATACCCGGGGAGGCTCGTAAAAGATCTTCCTGTGACCTCACCCGAAGGGAAAGATCCTGCACCATCTGAGTGAATTCCTGAATCTGATTGGCTAAAAGCTGGCTGTAATTCTGTCCTAGTACTGCCAGATTCATGAGGACAGAATTTCAAGGACACCCTGGTTTGAGTATCAGATTTAGTTTGTTTTTTGTTTGGTTTTTGGGCCGGTGATAATGTTACGTTCTCTGTGCTCTGAACGTAAGATTCTGAGTGGGTAAGTCCCGGGCACAGGAACGTGATGCTGTACTAAGAGGGAAGTTCAGCAGCAACCCCTAGGACCCTAACTCCGTTGTTCCACCGCGTGGTCAGTCTACGCATGCAAGACTATGTTTTCTTGGGCCCGCGGCAGCCGTGTTTGAAGGGCAGATTAAGTCTGTCCACCTCTGATGCCCCCCGGCCTTAAGGTCTTAATTGGAGACAAGACGTAAACTGAGAAGGGGTGAGAACAAGGGGACCTCTAACTAAATAAAACACAGAGCTAGGGGCTACTACAGAACTCAAACAAAATGTATGTGTGGCACAGCCGCCAATGGAAAAAGAGAACAAAGGTAACTCTTTCCACGCCCTACGCGGCACCTTCGTGTACCGGGGAGGATAGCTAGGGCGGAAAACATCCGCAAAAGCACCTGCAACAAGCATAACGAAAATACTACGGCCGCTACTCACAACACCGGGGGGAACTACAGCAGGTGCACGAGAACCCCAACATCACATACACTGGTTTCTACTGACTGGAGGACTGGAAGGACTCCAACGACAGACTTCTGAACACCAGGACACAGGACCACTGGAACCAGGTAGACCAGATCACAGAACACCAAACAGGGAATTCTCCAGAGCAGGAACAGCTCACAGGAAGCTATCACCAGCGTCTGTGTAAGGCACTGAGGGAGAATATAACAGGTATCTGCACCAATCACTGCAGAGAACTTAATTTGATAATGTCATGATGCTGCCCTGCTGCACAACCACACGCTGACAGGTGATAATTAATTATATGGCAACGGGGAATGCGGCCCGTCTGTGGCATCCCCGTTGCCAAGGGCTCAGCGGCTTAGTGCGCACAGCGTCATGGCGTTGCCAGGCGCCGTGCGGGAGCAGGAGCTGCCGTGCCTAACACTGTGGTGTACCTGTGCTGTGTTAGGAGTGCTGTCCTGGCTGTCACTGGTGTTTCATGTGCTGCAGCTGTACATGGCTGTTGCTGTCCTGGCTGTCACTGTGTTGTAAAGGGTGTAAGGGCACTGTCCTCCTGTATGCTGGAAAATATAGGAGTGCTGCTGTTCAAATAAGATTACACTGGCCCTGTATGCTATAAAATTAAGCGGTACAGTTGTTAAAAATTAAAATCACACTGCTGTATGCTGTAAAATATAGGGGTGCTGCTGGCTATGTATGTTGTTAAACTTCAGGGGTGCAGTTGTTAAAAATTAAAAGCACACTGCTGTATGCTGTAAAATATAGGGGTGTTTCTGTTCAAATAACAATACACCGGTCCTGTATGTTGTAAATATTCAGGGGTGTAGTTAAAAATTAAAAGCACACTGCTCCTGTATAATGTAAAATGTAGGGGTGTTGATGTTCAAATAACATTACACTGGTCCTGTATGTCAGAAAAATTCAGGGGTGCAGTTGGTAAAATTAAAAGCACACTTCTGTATGCTGTAAAATATAGGGGTGTTGCTGGTCAAATAACATTACACTGCCTTTCTATGCTGTAAGTATACAGGGGTGCTGTGAAAAAAAAGGGGCACTGTTCTGTGTGCTGTAATAATAAAGGGTGCTGTCCTGTGAAATGGAGAACAATTTGGAGGAAAAAATTGTGCAAGATCAGGAACCACTTGCAGTTCCTAGTGCTGAAGCTGCTGCTGCCACCAGTCATGACATTGCCGATTTAATTCCATCAACTTCATCTGCTAAGGCAGATGCCCAATGTTATAGATGGCGTGTAAAATCCAAGAAGCAAAAATTAATAATCAGAAGAATAAAAAAAAATTATCTGACGAGAAACGTAAAATTGCCAAAATTTGCAATATGCTATTCACGACACGAAGTGGCAAGGTAAGGCTAAGGCCTTGGCCTATGTTCATGACTGGTGGCTCAGCTTCTCATGAGGATGGAAGCCTTCCAACCTCTCGAATAAAATTAAGCTTGTTAAAGCACAGGAAAACACATCTGTGCGTTCAGAGATATCGCAAATACCCAAGGAGAGTCCAAGTGTGTCCGCGGTTGCGATGTCTAGGCCTGACCTTCCCAAGACTGTATGGAAAGAGGATACTACCACCATTTGCACGCCCCCTGCAAGTGCTGGGAGGAGCACCACCAGTCCAGTTGCTGATATTGAGATTGAGAATGTCACTGTAGATGTACAAAAGGATGAGCAGGATATTGGTGTAGCTGGCACTGAGGAGGAAGTTTATGATGAGGATTCTGATGGAGATGTGGTTGGTTTGAATAAGGCACCAGTGGAGACAGTTGTTGTCCATGGGATGAGAAAGTACATTGACATGCCTGGGAAAAATACAAGAAAGCCACCTCTTCGGTGTCAAATTATTTCTCCACAAATGTGGTCAACAGGTGTCAAGCCATATGTTGCCTTTGTCAATCTGTAATAAGTCGGGGTAAGGATGTTCACCACCTAGGAACATCCTCCCTAATACGTCACCTGCTGCGCATTCATCCGAAGTCATTGTCAAGTTCAGAAACTTTGGGTAATAGCGTAAGCAGTCCACTGACACCTAAATCCCTTCTTCCTGTTGTACCTAAGCTCCTGCAATCCACACCAGCAACTACCTCAATGTCAATTTCCTCCTCAGTCAGGAACATCAGTAGTCCTGCAGGCCATGTCACTGGCATGACTGACGAGTCCTCTCCTATCTGGGATTCCTCTGGAGGATCCTTGAGTGTTATGCCTACTTCTGCTGCCGCCGCAGCTGTTGTTGCTTTTGGGAGCCAATCGTCATCCCAGAGGGGAAGTCAGAAGACCACTTGTACTACTTCAACTAAGCAATTGACTGTCCAACAGTCCTTTGTGAGGAAGATTAAATATGACAGCAGTCACCCTGTTGCAAAGCGGATAACTGAGGCCATAACAACTATGCTGGTGGTAGACGTGCGTCCGGTATCCTCCATTAGTGAAGTGGGATTTAGACAGCTGATGGACATTCTGTGTCCCCGATACCAAATTCCGTCTAGATTCCACTTCACTAGGCAAGCGATTCCCGGACTGTACAGGGACATTAAGAAAAGTGTCCTCAGTGTCCTGAAAAATGAGGTTGTACCTAATATCCACTTAACGTGCGTAATGTGTACTAGGGCAGACTAAGAACTACATGACTGTGACAGCCCACTGAGTAGATGTATTGCCTCCCGCAGCAACAACAGCGGCGGCACCAGCAGCATCATCTCACAAACGCCAACTCGTTCCTAGGCAGGCTATGCTATGTATCACCGGTTTCCATAAGAGGCACACCACCGACAACCTCTTACGGAAACAGAGGGACATCATCACACAATGGCTTACACCACTTAGAATCTCCTGGGGATTTGTGATATCTGACAACGCCGCCAATATTGTGCGTGCATTACATCTGGGCAAATTCCAGCATGTCCCATGTTTGGCACATACAATTAATTTGGTGGTGCAGAATTTTTTTTTAAACGACAGGGGCGTGTAGGAGATGCTGTCGGTGGCCCAAAAAATTGTGGGCCACTTTCGACATTCAGCCACTGTGTGCCAAAGACTGGAGCGCCAGCAAACACTCCTGAACCTGCCCTGCCATCACCTGAAGCAAGAGGTGGTAAGGAGGGGGAATTCAACACTCTATATGCTTCAGAGGATGGAGGAGCAGCAAAAGGCCATTCAAACCAACACATCCACCTACGATACAGGTAAAGGAGGGGGAATACATCTGACTCAAGTGCAATGGAGAATGATTTCCGTGTTTTGCAAGTTTCTCAAACCATTCAAACTTGCCACACGTGAAGTCAGTTCAGACTCTACCAGCCTAAGTCATTCCCCTCATCAGGCTTTTGCAGAAGCAGCTGGAGAAATTGAAAGAGGAGCTAAGATGGAGCGATTCCATTAAGTATGTGGGACTTATGGATGGAGGGTTTATATCTAAAGAAGCCTTAATGTGTGGCGCACTCTTTTTTCTTTATGTTCCATGAATAAATGAAGACATAACTTTTATTTTTTTTATTTAAGATAGATTTTTCTATAGGCATGACATAAGGCAATTGATTGTCAGCCTAGAAAGACAAAAAATTAATGAAATAATTTATATACCAGCACTACCTATGTATGGGTATATGGGTAGAGCAATAATTGATATAAGCAAGTGAAATATAAAAGGTATTTAAACACAGGTTTTATTTATCAAATTTATGAGATCCTTTCACAACGGGATTGTGATCTCAGAAAAATCCCTGCAGAGCGTTACTACTGCATACAACCTAAGTGCTCCCTGCAGAGTATTACTACTGCATACAACCTAAGTGCTCCCTGCAGAGCGTTACTACTACATACAACCTAAGTGCTCCCTGCAGAGCGTTACTACTGCATACAACCTTTTGGCCACCGTGCTCGATTCTAGGTTTAAAGCCTACGTTGCATCTCTCTTTCCGGACACAAGTCTGCAGAGGTGGAAAGACCTGCTGGTGAGAAAATTGTCAACTCAAGCGGAACGTGACCCGTTAACAGCTCCTCCTTCATTTTCTCCAGCAACTGGGGCTGAGAGGAAAAGGATAACATTTCCGAGCCCACCCACTGGACACAAAAGTAATAATACAAGTGACACATTAACAGGAAATTGTTTCTGTCACCATAGCGACAATTATCTGGAAATAAGAGAATACACAGACACATAAAAAGACTCAACGGAAATCTTTTGTTTTTAAACAACTTTATTTCATATCTTTAATACACAGATTTTTCTCGATATTTTAAACTTAAAAAATACTTTACTCTGCACAACATGGATAAAATATCCTTAAAGCACAGAAACAATACAAGTTACATTATAGTATTGCAGGTAAGTAAAACAGATACATATGAGGAGAGCCAAAACCCTATGGGGGGTCATTCAGACCCAACCGCAATAGCGGCCCGCAGCAGTTTGCTGGTGGTGGCAATATACACGTGCGCAGCGGCCGCGCAGACACACATTGTGGCCGCATCCCTGAGGCGTTAACTCGGGCGGGCCAGGACCATTTTCCAGGGGCTGCATGATGTCACATCTGCGTTCATCTCTGATTAACCCCCTATAAGCTTCCAGAGTGCATCTCATATCTCATCTTTTCCAAGTTACTACAAATGATACGAGATCGGTAGCAGCACTACTTTCAGGATTATTACACAGAACACACATAAAGGCTGACACAGCAAATAACAGTAACACATACAAGGGATTAATTAGAAATAAGGAAGTATAATCATCATTAAGTCTAATTATCAACTAGTTCTGTGCGGGACCCATACACCTCTTTACTGCCTCCAGCAGCCTCTGGTACTGCACTGTGACCACCCGCCCTGTCTCCCCAGACTACTGCCACCCGCCCTGTCTCCATCACTACTGCCACCACCCCCTCCCACTACTGCCACCCACCCCAGTCTCCCCCAACTGCATCCGCTGTCTCACCCCACTACTGGCACCGCCCTTTCTCCCCCAATACTGCCACGTTTCTCCCCCACAACAGCATTTGCCGTGTCTCCCCCCACTACTGCCCTGTCTCCCCTCTGACACCTTAGCGCTGCTTGGTTACAATATTACCCACAGACAGTGCCTCCGGCAGCCCCCACTACAGCACTAGTGCCAACATCCTGTCTCCCCCTCTGACATCTCTGAACTTCTTGGGGATTCTTGGTACTGCTGGTAACAGTTCTTCATCTGCAGGTGGAAATAAGAAAGCAGGGCAGTGAGGAGGCAGAAGTTGCTTCTGGTACCATGGACCCTGGTCATGTAGGGCTGGGAGAGTCAGTAAGATTATGTAATAGTCACCATCTTACAGGCAGCCGGTGAAGGGAGCAGAGAATGGGTATTATGTGGCAGGAACGGGCTGGTTAGGTAACAGCCTGGCTGCTGCATTCTATACAAGCTACAACCGGTGCAATTCTTTTGCTGGGAGACCCAGGTAGAGGACATTGCAGTAGTCTATGCGTGATGATACAAGTACATGTGTGACTGTAGGTAGATCTTCTGAGGGAATTAAGTGCTGGAGTCTGGCTATGTTCCTCAGATGAGGATCTGATTGTGGCTGATACCTGATGTCTAAGTGTCACTCCACAATCCAGGACACCAAGATTCTGCACAGGATCAGCATTTTGTAACTCTAGCTTCTATCATAAGGACCTATTTCGCCAGGACTGTCACAGCCAACTGGCATCACCCATACCTGGAGCTCAGCTAGACAACCATTTAGGATTGGTACTGGGTTCTCAGTACCTGGAGCAAAAGACAGGTCATCTGTATAGCAGTGGTAGATGAGGACATGACATCTGATTATTTCACTGTGGTAACATGTATATTGCAAAAAGCATAGGAGATAGGATAAGAACCTTGAAGAACAACGCATGGCAATGATAACTATACTCCAGAAGATTAAAATGGTTCCTCACCTGAGTGATGTATATTGTGTGTAACAAGAGCTGATTTATTTCTCAGAATATAGAAATGGCTTCTCACCTGTGTGAGTTCGCTGATGTCTAACAAGATGTGATTTTTGGATAAAACATTTCCTGCACTCAGAGCAAGAAAACAGCTTCTCACCTGTGTGACTTTTCTGATGTATAACAAGATGTGATTTACTTACACAACATTTCCCACACTCAGAGCAAGAAAACAGCTTCTCACCTGTGTGACTTCTGTGATGTATAACAAGATCTGATTTGTGTGCAAAACATTTCCCACACTCAGAACATGGAAATGCCTTCTCACCTGTGTGACTTCTCTGATGTGTAACAAGTTGTGATTTCTGTGTGAAACATTTCCCACACTCAGAACATGGAAATGGCTTCTCACCTGTGTGACTTCTGTGATGTCTAACAAGATCTGATTTCAGTGCAAAACATTTCCCACACTCAGAGCAAGAAAATGGCTTCTCACCTGTGTGACTTCTGTTATGTATAACAAGATGTGATTTGTGTGCAAAATATTTTCCACACTCAGAACATGGAAATGGCTTCTCACCTGTGTGACTTCTGTTATGTCTAACAAGAACTGATTTGTGTGCAAAACATTTCCCACACTCAGAACATAGAAATGCCTTCTCACCTGTGTGACTTCTCTGATGTCTAACAAGTTGTGATTTCTGTGTAAAACATTTCCCACACTCAGAACATGGAAATGCCTTCTCACCTGTGTGACTTCTCTGATGTGTAACAAGTTGTGATTTCCATGTAAAACATTTCCCACACTCAGAGCAAGAAAATGGCTTCTCACCTGTGTGACTTCTGTTATGTATAACAAGATGTGATTTGTGTGCAAAATATTTTCCACACTTAGAACATGGAAATGGCTTCTCACCTGTGTGACTTCTGTTATGTCTAACAAGAATTGATTTGTGTGCAAAACATTTCCCACACTCAGAACATGGAAATGCCTTCTCACCTGTGTGACTTCTCTGATGTGTAACAAGTTGTGATTTCTGAGTAAAACATTTCCCACACTCAGAACATGGAAATGCCTTCTCACCTGTGTGACTTCCCTGATGTGTAACAAGTTGTGATTTCTGTGTAAAACATTTTCCACACTCAGAGCAAGAAAATGGCTTCTCACCTGTGTGACTTCTGTTATGTATAACAAGATGTGATTTGTGTGCAAAATATTTTCCACACTCAGAACATGGAAATGGCTTCTCACCTGTGTGACTTCTGTTATGTCTAACAAGAACTGATTTGTGTGCAAAACATTTCCCACACTCAGTACATGGAAATGCCTTCTCACCTGTGTGACTTCTCTGATGTGTAAAAAGTTGTGATTTCTGTGTAAAACATTTCCCACACTCAGAACATATCAGTGGCCTTTCACTTACCTTACCTGTGTGCTGGTTAATAGGCTTTGTGTTCTGTGTAAAACATTTGGCATCTATAGAACAGGGACACACTGTATCTACTGTCAGAGCTGTACCAGATGCCCCAATATCAGAGTGATCAGGAGAACATTTCCCAGGATCAGAGGGATCAGCTGATAGAGCTGGATGTATAATTGGGGTAATGGGGTTAGCTCCTGGAGAATCCTGTCTACTGTCATTATCTCTTATGTCACAATCTGGGGATAACAGATGTCCTTCTGAGATATTCCTGCTTGTGTGTCCATCTGCTGGAAATAAAATACATTATGGAAATGTCACATTTTCTGTAACAATATTAATCTTGTAAACAATAGGAGAAGACGACGCTCTGGGACACTTAATTGTTAATGTGTGTATATAATAAAACATAACTTTTAATGAAGGCTGTTTAATATTGTGTCTCAGACTATCATTGTGTCCACCGTCCTGAGAACACTCACAATAACAAATGTAATATTATAATAAGACTCAGATATAGCTCTCTCTTGTACTGGTAACTAACCATGAAGTATAAATGGAGATGTAGTCACTCGCCAAGTCCTATGTCAGCACCAATGTAAAACAATGGATGGGGAACATATCGTATGAATTGGAGATTCTAGATGAACAATAACATCAGTTATATGAGCTGATGGATCAGAGAAATGTCTCCTAACGTTACTCCTGGAAGCATTGGTAAGGTAGCATTCCTTTATGTGTGTGCTCATACGCTGGTAAGCCTGTACATGTGTTACTCTCCCTTATATAAGGTATATTGCTACAGCAGAGTAGGTGTGTGGAACAAGGTACTTTACATGCAATACACCATATGATACACTGCAATCATCATCATCTGCTAGGTTATAATCTACTTTCTCTACTCCGCTGACAGGACACTGAGCTCCTGAGGGTGCTGATTGAAAGCCTACGAGGCGACTGCTTACTCCCGTAGCATGGGCGCCACCACCTAATAAAGCTAGAAGAAAGAAAAGTGGTGAGTACAGCGCTGGCATCCCGGTTAGCAGGTCACCGGAGGAAATGGCGGCACAAGGGTGGGAACGCAGCTCTGACAGGCTGCACTCCAGGAAGGCTCAGCAACACACAGTGTAGGTGCTTTGAGGGGCGTCCTGAGCCAGCGCGGATAAACCCTACACTGGTCACGCAACTAACAGGGGTTAATCTCCCTGTTAGCATTAAAATCCTCAGGCCAGTATAAACAATTAGTGCGGGAAGCCGCTCAACATTACAAGGGGCGGGGCTTCCTCTCAGTGCAGATCCAGCACTCACCAGCGCCATTTTCTCCCTGCAGATCATAGGAACTAGGACACTGACAGGGAGCGCTGACCTCCCTATTAAGGTCAGTCAGCACCGGGCTTTTATCATAATAACTGTCTACAGGGGCGCTGTGTGGCTGGCTCCTTATACTCTGTGACTCTCTGAAGGTACTCTGGGGGAAACTGTGTCTGACATTTTCCTATGTGTGTGTGTGTGTGTGTGTGTGTGTGTGTGTGTGTGTGTGTGTGTGTGTAAGTGTGTATATGCACATTACCATGTCTAAAGACTCTGTGTCCTGTGTTGCAGAGGGGTGGTCTTCTGTTTGCCGGCGGTCGGGCTCCCGGCGCTCAGTATACCGGCGCCGGGAGCCCGACAGCCGGAATACGACAATTATTTTCCCTCGTGGGGGTCCACGACCCCCATAGAGGGAGAATAAAATAGTGTGGCGCGCGTAGCGCGCCACCGTGCCCGTAGCGTGGCGAGCGCAGCGAGCCCGCAAGGGGCTCATTTGCGCTCGCCAAGCTGTCGGTAAGCCGGCGGTCGGGCTCCCGGCGCCGGGATGCTGGTCGCCGGGAGCCCGACCGCCGGCCAGCCGTAGTGAACCCGTTGCAGAGTGTGCATCTTCTCCTGAGGAGTCTATTCCATGTACTCAGGACTGCAATGTGCTGTCTCAGCCTTCTGAATCCGAACCCCCATGGGTGGATACTTTAAGGGGAATGATATCCCAGATTTCAACAAGGATGTCACATACTGAGAAAGAGACGCAGTTTTTGAGACAATCTGTAGTGGGTTTGAAGTATTCAGCTCCCACTACTTCATCTAAAACCTCACCTACATACCCAAAAAAAGTACACTTGCCCAGATAATGCAAGCTGACACTGATACCGACTCTGATACAGGGGGACGGTGATGGGGATATGCAGGGGGGATGCATCCCTTGCTAAAGGGGTGCAGCTAATGACTTAAGCCAATAGGGATGTTTTGCATATTTCTGAGAAGGTTCCGGAACAAGTAGAGGAATCTTATTTTACAGTAAATAAGAAATCCTCACTTACCTTCCCTGTTTCGAAGGAGTTAAACTCCTTGTTTGAAAAATCCTGGGAAAACACAGAGAAATAATTCCAGATCCCTAGAAGAATTCTCATTGCTTTCCCTTTCCCTGAAGAGGACAGGAAGAAGTGGAAAACACCACCTATGGTAGACGCTTCTGAATCTAGGCTGTCTAAAAAGGTGGTTTTACCTGTCCCTGGTTCAACCGCCATAAAGGAGCCGGCTGATCGCAAGATTGAGACTACTCTCAAATCACTATACACTACTACAGGCGTGGCTTTAGGGAACACTATTGCTTATGCATGGATTTCTAAAGCCATAGTAAAGTGGTCAGGCACATTACTAGAGGACTTAGATTCTATGGATAGGAGTGACATTGACTTGTTTTTATGTCACATACAGGATTCTGCAGGTTTCATGGTGGAGGCCATGAAGGACATTGGCCTGCCACTTCCATGGCTCTCTCGGCACGCAGAGGACTTTGGCTACGCCAATGGACTGTGGATGAAGAATCCAAGAAAAGTGTGGAGAACCAGGTCAGGCACTATTTGGGAAAGCATTGGATGCGTGGATTTCCACGGCGACCGCGGGTAAGTCGACATTTCTTCCCTCCGCAGCAGCTTCAGCTAGAAAATCTTATCCTACACCTACACTGCAGTCCTTTCGAGCCACAAAATTTAAAAAATCCAAACCCCCTCCCACCTTCTTTAGAGAAGGTCGGGGAAGATCTAAAAAACCTGCACCAACAGGTTCCCAGGAACAGAAACCAGGTTCTGCTTCCTTCAAATATTGAGCATGATGGTGGACCTCTCAGCCTGGAGATCAGGCAGGTGGGAGCGAGACTGAAAGATTTCAGTCACGTCTGGGCGTCATCATGCCTAGACCTCTGGGTGACGGATATTGTTAGAAAAAAAAGCAATTGTTTCCCCAGCACCCTGAATGGATAACAGTAACCAGATATAAATCCCACATGATAATGCTCCATGTGGCATGTCACCTCCTCCTAATGCAGAAACCTCTCTGCCTCTCACAACAGACATATAGATTGGTAAATGCTCAATTAGCTTAGTGATATCATTCAGGTGCTCGAAAGGAAGGGGTATTTCTGAGCAAGAAAAAAAAGCAATTGTTTCCCCTGCACCCCAATCTGGGTCTAATATTAACCAGCAAATATGTGTAACGAAGATCTCTGAATTCTATTATCATGTGGGATTTATATCTGGTTACTGTTATCCATTCAGGGTGCTGGGGAAACAATTGCTTTTTTTTCTTGCTCAGAAATACCCCTTCCTTTCGAGCACCTGAATGATATCACTAAGCTAATTGAGCATTTACCAATCTATATGTCTGTTGTGAGAGGCAGAGAGGTTTCTGCATTAGGAGGAGGTGCAGGCCCTGACATGCCACATGGAGCATTATGGGGTTGCTCCAAGGTAGGTAGCTCTTAGCTTAGACATATTTTAGTAAGGAGCCATTATCATGTGGCTCCTTGCTGGTTAATATTAGACCCAGATTGGGGTAATGGAGGTGTGAGGTGTGGTGCCCCTGGACTGGCTGAGCTGGATGGCTTTAGTGTGGCATACCTTTACATTCTATTAACACTTTTCACTTATTAATTTTCTAACACTATTTCTCTATTTTAATTACATTTCATGTTTGTATCACCCCCTCTATAGCTTCGGCTTCCTAAATACTAATTTATTAACACTATAGTTTTTTACACTGGTATGCCACGCTGGGCTTTCTGGCTCATTCTGGTGTTTTGGGGTGCCACACCCTGCACCTAGATATAGCGCTAGGGACCCCAAATATACAGAGAGGCCTTGATGCGGCTTTGGGGCTTAACCACACATTTGCGCAAATATGTGTAACGAAGATCTCTGAATTCTATTATCATGTGGGATTTATATCTGGTTACTGTTATCCATTCAGGGTGCTGGGGAAACAATTGCTTTTTTTTCTTGCTCAGAAATACCCCTTCCTTTCGAGCACCTGAATGATATCACTAAGCTAATTGAGCATTTACCAATCTATATGTCTGACGGATATTGTTACCCAGGGGGACAGACTGGAGTTTCAGGAACTCCCATCTTACAGATTCTTCAAATCAGGCTTACCAGCGACGCTGACAGAAAGTGCTATTCTACAGGAAGCCATCCAAAAATTGGTACGAACAAATGTCATTGTTTCAGTTCCACCTCACCCAAAAACCAAGGGTTATTACTCAAACCTGTTTGTGGTACTGAAACCAGATGGTTCGGTAAGGCCTATATTGAACCTGAAGTCGTTGAACTCCTACTTGAGGGTTTTCCAATTCAAGATGGAGTCTCTGAGAGTGGTTATCTCAGGTCTGGAGGAGGGGGAATTCCTAGTATCCCTAGATATCAAGGATGTGTACCTTCATATTCTCATCTGGCCGCCTCACCAGGCCTATCTACGGTTTGCACTACAGGACTGTCACTATCAGTTCCAGACGTTGCCATTTGGCCTCTCCACAGCTCTGAGGGTGTTCACCAAGGTTATGGCGGAGATGATGCTCCTCCTACGCAAACAGGGAGTGAACATAATTCCATATCTGGATGATCTGCTGATAAAGGCATCTTCCAAGGAGAAGCTATTGCGCTCTCAACTCAACTACTCTGAGATCATGGGTGGATCCTGAACCTTCCAAAGTCACATTTGGAACCGACAAGGTGACTGACCTTCCTGGGGACGATACTTGACACGGAAGTGCAGAGGGTGTTTCTACCGGTGGAGAAAGCGTTGGTGATCCAATCATTGGTCCGAGATGTCTTGAAACCTCCCCGGGTATCGGATCGTTGGTGCATTCACCTTCTTGGGAAGATGGTAGCCTCCTACGAGACTCTACAATATGGATGATTCCATGCATGGTTCTTCCAGCTGGATCTCTTGGACATGTGGTCGGGATCGCATCTTCACATGCACCAGCGGATACGCCTGTCGCCGAAAGCCAGAATTTCACTACTCTGGTGGGTGCAAACATCTCACCTGCCCGAGGGCCGCAGGTTCGGGATTCAGAATTGGATTCTTCAAACCACGGATACAAGCCTCAAAGGTTGGGGAGCAGTCACCCAAAAAACTTCCAAGGAAAGTGGTCAAGCCAGGAATCTGTCCTTCCAATAAACATTCTGGAACTAAGGGTCATATACAATGACCTTCTACAAGCGGCTCATCTTCTGCAAGACCGAGCCATTCAGGTTCAGTCGGACAATCTAACAGCGGTGTCCTACATAAACTGACAGGGTGGAACGAAGAGCAGGGCTTCAATGTCAGAGGTAACAAGAATCCTCCTCTGGGCAGAAAGACACGCGCTGGCGGCGATCTTCATTCCGGGAGTAGACAACTGGGAAGCGGACTTCCTCAGCAGACATGATCTCCATCCAGGAGAATATGGCTTCCACCCAGAGGTATTCGCAGAGGTAACACGCCGATGTGTACCTCAGACCTGATGGCCTCTCACCTCAACAAGAAGCTTTGGAGGAACTGTTCCAGGTCACGAGACCCACAGGCAGTGGAAGCCCTGGTGACTCCGTGGGTGTTCCAGTCAATGTATGTGTTCTCTCCACTTCCACTCATCCCAAGGATTCTCAAACTAATAAAAAGATCAAGAGTTCGGCGATCCTCATTGCTCCGCACTGGCCAAGGCGGGCTTGGTACGCACATCTTCTGGCTTTACTGCTGGAGGATCCAAGGCCTCTTCCTCTTCGCGAGGACCTTCTACTGCAGGGGTCGTTCGCCTATCAAGTCTTACCATGGCTACGTTCGACGGCATGGAGGTTAAACGCCAGATCTTAGTTCGGAAGGGCATTCTGAATAGGGTTATTCCTACTCTGATCCAAGCTAGGAAGGGGTAACGTCTAAGCATTACCATCAGATTTGGAAAAAGTATGTGTCTTGGTGTGAATCCTAGAAGTTTCCTACGTTGGGTGTCAACTGGGACATTTTCTCCTCTTTCTGCAAGCAGGTGTGGATGTTGGCCTATGCTTGGGCTCCATCAAGGTCCAGATTTCAGCCTATTTTCTTCCAGAAACAATTGGCTGCTATCCCTGTGGTTCAGACTTTCTTCAAAGGAGTTCTGCACATCCAACCACCCTTTGTGCCTCCTATGGCACCTTGGGATCTTAATGTGGTGCTGCAGTTTCTGCAATCGGATTGGTTCGAACCTTTACAGGAGGTGGACGTAAAGTTTCTTACTTGGACGGCGGTCACGTTGTTGGCCCTGGCTTCTGCCAGACGTGTGTAAGAATTGGGGGGCATTGTCGCACAAGAGCCCCTACTTGATTTTCCATGAGGATAGAGCTGAGCTCAGAACGCATCAGCAATTTCTCCCTAAGGTTGTGTCGGCTTTTCATATCAACCAACCTATTGTGGTGCCAGTGGCTACTGACACCTCAATTACCACAAAGCCCTTGGATGTCGTGCGGGCTTTGAAAATCTACGCGAAGAGAACTACTCGTCACAGGAAGTCAGACGCACTATTTGTCCTTTATGATCCCTACAAGATTGGGTGTCCTGCTTCTAAGCAATTTCACACTGGATCAGGCTTTCTATCCAGCATGCTTATTCCATGGCAGGATTGCCAATTCCAAAATCTGTTTATGCCCACACTACCCGTAGAGTGGGTTCTTACTGGGCAGCTGCCTGGGGTGTCTCGGCTATTCAGCTTTGCCAATCAGCTACTTGGTTAGGTTCGAACACGTTTGCTTAGTTTTACAAGTTCGATAGTTTGGCCTCTGAGGACCTCAAGTTTGGTCAATCAGTTCTGCAGGAAACTCAGCACTCTCCCTCCTGTTCTGGGAGCTTTGGTACATCCCCATGGTACTAAATGGAACCCCAGCATCCTCTAGGACGTAAGAGAAAATAGGATTTTAATTACCTACCGGTAAATACTTTTCTCGTAGTCCATAGAGGATGCTGGGCGCCCGCCCTGTGCTTCGTATTACTGCATTGTTACTTGGTTCAGTATTGTTGGTTCAGCCGTTGCTGAATTGTTCCAAGTTGGTTAGTTTGGCTTTCCTTTTTGTTATGTGTGAGGAGAGGTAGATTTGAGTGTCATCAGCATAGAGGTGATACTGGAAATTAAAAGAACTAATGAGTTCACCTATAGAGAGAGAAAAGGAGAGGACCAAGAACAAAACCTTGGGGGACACCAACAGTTAGTGGAAGTGGGGGCGAGGTAGCATCATGAGAGGAGACATAGAAGGAATGATCAGAGAGGTAGGAGGACAGCCAGGAGAGGGCAGTATCACGCAGACCAAGAGAGTGAAGGATTTGCAGAAGGAGAGGGTGGTCCACAGTGTCAAAAGCAGCAGAGAGGTCAAGAAGAATAAGCAGAGAGTAGTGGCCCTTAGATTTGGTGGCATGGAGGTCACTGCAGACTTTTGTGAGGGCAGTTTCAGTGGAGTGGAGAGAGCGTAAACCAGACTGGAATGCGTCAAGCAGTGAGTGAGAGGAAAGAAAGACAGTGAGGCGATTATAGACAATACGCTCAAGAAGTTTGGAGGCAAAGGGGAGGAGAGAGATGGGTCGACTTAGTATGAGTTTCCAATTGTTCCTTTATCCATAATATAATGTCAATACTAATGGTAGTCTAACTAATAAACATGTATGATCAATATAGTTTTAAGCGTTCTAGCATACGCAGCAATGTTAAATGTTTTTAGTGCACACATTATTATGTTTTAATCATTTCGTATCATTCCAGCCCGGGGCGAGGGTTCCGTCATGCACCTGGTTGCCAGGACACGCTGGTCGCCTAGGCGATGCTACCAACCCTGGTCTCCAGGAAGCCGACGTCTCCACGACTCCAGGGTGGAAGTACGTCATCACGCAGCACTGTAGAGCCAGGCCAGGGGTGTGTCCCGTTCGCGGGTCTTCTTCTTCTTCTGTATAAAAGGTATGTTGTGTTCACTTATTTTGTTGTATCACCTTGAAAAAGGGCGTTGTGGCCCCGAAACGTCGGACACTGAGTGATGAAATAAATGCACTTTACTGACTGTGAGTATACCCGTGAGTGCCGCCGCTGCTGGGCTTGTTTTATATATATATATATATATATATATATATATACATATATATATATATCTAAGAGGATAGAATTTGATCGGTGTTGTTACACTGTTTTGTTAGCAGGTTACTTGATACTTTTGTCCTCATTTGTTACTATAGGTCACGTGAACGAGGTTCTCTCCATGTCCCCGGACATAGCGTGTGTTAGATGACATCACTTTGATGCACTGGAGCGTGCGACAGACAGCGACATGGACGGTTCCACCAGGTATATTAACAACACGGGACGTGCACATGCCTGTAGATGGTGACACTAAAGCTACTGGATGATCATTGTGAATGTCTGAGGTATTGATACAATGCACATTTGTTGAGATATTGTTTCTTTTTCAGATGGAACCATGGGTCGTGCACGTGATGCGACTGGCATAAGGGAGCGATTGGTTTTGGCCGAGACCGGCATTTGCTTGTTGGTGATCCCTTGTAGACAATGAGTAGTATCCATCTACAGTGGAAGAAGCCTGGACACCAAGAATCTCAGCGGCGGAACAGTGTGCGAAAGTAGATCATGACAAATCGGGACCACAGGCATTTAGGGCACCTAGCAACCACCAATCGTACCAAACGCATCAGGAACTGCACCAACAGTACAATGCCGGACCCAGCCAAACAGTCCCAGATCTGGTGAATTGGAGGGCCATGTGAGATGCGGTGTCAGGTCAGACTGGTGCTCTGAAAACCAATCCAAGCCTTTCGGCCACTGTTCCGCCGCTGAGAGCAAACCTAAAGTTTAACACTAATGTGATAGCTACTTTTATGGTAATTATTTTGAGCCATAGAGTAGGACCTGTAGTATAGTGGGGACACAATTATGTATGTAGTAAGGCTACTGGGAGACCTTAGATTGAGCAATATTGGATCTGGCCATTACATTCCCTAAAGTCATAACCTCAGAACTGCACAGAGCAGGAACTATTATTCACAAGTAATTAGGAATGTGTTCATCATGAACAAGTCCACAATTACCATCTGAAGGTTACACAATTATTTCAGGTCTACACAATTGATATTTGAGGATAAAGCCTTTAACAGAAAACACCCCTGAAGAAGTCATAATTGATGAAACGTGTTGGTGACATGCAATTTGGATTTAGAGTGAAATGGAGTGGATAAGAACAAGCCCGCCCATGCAAGGGTGACAACAAGTGCTAAACGCTTGTCTTCTGATTATACAGATATGTACTTGTGATAAGCTTTTACTATGTTTTACTTGAAGTTCTAGATTTAAAATTCATTTTATTTCTAAATATTATACGAATTGTATTTGGTGAGCTCAGGTCTACTGTATAGCAGGAAATATTTCATACCTACATCATCTAACAAAATGCATATAAATTAGGCACTCCACAAAAAACAATACTAATTATATTATATACATACATATATACACATTTATATATAATCACTAATAATAAACTTCTGCTTGTTACTTTTAATAACATTATAGTGCTGTGTGTAATAACTCTCTACATGTGATATTTGTCATGGATAGCCTTGTGTTAGAAACACCCAACTGAGAACAGGGCTGATGACGGAGGAGGGTGTAGAATAAGAGATTGCTGTAGTGACTGAGCAAGGAGAATATGTGACTTCTGTAATACTGTGTTTATTACTCACCTGTGCTGATATCTGTAGGGATCTCCTCCTCCTTACACTGCTGATCACCCCTCACATATGTCTCGTCTTCTACCTCTAGATCTTCTGCCTTTAAATCAGTCACATACGTCTCTTCTTCTCCCTCTATATCTTCTGCCTTTATATCAGTCACATACGTCTCTTCTTCTCTCTCTATATCTTCTGCCTTTATATCAGTCACATACGTCTCTTCTTCTCCCTCTATATCTTCTGCCTTTATATCAGTCACATACGTCTCTTCTTCTTCCTCTGTATCTTCTGCCTTTATATCAGACACATACGTCTCTTCTTCTCCCTCTATATCTTCTGCCTTTATATCAGTCACATACATCTCTTCTTCTCCCTCTATATCTTCTGCCTTTATATCAGTCACATACGTCTCTTCTTCTCCCTCTATATCTTCTCCCTTTATATCAGACACATACATCTCTTCTTCTCCCTCTGTATCGTCTGTTTTAATATCAGACAGACGTTCTTCCTAAATAACCAAAAAATAATACAACGGCATTTGCATAGTGTTAGATTAAACTGAGCTGAAACAGTATAATATCAGTGTATAAGACACACACAGCTCCTCTACAGATCATATAGTGACAGTCACTTTGGAATATTGGTGAGACCCTAAATCCCACCTACCTGATCCTCCTGTGGGATCCTGGGATTCTCCTCTGTACAATCCTGGGAATACAGAGGAAGGGAACATCTCTCTGGGGTATCTCTTTTACTGGGCCCATCTGTAGGAGACACACAGTGACTGAGTACAGTATGTATATGTGATTATCAGATGATGTGTGTATATAGGGGGCCCCCATACCTGCTCTCCCCTGTATAATACATGACAGTCTCCTCTTACCCAGTGATGTGAGGGGCCGGTGATTCTCCATCATCACGTTCTTGTACAGACCCCTGTGTTCCTCTATATACTCCCCCTCCTGCATGGAGACATAGACAGTGACATCCTGACACCTTATAGGAACCTGACACACACAGTGATACAGTCATCACCCAGACACATCCCCTGGTGTTACTGTATAATGTCCCATTCCCGGCAGTCACCTCTCCAGTCATCACCCAGACACATCCCCCGGTGTTACTGTATAATACCCCATTCCCAGCAGTCACCTCTCCAGTCATCACCCAGACACATACCCCGGTGTTACTGTATAATGCCCCATTTCCAGCAGTCACCTCTCCAGTCATCACCCAGACACGTCCCTTGGTGTTACTGTATAATGCCCCATTCCCAGCAGTCACCTCTCCAGTCATCACCCAGACACATTCACTGGTGTTATTGTATAATGTCCCATTCCCAGCAGTCACCTCTCCAGTCATCACCCGGACACATCCCCCGGTGTTACTGTATAATGCCCCATTCCCAGCAGTCACCTCTCCAGTCATCACCCGGACACGTCCCCTGCTGTTACTGTATAATGCCCCATTCCCAGCAGTCACCTCTCCAGTCATCACCCAGACACGTCCCCTGGTGTTACTGTATAATGCCCCATTCCCAGCAGTCACCTCTCCAGTCATCACCCAGACACATCCCCTGGTGCTACTGTATAATGCCCCATTCCCAGCAGTCACCTCTCCAGTCATCACCCAGACACATACCCCGGTGTTACTGTATAATGCCCCATTCCCAGCAGTCACCTCTCCAGTCATCACCCAGACACGTCCCCTAGTGTTACTGTATAATGGCCCATTCCCAGCAGTCACCTCTCCAGTCATCACCCAGACACATCCCCTGGTGTTACTGTATAATGTCCCATTCCCAGCAGCCACCTCTCCAGTCATCACCCAGACACGTCCCCCGGTGTTACTGTATAATGTCCCATTCCCAGCAGTCACCTCTCCAGTCATCACCCAGACACGTCTCCTGGTGTTACTGTATAATGCCCCATTTCCAGCAGTCACCTCTCCAGTCATCACCCGGACACATCCCCCGGTGTTACTGTATAATGCCCCATTTCCAGAAGTCACCTCTACAGTCATCACCCAGACACGTCCCCTGGTGTTACTGTATAATGTCAAGGGGTCAACTTGCTGGTGGTAGCTTGCGTGGAATTTAATAAGTGTGGAATTAAGAAGTGTGTTATCCGAACAGTTAAAAGAATAGCTGAACAAACATTGAGCGCCATCAAGGAAAGGTAACTTACTTAAACAACTTATTCCTACACAACTTAACCTAAAATTATCTCACAAATCACCACAGCATGTTCATCAAACTACTCTTTCTTATTTCAATTCATGGAATTCTCACCAAATGTAACACATTCTACACTCACCCTAAAACTCACCCCTCTGTGCACATTACAGCTTCTATTCTCCACTCCCCTCTTCTTCATGAGCTTTATACTTACTTCTCTGCAAGTACTTTGACAACCACAATTGGCCACCAGAATAAACACTCGCAAACATCCACCAATATTTATCTCACTCTTCTGCTTTTATTAGCTGGTGCCATATCACAAAATCCAGGTCCCTCTCACACTCAGCTATCTCAAAACAACATAGAAATCCATCTAACCTCATAAATATCATGCGTCTACCATCCCCTTCCAAGTCACTAAAATGTGGCTTATGGAATGCACGCTCTGCTTGTAACAAATTACCATCCATGACCTCTTCATATCTCACAACTTTAATCTGCTGACTATAACAGAAACCTGGCTCACACAATCAGACACGGCCTACCCTGCAGCACTGTCACACAGTGGTTTCCACTTCACACACACCCCCAGGCCTGGCAATAGTAAAGGTGGTGCGGTTGGAATTTTACTGTCCCAATTTTTCACATACACTGTTCTGTTCTACCTCAGGTTCCATCACTTGCATTCACATCATTTGAAGTTCACGCTATCAGGATTTTCATCCCATTCTCTCTACATGTTGCAGCTATTGCCCTCCTGGGCAACCCGAACAACAATTTCTAGAAGATTTTTCTGCCTGGCTCCCGCGCATCTTATCCTCTGACATCTCAACCATCATTATGGGCAATTTCAATATAGCTCTTGACAGTCCGCAATCTGTTCATGCCTCCAAACTCTTCCTCTAACCTCCTCTCTTGGCTTCACCCAATGGTCCGACTCCTCTACTCACCAGGAGGGCCACTACCTTGATGTTGTGTTCACCAGGCTCTGCTCAGTTTCTGAATTCATTAACACTCCTTTCCCTCTCTCTGATCACAACCTGATCACCTTCACAATCTCTTCTATTACTCTAAATTCTATGACACTAAAACCTAGCAAGCCTCCTCTAACCCGCAGAAATACTAACAATATAAATTTTCAACAACTTTCCACTTCCCTGCAACAACTGCTCTCACCAATCTCTACATTTACCACACCTGACACTGCTGTATCACACCTGCACAAGATCCTAGAGAGTGCCCTTGTTGAAGTGGCTCCAGCTACCCATCACACCCCACGTAGGCTTAGAAGCCAACCATGGCACTCTAAATCAACAAGACACCTACAAAAACTGACACGTAAAGTAGAATGTCAGTAGCGTAAATCTCAGAATCCAAGTGACCTCCTCACATATAAGACCACCTACCACTCCTATCATCAGGCCCTGGACACTGCCAAACAAACATAGTTCCAATCTCTCATCTCTTCTCATGCCACCAACCCCAAGTGACTTATTAATACATTGAAATCACTTCTTTACCCTCCCTCACCTCCCCCACTAGCTACTATCAGTGCACAAGAACTTGCCTCCTACTTCAAGGATAAGAGTGATAAAATCCGAGATGAAATGGTATGCTCTTCCTCAGCCAGTGACCTGCTCAATTCCCTACCTGAACCCTCTGGCACTTTCTCTTCATTTGATCCCACAAGTGAAGATGAAGTATCAACACTCTTTCTATCCTCCTACTACACTACCTCTCCTGTTGATCCTATACCCTCACAGGTCAGTAAAACTTTGTCTCCTGTGCTTATCCCAACCTTAACTAAAATCTGTAATCTCTCTCTCTACTGGTATCTTTCCCTCTCTGTTTAAGAATGCAGTGATTACTCCCATTCTAAACAAGACACAACTCTGACCCAAACACACTCTCTAACTACCGTCCATTTCTCAGCTACCATATCCCTCCAAGCTACTTGAGAGACTTGTCTACACTCGCCTCACACACATTCTTAACTCCCACAACTTATTGGACCCACTTCAGTCAGGCTTTCATGCCCAACACTCTACAGACACTGCACTGACCAAAGTAGTGAATGTTCCAGTCACTGCTAGATCTAAAGGCCATTACACACTACTCATTCTTCTAGATCTCTCTGCTGCTTTTGACACTGTTGACCACTCTCTTCTTATACAAACACTACAATCCCTAGGTCTTCAGGACACAGCCCTCTCCTGGTTCTCATCCTACCTATCTAATCGCTCTTTCAGTGTTCACTTCTCTGATTCTATCTCTTCTTCTCTACCTCTACCAGTTGGAGTACTGCAAGGCTCAGTCTTGGGTCCTCTGTTGTTCTCAATCTATACCTCATTTCATTGCTGGGTGATCATATCATACAACCCATTAAGAACCTAGCAATCTGGTGGACCATTATGAACAGGTAGCATCTATCCTTGTGTATCAATGCCTATTCTCCCATAGATTGTAAGCTTGCGAGCATGGCCTTCCTACCTCTATGTTTGTCTGTTTTTACCCTGTTTTGTTCTATTACTGTTGTTCTAATTGTAAAGCGCAACAGAATATGCTGCGCTATATAAGAAACTGCTAATAAATAATAAATACAACACAGGCCGCTCCCCCTGTATACTATGACAGCACAAAAAGCTCCCCCTGTATACTATGACAGCCCAGGAAGCTACCCCTGTATATTATGACAACACAGGATGCTGCCCCTGTATATTATGACAGCACAGAAAGCTATCCCTGTATATTATGACAACACAGGCCACTCCTCCTGTATATTATGACAATACAGGCCGCTCCCTCTATATATTATGACAGCACAGGAAGCTACCCCTGTATACTATGACAATACAGGCCGCTCCCCCTATATACTATGACAGCACAGGAAGCTACCCCTGTATATTATGACAACACAGGAAGCTACCCCTGTATATTATGACAACACAGGCCGCTCCCCTTGTATACTATGACAGCACAGGTTGTTACCCCTGTATATTATGACAACACAGGCCACTCCTTCTGTATAGAAAGCAAATACATTCCGATCACCCTATATAATAATAGTAATGAGACACCACAGGCCCCTCTGCCTGTATATTATGACAACACAGGCCACCCCCCCTGTATACTATGACAGTACAGGATGCTACCCCTGTATTATGACAACACAGGCCACTCCTCCTGTATAGAAAGACAATACATGTCGTTCACCCTATATAATAATAGTAACAAGACACCACAGGCCACTTCCCCTGTATAAAAAGGCCATACAGGCTGCTCCCCCTGAATAGTAGGATGTCATAATCACTACCCCTGTATAGCAGGATGCCTCAGGTCGCTCCCCCTGTAGAGTAGGACAACACATGCCACTCCCCTGTATATTAATACAGCTCCCCTGTATTTTAATACAGCTCTTCTGAATATTAATACAACATATGCCGCTCCATCTGTATAGTACAATGCCACAGGACACAACACCTGTAATGTCCCGTTTTTAGAATTACAGTAACGGTGGGGTCTGCGCCACCATTATCACGGTAACGGCGGGATGTGCGCCCTCTGTATTACAGTAACGGCAGGGACTGCGCCACCTGTATTACGGTAACGGCGGGGTCTGTTCCCCCTGTATTACGTTAACGGTGGGGTGTGCACCCCCTGTATTACGGTAACGGCGAGGTCTGCGCTATCTGCATTACGGTAATGGCGAGGTCTGCGCCACCTGTATTACGTTAACGGTGGGGTCTGTGCCACCTGTATTATGGTAACGGCGGGTTCTGTGTCACCTGTATCGCGGTAACGGCGGAGACTGCACCACCTGTATTACGGTAACGGCGGAGTCTGCACCACCTGTATTACGGTAGCGGCGGGGACTGCACCACCTGTATCATGGTAACGGCGGGGCCTGCTCCACTTATATTACGGTAATAGCGGGTTTTGCGCCACATTTATTACGGTAATGGCGGGGTCTGTGCCCCCTGTATTATGGTAACGGTGGAGTCTGAGCCACCTGTATTACGGTAACGGCGGGGTCTGCTCCACCTGTATTATGGTAACGGCTGGATTTGCACCACCTGTATCACGGTAACGGTGGGGTCTGCGCCACCTGTATTACGGTAACGGCGGGGTGTGCGCCACCTGTATTACGGTAACGGCGGGGTGTGCGCCACCTGTATTACGGTAACGGCGGGGTCTGCGCCACCCGTATTACTGCAACGACGGGGTCTGCGCCACCTGTATTACGGTAACGGTGGGGTCTGCGCCACCTGTATTACGGTAACGGCGGGGTCTGCTCCACCTGTATTATGGTAATGGTGGGGTCTGCGCCACCTGTATTACGGTAACGGCGGGATGTGCGCCCTTTGTATTACGGTAACGGCAGGGACTGCGCCACCTGTATTACGGTAACGGCGTGGTCCGCTCCCACTGTATTACGGTAACGGCGGGGTCTGCGCCACCCGTATTACTGTAACGGCGGGGTCTGCGCCACCTGTATTACGGTAACAGCGGGGTCTGCGCCACCTGTATTACGGTAACGGCGGGGTCTGCTCCACCTGTATTATGGTAATGGTGGGGTCTGCGCCACCTGTATTCCGGTAACGGCGGGATGTGCGCCCTCTGTATTACGGTAACGGCAGGGACTGCGCCACCTGTATTACGGTAACGGCGTGGTCCGCTCCCACTGTATTACGGTAACGGTGGGGTGTGCACCCCCTGTATTACGGTAACGGCGAGGTCTGCACCACCTGTATTACGGTAATGGCGGGGTCTACACCACCTGTATTACGGTAGCGGAGGGGTCTGCCCCACCTGTATTACGGTAACGGTGGGGTCTGTGCCAGCTGTAGTATGGTAACTGCGGGGTCTGCGCCATCTGTATCACGGTAACGGCGGAGTCTGCGCCACCTGTATTACGGTAACAGTGGAGTCTGCGCCACCTGTATTACGGTAACGACGGGGACTGCACCACCTGTATCACGGTAACGGTGGGGCCTGCTCCACCTATGTTACGGTAATGGCGAGTTTTGCGCCACATTTCTTACGGCAATGGCGGGGTCTGCGCCCCCTATATTATGGTAACGGTGGAGTCTGCGCCAACTGTATAACGGTAACAGCGAGGTCTGCGCCCCCCTGTACTACGGTAACGGCGGGATCTGCGCCACCTGTATTACGGTAACGGCGGGGTCTGCTCCACCTGTACTGTATTACAGTAACGGCTGGGTCTGCGCCCTCTGTATTACGGTAACGGCAGGGACTGCGCCACCTGTATTACGGTAATGGCGTGGTCCGCTCCCACTGTATTACGGTAATGGCGAGGTCTGCGCCATCTGTATTACGGTAATGGCGGGGTCTACACCCCCTGTATTACGGTAGCGGAGGGGTCTGCGCCACCTGTATTACGGTAACGGTGGAGTCTGCGCCACCTGTATTACGGTAACGGCGAGTTTTGCGCCACATTTCTTACGGCAATGGCGGGGTCTGCGCCCCCTATATTATGGTAACGGTGGAATCTGCGCCACCTGTATAACGGAAACGGCGAGGTCTGCGCCCCCTGTATTACGGTAACGGTGGGGTATGCCCCACCTGCGTTACGGTAACAGCGGGGTCTGCGCCACCTGTATTACGGTAACGGCGTGGTCTGCTCCACCTGTATCACAGTAACGGCGGGATTTGCGCCACCTGTGTCACCGTAACGGCGGGGTCTGAGCCACATGTATTACGGTAACGGCGGGGTCTGCGTCACCTGTATTATGGTAACGGTGAGGTCTGCGCCACCTGTATTCCGATAACGGCGGGGTCTGCGCCACATGTATTACAGTAACGGCGGGGTCGGCACCACCTGTATTACGGTAACGGCGGGGTCTGCGCCACCTGCATTACAGTAACAGCGGGGTCTGCGCCACCTGTATTACGGTAAAGGCAGGGTCTGCTCCACCTGTATCACGGTAACGGCGGGGTGTGCGCCAGCTGTATTACGGTAACGGCGGGGTCTGCGCCACCTGTATTACGGTAACGGCGGGGTCTGCGCCTCCTGTATTACGGTAATGGCGGGGTCTGCGCCATCTGTATTACGGTAACAGCGGGGTCTGCGCCACCTGTATTACGGTAAAGGCAGGGTCTGCTCCACCTGTATCACGGTAACGGCGGGTTGTGCGCCAGCTGTATTACGGTAACGGCGGGGTCTGCGCCACCTGTATTACGGTAACGGCGGGGTCTGCGCCACCTGTATTACGGTAACGGAGAGGACTGCACCACCTGTATCACGGTAACGGTGGGGCCTGCTCCACCTATGTTACGGTAATGGCGAGTTTTGCGCCACATTTATTACGGCAATGGCGGGTCTGCGCCCCCTGTACTACGGTAACGGCGGGGTCTGCACCACCTGCGTTACGGTAATAGCGGGGTCTGCGCCACCTGTATTACGGTAACGGCGGGATGTGCGCCCTCTGTACTACGGTAACGGCGGGGTCTGCACCACCTGTATTACGGTAACGGCGGGGTCTGCACCCCCTGTATTACGGTAATGGTGGCGTCTGCGCCACCTATATTATGGTAACGGTGGAGTCTGCGCCACCTGTATAGCGGTAACAGCGAGGTCTGCGCCCCCTGTACTACGGTAACGGCCGGGTCTGCGTCACCTGTACTACGGTAACGGCCGGGTCTGCGCCACATGTATTACGGTAACGGCGGGGTCTGCGCCACCTGTATTACGGTAACGACGGGGTCTGCGCCATCTGTATTACGGTAACGGCGGGGTCTGCGCCACCTGCATTACAGTAACAGCGGGGTCTGCGCCACCTGTATTACGGTAAAGGCGGGGTCTGCTCCACCTGTATCACGGTAACGGCGGGGTGTGCGCCAGCTGTATTATGGTAACGGCGGGGTCTGCGCCACCTGTATTACGGTAACGGCGGGGTCTGCGCCACCTGTATTACGGTAACGGCGGGGTCTGCGCCACCTGTATTACGGTAACGGCGGGGTCTGCGCCACCTGTATTACGGTAACGGCAGGGTCTGCGCCACCTGTATTACGGTAACGGCGGGGTCTGCGCCACCTGTATTACGGTAACGGCAGGGTCTGCGCCACCTGTGTTACGGTAACGGCGGGGTCTGCGCCACCTGTATTACAGTAATAGGACACTAGAGTGTCAGCCACCTGTACAGGAATAATGCAGCACCAGAGGCTGCTCCAGCTGCACTATAACAAGGCACCAGAGGCTGCTCCCCCTGTAGTACAGAACCTGACACCAGAGCTGCTCAGCCTATAGAATAATAATAATAATATCATTACCTGCTGCCAGACACAGCAATGGCTGCTCTCTGCTCCTGCTGCCTTGTGGGAATGATAGAAGGAAGGCGGAGCTCAGACCAGGGGAAAATGGCCGCCGCTCCTGACGTCACTACACGGCCAGGGAACCTATTGCTGCTGCTGGACTGGTCTACAAGAAAATGGCCGCCGGCATTTTGCACTGAGGACGTAAATGGTATTATTCATTACAGAGGGCGGGGTGTAGGAGGGGAGGAACCAGTCACTAGGAATCAGCTTGTGCCAATCACTCTTTACTTCCGGCCTGTGCGTTCCACCTTATTTCCGGACTGTGCGTTCCACATACAGGAAGTGAGTTTTCATCGACTGCTGCAGCCTCCCAGTGTCCGTGGAGATCAGGTAATGGCGTCTTACTATACAGGGGGAGCAGCATGTGGTGTCCTGTTATTATACAGGGGGAGCAGCCTGTGGTGTCCTGTTATTATTATTATACAGGGGGAGCAGCCTGTGGTGTCCTGTTATTATTACTATACAGGGAGAGCAGCCTGTGGTGTCCTGTTATTATTATACAGGTGGAGCAGCCTGTGGTGTCCTGTTATTGCTAATATTATACATGGGGAGCAGCCTGTGGTGTCCTGTTATTGTTGTTATTATTATTATTATACAGGGGGAGCAGTCTGTGGTTTTTATGTTATTATTATACTGGGGGAGCAGCCTGTGGTGTCCTGTTGTTGTTGTTGTTGTTATGTCAGCTGCAGAGCATTACTACACCACTAGCAGTGTGACATCTGCAGAGCATTACTACCTCACTGACAGTGTGACAGCTGCAGAGCATTACTACACCACTGGCAGTGTGACAGCTGCAGAGCATTACTACACCACTGGCAGTGTGACAGCTGCAGAGCATTACTACACCACTGGCAGTGTGACAGCTGCAGAGCATTACTACACCACTGGCAGTGTGACAGCTGCAGGCTGAGCCCCCTCATTGCCGTCCCCCCCAACAGTCACGTCACTATAATGGTGCAAAATGTGAAATGCCCGCTAGGAGGGCGCCACACGTATAACGACGGTCATCTGCTGTAGAGACACCGAGTTGTATTATATAATGCCAGTATCAGAAGAGACTGACGTCACGTATGTAACAAGAGTTTCTGCAGCAGCTGTGCCTGGCGTTTACTATTATTCTATAGGGAACCTATTATTTTGTATGCGTGCCGGCAGCCGGGCTGTTACTGTGCCCCGTGTTGTGTGCAAATGTGGGGAATACCAGGGAGGCGCTCTATCCAAATGATGCAACCAAAACATAAAAACAATATAAACCGTAATATAGACCAAAACATATACTAATGGGTGTTTGTGATGATCCTTGCATGGCCTGCACCCGTATCATCAGACGGTAGTCACCCCTAAGCCATGCAGGCCCGTAACCCAAGACAGGTGTGTTCTTAAACGTAGCCCAGTGACTAAAGGACCTATGTGTACAGGAAGTACAGGGCTGACACAACCCCCTGTGACATCACAAATGACTCCAAGGGGTTAACAGTGACTCATTTCATGATCCTCTTATGGTCCACCCCCTTATCAGCATAATTACCTGGCTTTGTTCTACCAGGGATTGTTTCCAGACTCCCAGGCACCAGCCCAGCAGGGAGCCAAGCTGCTCAAGGGACGTTTTACATTCCCAGGATTCAAAAGCCAGCCAATCCCTGCACAGATCTGAGGGATAAAAGGAAGGGTACGGCAGAAGCTCTGGGTTCTTCAGATTGGATCTGTTCCTGGTCACTGTCCTTGCGAGGCAGGACCAGAGTGGGGGAGGCTGAGGTCCCTCCAGACCCAGCCAGGCTTATTGACACCAGCCATACAAACAGCATACCCCAGCAGCAGAGACACATCCAGGGCTTGCCGCTCTCACAAGCAGGCCAAGCGGCCGGGATTCATCACCAGCAGGCCGAGCAGCCAGAACTCACAACCAGCTCACCAGTGGCCTTTTTGCAGACAGCAGGACTGTTAGGCGCCGGGGTCCGCTCGTCTGCACGGCCCGGCGCCTAGCAACCAGGGACGCCGTGCGCGTACAGCCGCCGGCTCCCTGGCAACGCTAGACGCCGGGTGCGCTGAGCCGCACGGACCCTAGCAACGGGGTCGCCACTGGTTGACCGCGTTCCCCGTTGCTGGGTCCATTTGAATTAATGGTGCACCTGTTCTCTGGCGCTGCACAGCATTTATTCTAATCAGCTCTGTCAGCAGCTGATTGGAGGACTCCTGATTAAATACACTCTCAGGGCTTCTCACAGACGCCGGTAATAGCTTCCTGCATGCTGTCTGTGTTTGCTGAGAGTCTGTTTCCAGTCCTGCAGTATCCGGTCATTCTGGTCCTCTTAAGTCCTGTACTCGGGAGTTATCATCTCGTCCCTGGAGTCCTGACTGATCACCGTTTAACATCCAGTGGTGTTCGTGAGTCGCGGCTCTGCCGTGTGTAGCGGCTCGGCCGCTTTACCCATTATTATTTGTGTTTGGAGCATTTTGCGGAGGTTTCCGCTTCCACAGGTCCACTCTGGTATTCGGCGGTGCCGGGTAGGAGTATTGGACAAGTGGATTTTGGTTGTCCTTTTCCCTGGCGGTTTTTCCGCACATACTTTAGGTTTTTTAGTTAGCTCGTAGCCCCTGGCCTGTTTGTTAGTTAGAGGGCCTCTTGTTATCATCCTGCCTCGGATTTCCCTTTGTCTCTCATTAAGACCAGGGGGCATCGGAGTTGGGCAGACATAATCCGCCCTTCAAACGCGGCTGCCAAGGGCTCAAGAAACCATAGTCTCGCAAGGGATTTCCGATAGCACGAGTGAGACAACAGAGTTAGGGCGCCAGGGGCTATTATTCTTTCCTGCTCCCGTTCCCAGCATTCCATTCCAGTGCTCCGGTCCTTGTCATAAGATCTCCTCTGGCCAGGAGTACTGGAATCATAACATTATTACCGGCCATACCAAAACTTAAAGTTAAACGGGGTTTAATTTTTTCTCATTCAGTTTTGTGAGAGTTTATCGGCCTCATGAATCCAACAGGTTTAGGGCCAAATCCTGGTCAGCTCTTAGTCAGCCAGATTCAAGAACTTACTCAGATGGTTCAGGATCTTTCTCTTCGGGGGAAGTCGCAGGAAGATCTTTTGCGAGCTTCTCCGAAGGTAGTCCCTGAACCAAAGATGCATTTGCCTGACCGTTTTTCTGGTGATAGGAAAGAGTTTTTTAATTTTAAAGAATCCTGTAAACTTTATTTTCGTTTAAGACCGACTTCCTCGGGTACTGAATCTCAGCGGGTCGGGATTATTATTTCTTTGCTCCAGGGGGATCCTCAGACCTGGGCATTTGGTTTAAAAGCAGAGGATCCGGCATTGTTGTCAGTTAACGCTGTTTTTGGGTCTTTAGGGCTCCTGTATGATGACCCTGATAGAGAAGCGTCCGCTGAAAGTCAGTTGCGCGCTCTCAGACAGGGTAGGAATCCTGCGGAGGTTTATTGTACGGAGTTTCGCCGTTGGTCGAACGACTGTGGCTGGAATGACCCAGCCCTGCGCAGTCAGTTTCGCCTCGGCTTATCAGAGTTTATAAAAGACAGTCTCCTTCAGTACCCCGCTCCTGAGACTCTCGATAAGCTCATGGAGCTTTCTATTAAGGTTGATCGTCGTCTCAGAGAGCGGAGGGCTGAAAAAGGAGCACCAGTAAGGTCAAGTCCGTGTGTATATTCCATTCCTGAAGACGTAGAGGAGCCCATGCAGATGGGTCTCTCCTGGCTGTCTCCTGAAGAAAGAGCCAGAAGGCAAAATTCCGGTCTTTGTCTGTACTGTGGGGGTAAGGGACATTTTGCTCGTAATTGTCCGAACAAGTCGGGAAACGCTTTGACCAGGTGAATTGTGAGGGGGTTCACCTAGGTCTGCAGCTTATCACCTCGAATAACTCCCTTTTAGTCCCAGTTAAAGTTTCCTTTGGCAGCCTCAGTTCGTCGGTGTCGGCTTTTGTCGACAGTGGAGCTGCAGGAAACTTTATGGACTTAACTTGGGCTAAAGCCTTAGGCATTCCTCAGTTACATTTGGGTAGGTGTGTCACCATGCATGGCTTAGATGGGAGTCCGCTGTCCAATGGGGTTATCTCTCTCTGTACACCCCCGGTACTACTTACTGTAGGAGCTCTACATTCCGAAAAGATCGAGTTCTTTCTTACACATTGCCCAGCAGTTCCAGTTGTTCTGGGTCACCCTTGGCTGGCCTTTCATAATCCCACCATTGATTGGCGGTCGGGGGAGATTTCACAATGGGGTACCTTTTGTGATAAGGAATGTAGTACGTTTCCAGTCAGAGTAGCAGCCACCATTCCTGAACTCATTCCTGTGGAATACCAGGAATTTGCTGATGTTTTCTCCAAAGGCAATGCGGACATTCTGCCTCCCCATCGGCCTTATGATTGTGCTATTGAGCTAATTCCTGGTGCCGCATTGCCAAAGGGAAGATTATATGCTTTATCCGGGCCAGAAACTGCGGCCATGAATGATTATGTTAAGGAGAGCCTAGGGAAAGGATTTATTAGACCATCAAAATCTCCTTTAAGTGCAGGCTTCTTCTTTGTGGAGAAAAAGGATGGCTCGCTTAGACCTTGCATTGACTTTAGAGCCCTGAATAAGATCTCAGTTAAAAATACTTATCCTTTGCCGCTGATTTCTGTCCTCTTTGATCAGTTACGTTCGGCTGTGATTTTTTCTAAAATTGACCTAAGAGGAGCGTACAACCTCATCCGAATCAAATCTGGAGATGAGTGGAAGACGGCCTTCAGTACTCAGTCGGGTCACTACGAGTACCTGGTGATGCCGTTCAGCTTGTCTAATGCTCCAGCAGTTTTTCAAGACCTCATTAACGATGTGCTCCGTGACTTCCTAGGGAAATTCGTGGTCGTTTACTTAGATGACATCCTGATTTATTCTGAATCAATGGAACAACATGTTACCCAGGTGCGTCTGGTTCTTCAAAAGTTACGTGAGAATCATTTATATGCCAAGCTGGAGAAGTGTGAGTTTCATGTCACGGAGGTATCTTTTTTAGGGTACATTATTTCCCCTCGGGGATTTTCCATGGAACCAAAGAAGCTCCAGGCCATCCTTGGTTGGGCGCAACCCACCAATTTAAAAGCAATTCAGCGCTTTTTAGGGTTTGCGAATTATTATAGGAGGTTCATTCATTCTTTTTCTGACCTGGTTGCTCCCATTGTAGCTCTGACAAAGAAAGGAGCGGACCCTACCAATTGGTCGGGTGACGCTGAGTTGTCCTTTCGGGCCTTGAAACAAGCCTTTGTCTCGGCTCCAGTCCTCAGACATCCCAATCCGGAATTGCCCTTTGTTGTGGAGGTTGATGCCTCGGAGGTTGGAGTGGGGGCTATCCTTTCTCAAAAGGATCCGGAGTCTCTGGAGTTACATCCTTGTGCCTTTATGTCCAGGAAATTCTCCTCCGCTGAATCCAACTATGACATTGGTAATCGGGAGTTACTGGCGATAAAGTGGGCTTTCGAGGAGTGGAGGCATTGGCTGGAGGGAGCAAAACATACTATTTCAGTATTGACTGACCATAAAAACCTGCAATACATCGAATCAGCTAAGCGGCTGAATGCCCGGCAGGCACGTTGGGCTTTATTTTTTACTCGTTTCAAATTTATAATCACTTTCAGGCCTGGTTCCAAGAATACCAAGGCTGATGCCCTGTCACGCAGCTTTCTTCCGGTTCACAATAACAGTCCTGTTACTCCCATACTTCCATCTTCGGTCATTTGGGCAGGCCTCACACAACATTTATTTACCCAGTTAAAACAGCTTCAACACCAAGCTCCTGGAAATACTCCTGCTGGTCGTCTTTACGTCCCTGAGTTTTTGAGAGCTACTGTTTTGACTGAATTCCATGATAACAAAGTTTCCGGGCATCCGGGAATCTCTAAGACTTTGGAGTTAGTCTCCCGCTCAGTATGGTGGCCTGGTCTTTCTAAAGACGTTAAGGAGTTTGTTTATTCATGTGAGGTTTGTGCACAGCATAAGGTTCCCGGTTCCTTGCCTATCGGGCAACTTATGCCCTTAAATGTCCCTCTCAGGCCATTGTCTCATATTTCCATGGATTTTGTGGTAGACCATCCCCTTTCAGCCGGATTCCGAGTCATATGGGTGGTAGTGGACCGTTTTAGCAAGATGGCTCATTTCATTGCTCTTCCCCGACTGCCATCTGCCCAAGGATTGGCAGTTTTGTTTCTCCGCCATGTTTTCAGACTTCATGGGTTGCCCACTGATCTTGTTTCTGATCGGGGTCCACAATTCATCGCACGATTCTGGAAGTGTTTTTGTGCTTCATTAAAGATGAAATTGTCGTTAACATCTGGTTACCACCCACAATCCAACGGGCAAACCGAGCGAGTTAACCAATCATTGAAACAGTATATGCGTTTGTATTCAGCCAAACTCCAGAATGATTGGTCCGAGTTTCTTCTGTTGGCGGAGTTTGCTTACAATAATTCTTGTCATTCCTCCACTAATGTGTCTCCATTCTTTTCAGTTTTTGGTTTTCACCCCAGAGCTAATTCTTTCTTTCATCATTCCTCAGTCTCCTCGCTAACCTTAACCTCCCATCTCAGAGCCATTTGGAAAAAAGTGCACCTTGCTCTCAGAAAAGCGGCCTTTCGAGAGAAATTTTTTTCTGACAGGCTCCGACGTCCTTGCACTTTTAAGGTGGGAGATAGGGTATGGTTGTCGACTCGTAACATCAGGCTTCGACAATCCTCGGCAAGATTGGGACCCAAGTTTATTGGGCCATTTCTTATTATTAAAAGAGTCAACCCAGTAGCCTTCCGGTTACGTTTACCAAGATCTCTCAGGATTGGAAATACGTTTCATTGCTCCCTGTTGAAACCATACGTTTCTTCCAGTAGATTTCCTCGGAGGATCTCTCAGGGTAGATCTCCGGTGGATGTACAGGGACAACAGGAGTTCTTGGTGGAGAAGGTTCTCGATTCCAAATTGTCCCGAGGCCGGCTTTATTTTCTGGTTCACTGGAGAGTGATGGTCCGGAGGAAAGGTCTTGGGTCCTGGATAAGGATCTTCATGCCCCGAGGCTCAAGAGGGCATTTTTTCGGGAATTTCCTCGGAAACCTGGCTTTAGGGGTTCCTTGACCCCTCCTCAAGGGGGGGGGGTACTGTTAGGCGCCGGGGTCCGCTCGTCTGTGCGGCCCGGCGCCTAGCAACCAGGGATGCCGTGCGCGTACAGCCGCCGGCTCCCTGGCAAGGCTAGACGCCGGGCGCGCTGAGCCGCACGGACCCTAGCAACGGGGAGGCCACTGGCGGACCGCGTTCCCCGTTGCTGGGTCCATTTGAATTAATGGTGCACCTGTTCTCTGGCCGTGCAGCAAGGCAGCTGCACGGCATTTATTCTAATCAGCTCTGTCAGCAGCTGATTGGAGGACTCCTGATTAAATACACTCTCAGGGCTTCTCACAGACGCCGGTAATAGCTTCCTGCATGCTGTCTGTGTTTGCTGAGAGTCTGTTTCCAGTCCTGCTGTATCCGGTCGTTCCAGTCCTCTGAAGTCCTGTATTCGGGAGTTATCATCTCGTCCCTGGAGTCCTGACTGATCACCGTTTAACATCCAGTGGTGTTCGTGAGTCGCGGCTCTGCCGTGTGTAGCGGCTCGGCCGCTTTACCCATTATTATTTGTGTTTGGAGCATTTTGCAGAGGTTTCCGCTTCCACAGGTCCACTCTGGTATTCGGCGGTGCCGGGTAGGAGTATTGGACAAGTGGATTTTGGTTGTCCTTTTCCCTGGCGGTTTTTCCGCACATACTTTAGGTTTTTTAGTTAGCTCGTAGCCCCTGGCCTGTTTGTTAGTTAGATGGCCTCTTGTTATCATCCTGCCTCAGATTTCCCTTTGTCTCTCATTAAGACCGGGGGGCATCGGAGTTGGGCAGACATAATCCGCCCTTCAAACGCGGCTGCCAAGGGCTCAAGAAACCATAGTCTCGCAAGGGATTTCCGATAGCACGGGTGAGACAACAGAGTTAGGGCGCCAGGGGCTATTATTCTTTCCTGCTCCCGTTCCCAGCATTCCATTCCAGTGCTCCGGTCCTTGTCATAAGATCTCCTCTGGCTAGGAGTACTGGAATCATAGCAAGGACCCTCCCAGCACGCCGTGCCCAGCTCACATATTGCCTGAGGTGACTATTTAACTGCTTAGGGGGGAAGAGTTCCTTGTGTGGTTTTTCATAGTAGTTTAGTCTGTGTTTGTTATGTAGTGGAGCTACCCGTATAGTGTGTTACAAAGTTGGGTATGGTTTTCATATGCAATGTTAAATATGAAATAAAGGTGCAGTTTGTACCTTGCTATTGTGTCCTTACTGTGTGATTCCCGACCCATACCGGGCACTGGGGTAACCGCACCAAGCTGTAAAGGGCAGCCTTTCTGAAGGGTGCTTCCATAATAAGTGCACATAAACCCAGTGTCCTCACATTTGGTGGCAAGCAGTGGGATCACACAGTCCCATAGATGGGGCAGAACTAGGGGCCCATATCGTTATACGGCCAGGTTCTGTTGGCGCAATAGCCTGTAACCTTATAGTATAGAACTACACAAGGAGGGCTTGCATACGCCAGACCCCCTAGCAGTATAAAATGCAGGAGAGCGAGGAGCAGCGGGCACGGCAGGAGCGGGAGCACCCCTACAGGAGGGCCCGCAAACGGGAGCTGCAAGTACTGTGCCAGTCCAAAGACATCCCCTTTGTGGACACAGACACCCGGGAGGTCCTCATCAGCCGGCTTGGCGAATGGGTGCGCACACACCCCGCGGACCCAGATGACGAGACTAATGGACTCCCCACTGGGGACCAGGTCGCCGAGGCCCCTGCACAATGGTCGAACGATACTCTCCCCGCCCGGCTCCTTGCGGCGTTCGAGAACCTAGGATCCCGGGGACCCCGCCTAGGGTACCAGGATATCCCACCATTCCGGGAGGCAGAGACAGACATTGATACTCACCTCCAAATGTTTGAAAACTTGATGGGAGTCCATCATGTCGCTCACGAGGACTGGCCCAAGTACCTAGGGCCCAGCTTGACGGGTAAGGCCCTGGAAGCCTACCAGGGGCTCAGTATCCAGGCATGTGGGGAATATGCCAAGCTGAAGAAGGCACTACTGGCCCGATTCCAGATCACGGCAGAGACCTATCGCCAGCAGTTCCGTAGTGCCAGGAAGAAGGAAGGGAGCTCCTACGTGGAGTATGGCTCACAGCTACAGAGCCTCTACCGAAAATGGACTGAGGGGAAGCAGGCTGTCAGCGCTGGGCAGCTCACAGACTTGATGGTGCTGGAACAACTTCTCGCCCAGCTACCAGCGGACCTCCGGGAGTGGGTGGCAGATCGCAACCCCACCAACCCTGGCCAAGCTGCCCAACTAGCCGATGAATTCCTCGCCAACCGGTCAGGGTGGAGGAACTCACTCCCAGCCACCTCTGCCGGGCTTCGGCGGTCCACTTCGGCCATTCACACTGGCAAGACCCATGCCAACCCGATCTTCCCCCGGTGGGAGCCCCATAGAACACCGGCAGACAATTTTCCGCCCCCCCGTGCCGAGGTCTCGAACCCCGATGGGTCCTCGCGACTGCTACCAGTGTGGGAAGCCGGGGCACCTGCAGCGGAACTGCCCCCGAGGTCAAGGCCGCCCTGCTCCGCTCACCCTTGCCTATGAGCGGCCGTTTAACCAGCCAGGAGAAGAAGAAGGGGTGGACCTGTATACAGATGGGGATGAAGACAGTGAGGGGGTCTATGCAGTTGATCTGGTGGGGGACCCCGGGGGGCCGGCCCCTAGGAACATGCGGGGTCACATGCAGCCAGTATGGGTCGAGGGCCGGGAAGTAACCGGACTCAGAGACTCTGGCGCCTCCCTGACTTTGGTAGAACCTGACCTAGTACCTCCGGGCCTCCTTCTGCAACAGCAGCGTGTAACCATCCGCACCGCGGGAGGCCAGGAGAGAGACATTCCGGTAGCCCGGGTTCAGATGGACTGGAAGGCTGGACAAGGATCTGTAGAAGTGGGCGTGCTCAGCGGACTGCCCGCCAAAGTCGTCCTGTGTAATGACCTCGGCAGGGGCTCGTGACACACTTCGTGCAACCCGTTACCCGAAGCCAGACCCGCAGAGTAGTGAGGGGAGGTCCGATTCCCCGACCACAGAACCCCAAGCCAAACAAGATGCCACCCTGGCGTACAGCCCTGGAACAAGGCCCCGGACCTGAGATGGTGAGTGAACCAAGCGACTCTGACTCACCCACCGTGTCTGATAGGGGGGAGGGGGACCAAGAGAAATTTAGAAAGGCCCAGGCCACCGACCCCTCCTTGGCAGAGTTGCACCAGGCCGCGGAACAAGGATGCCCAGACCGGGGCGGGAACCGTATAGTCTGGGAAAAGGGGCTTCTGTATAGAATGGTCGCAATGCGGCCTGACCTGGGCCCTGGCACCTCCCCCAAACAACTGATAGTCCCCGCAGCCTATAGACCCGAGCTCCTAGCCCTGGCACACGACATCTCGGCAGCCGGCCATCTTGGCACCCGCAAGACACTGAAACGGTTAGTAAAGAACTTCTTCTGGCCGGGAATGTCTCGTGAGGTAAAAGAGTACCGCGCCTCGTGTGACACTTGCCAGCGGCTGGCAGGAGCCCCAGCCAAAGCCCCCTTGCTGCCCATGCCCATCATAGGAGAACCATTTAGAAGGGTAGCCATAGACATAGTAGGCCCCTTGAAGGTGCCCAGCCGGTCCGGTAAAAAGTACATCCTGACCCTGGTGGATGTGGCCACCAGATACCCGGAAGCCATGGCTCTCGCCTCTATAGATGTGGAGCATGTGGTACAGGCCCTGGTTGACATCTTCAGCAGAGTAGGATACCCCCAAGAGGTGCTCACAGACCAGGGATCACAATTTCAGGGAGAGCTAGTGAAGACCCTGTGGGAGAAATGGGGGGTGAGGGCCCTCCGGACCACCGCTTATCACCCCCAAACCAATGGTTTGTGTGAGATTCAATGGGACCCTCAAGTCCTTGCTCAAGGCATACGTCCACTCGGAGGGGAAGGACTGGGAGAAGGCACTGCCGCAACTCCTGTTTGCCTACCGGGAAGTGGCGCAGGAGTCCACCGGCTACTCCCCCTTTGAGCTGTTGTATGGCCATTCTGTACGGGGACCCCTAGACCTAGTCAAAGAGGGATGGGAGGGTACCTTCCGGGACCCAGAACAGCCGGTCCTGCAGTACGTTGAACAACTGCAGGCCCGACTGAAGCGGGTGATGGGACTAGCCCGAGAAAACTTAGTCCAGGCACAGCACAAGCAGAAAGAGTGGTGTGACCAGCACAGCCGCCTCCGGGAAATGGTCTCGGGACAGAAGGTGATGGTCCTAATACCAGTAAGGCATAACAAGCTCCAGGCCACCTGGGCGGGTCCCTACTCTGTCATTGAAAGGAAGGGCCCTGTTTCCTACCTAGTGGCTCTGGACAAAGGGGGCCGGCAATGCCATGTATTCCACATAAACCGACTGAAGGCTTATGTGGAGAGGCACGTAGAGGCGATGGTGGTCTGCTGCCCACCCATGGGGGAGACAGAGCTAGATTCCCTTCCCGACTTGTTAGAGGTAGCCAGACGGAGCCAAGGCATAGAGGCAGTACAGATGGGATCCAGGCTGGAACCCCAACAGCAGCAAGAAATGGGGGAGGTGCTTCGGGAGCACACTGCCCAGTTCACCTGCCTACCTGGCTGCACAACGCTGGCCACACACAACGTGGACACCGGAGAGGCCAAACCCTGTAGACAGCCAGCATACCGAATGACCCCAGGAGTGTTGAAACAGGTTAGGGGAGAGATAGAGGAGATGTTGCACCTCGGGGTGATAGTCCCCTCCCGTAGCCCCTGGGCGGCCGGGGTGGTGCTGGTCCCCAAAAAGGATGGTACCACACGGTTCTGTGTGGACTACCGGAAGCTAAATGAGGTGACCGTGACAGATGCTTATCCCATGCCACGAATTGATGAGCTGTTGGACAGGTTAGGTGGGGCTCACTATGTGTCTACCCTGGATTTGAGCAAGGGGTATTGGCAAATACCCCTATCCAGAGAAGCACAGGAGCGCTCTGCATTCACCACCCCCTGCGGTCTCTTCGAATTTACGAAGCTGCCATTTGGGATGAAGAATGCCCCGGCCACCTTCCAGCGCACAGTGGATCGCGTGCTGGAGGGGTGCCAGGAGTTTGCCCACGCCTATCTGGACGACATAGCTATCTTTAGTGACAGCTGGGAGGAGCATCTGGCACATGTCAGGGAGGTGCTGAACCGGATCCAACGAGCCGGTTTCACCATCCGCCCGGATAAGTGCCAAATGGGTATGGCTGAGGTCCACTACCTGGTGCACAGAGTGGGCGGAGGGCAACTGCGCCCTGAGCCCGCTAAGGTAGAGGCCATTCTGAATTGGCCCCGGCCATCCTCTCAGAAGCAGATTCGTGCTTTTCTGGGAACTGCCGGGTACTATCGGAAGTTTGTACCCCAATACAGTACCATAGCCCAGCCACTGACAGACCTGACTAAAAAGAAGCACGCCAAACAGATGGTGTGGACCCCAGACTGTGAGCAGGCCTTCTCCCAGCTAAAAACCGCGCTGTCCAGCTTCCCCGTGCTAGCCACCCCTGACTTTGACAAACGTTTCTTGGTTCAGACCGATGCCTCTGACCATGGGCTGGGGGCCGTCCTAAGCCAAGTGGGGGAGGATGGCCGAGACCACCCCATAGTGTACCTTTCCCGAAAATTGGTGGAGCGAGAGAGGGCTTATGCCACCATTGAGAAAGAGTGTTTAGCCATTGTGTGGGCCCTGAAGAAGCTCCAGCCGTATCTTTATGGGAAGGAGTTCACAGTCTTGACAGATCATAACCCATTGAGCTGGCTTAAAAAAACAGCTGGGGAAAACGGGAGGCTGTTACGGTGGAGTCTGGCCCTCCAAGCTCATAATTTTTCGATCTCTCACAAAAAGGGGAAGGACCACGCCAATGCCGATGGGTTGTCCCGACAGGAAGAACCGGATCCCGAACCCAGACGGTCACCAGGCCCGGTCCTCCTGACTGTCCCCGACCCAGGAGCCAGCCCCTCAGACCGGATTTAAGAAGGGGGAGGTATGTGATGATCCTTGCATGGCCTGCACCCGTATCATCAGACGGTAGTCACCCCTAAGCCATGCAGGCCCGTAACCCAAGACAGGTGTGTTCTTAAACGTAGCCCAGTGACTAAAGGACCTATGTGTACAGGAAGTACAGGGCTGACACAACCCCCTGTGACATCACAAATGACTCAGAGGGGTTAACATTGACTCATTTCATGATCCTCTTATGGTCCACCCCCTTATCAGCATAATTACCTGGCTTTGTTCTACCAGGGATTGTTTCCAGACTCCCAGGCACCAGCCCAGCAGGGAGCCAAGCTGCTCAAGGGACGTTTTACATTCCCAGGATTCAAAAGCCAGCCAATCCCTGCACAGATCTGAGGGATAAAAGGAAGGGTAAGGCAGCAGCTCTGGGTTCTTCAGATTGGATCTGTTCCTGGTCACTGTCCTTGCGAGGCAGGACCAGAGTGGGAGAGGCTGAGGTCCCTCCAGACCCAGCCAGGCTTATTGACACCAGCCATACCAACAGCATACCCCAGTAGCAGAGACACATCCAGGGCTTGCCGCTCTCACAAGCAGGCCAAGCGGCCGGGATTCATCACCAGCAGGCCGAGCAGCCAGAACTCACAACCAGCTCACCAGTGGCCTTTTTGCAGACAGCAGGACCCTCCCAGCACGCCGTGCCCAGCTCACATATTGCCTGAGGTGACTATTTAACTGCTTAGGGGGGAAGAGTTCCTTGTGTGGTTTTTCATAGTAGTTTAATCTGTGTTTGTTTTGTAGTGGAGCTACCCGTATAGTGTGTTACAAAGTTGGTTATGGTTTTCATATGCAATGTTAAATATGAAATAAAGGTGCAGTTTGTGCCTTACTATTGTGTCCTTACTGTGTGATTCCCGACCCATACTGGGCACTGGGGTAACCGCACCAAGCTGTAAAGGTCAGCCTTTCTGAAGGCTGCTCCCATAATAAGTGCACATAAACCCAGTGTCCTCACAGTGTTACCCTGAGGTATATGATATATCTGGTATATATAATATACACAATGAGTATACACAAAGGTATCACTGTTAAAATCAATGTAAAAGGAAAACGCTGATCCTTCTACATAGGAGACTCTCAGAGGTTTTGTCAGTCTCTTATAGTAAATGAGCAGCGCACAGTGTGAGGGAGAAGAAATCCTCCAGCTCTTGAAAAAGCTGCCCGGTGTGCGGAGAAACGCGTTGAGGGCACAGAGAGAGGGATTGCTGATACCTGTAGTGCCCACAGAAGAAGATACAACCTCCAATAGCTGATGGTTCACCAATTGCCGGCAAATGTGAAATGCACTTTGTGGAGAGACTGCACCATCTGTTCCTCCCTATTCCGGGTAAGTCCAGACACTGTGCTGCTGATACAAACCTTACCCGTGCTGGGAGTACGAGACAGCGGCTCTGCGCATCCACATTGCACCGCACGACAGCGAACAGCTTATAGCAGACCGCGCCGCCCAGAGCTTCTTCACCCGGGCAAAGGGTGATACGGAGCGGGTCTGCAGTATCAACTTTGTGCCGCAAGGACTACCAATACTGGTGCAGTGACTACTAACTACCATCACATCTATACACATGTAACTCACTTTGTTGTTACACCGGAACTAAGCGGATGGACAATTACCATATAAAGGTCATTCTGGTTCAGGGCACATTCCTGTATGAACCATATCAGCTGGAGGATTTATTCTCACTCACACTGTGCGCTGATAATTTACTATAAGAGACTGACAAAACCTCTGAGAGTCTCCTATGTAGAAGGATCAGCGTTTTCCTTTTACATTGGTTTTATCAGTGATACCTTTGTGTATACTCATTGTGTATATTATATATACCAGAGATATCATACACCTCAGGGTAACACCCATTAGCATATGTTTTGGTCTATATTACTGTTTATATTGTTTTTATTTTCTTGTGTGTAATAAACAGTGTTTTAATTATTTTTTGGCTGCATCATTTGGATAGAGCGCCTCCATGGTATTCCCCATATTTGTCTCTGTTTGAGGAGGCCGGCTACCCCTCTCCAGGTGGCTGCTAATCCTAAAGTGTATTCCATCACAGACCTGCCTAGCGCCAACAAACCTTGTTTTTTCATGCTGTGTGCGCTGCCAACATCTGCACCCATGCAGCAAGTAGGGGAGGGCAGCATCTAGAAGCAGGCACAGAGAGCGGCACTTACTCCTCCAGGGGGCTTCCTCACTCATCCGCCTCAGGGGGCTCCCAGCAGCTTATCCTTCCTAGGCTGCAGAGGGTGTGGGTAGGAGGCAGGGGGCTGCGGGTCTAGCATGGCAGGAGCCTCTGGTATGGGAGGGCCGGGTTATAGCCTGCAGGCAGCTGACACTGTACCCCGCTCGTGGCTGCTGCTGCTGACCCCATCCGAGCACCATCTCATGTTACTCCATGCGGCTGCTCCCCTGCCTGTCTCCTGCCGCCTTTCCCCTGTCTGTCTCTGCCGCGTTTCCCCAGCCTGTCTCCTGCCGCTTTTCCCCAGCCTGTCTCCTGCCGCTTTTCCCCAGCCTGTCTCCTGCCACGTTTCCCCAGCCTGTCTCCTGCCGCCTTTCCCCAGCCTGTCTCCTGCCGCCTTTCCCCAGCCTGTCTCCTGCCGCCTTTCCCCTGCCTGTCTCCTGCCGCCTTTCCCCTGCCTGTCTCCTGCCGCCTTTCCGCTGCCTGTCTCCTGCCTGTCTCCTACCGCCTTTCCCCTGTCTGTCTCCTGCCGCCTTTCCCTGTCTGTCTCCTGCGGCTTTTCCCCTGTCTGTCTCCGGCTGCCTTTCACTGCCTGTCTCCGGCCGCCTTTCCCCTGCCTGTCTCTGGCTGCCTTTCCCTGTCTGTGTCCTGCCGCCTTTTCCCTGTCTGTCTCTGGCTGCCTTTCCCCTGCCTGTCTCCTGCCACCCCCTGCCTGTCTCCTGCCACCTTTTCTTGCCTTCCTGTCTCCTGCCACCACCCACCCTACAGCCTCATGCCAACTCCATGAATGAGGCCATGAAATTTCCTTTAGGAGATCCTGTCCCTTCAGAACCAATTCTCACCCTTACACCACTTCATGGCTGCAGCCATACTCGTCTGACAACTCAGGACACATAGAGCACATGCTCCGTACGGGTCGTGCACATGAGCGGTGTACCGAACATCAGCTCATTGTGACTCCGCCCACAATAGCGCTACAATCTACATCAGGCCCACTATGCAGTACAGCCTTATGGGGCTGGGTCACAGGAACGTAGGAGACACTGATCAGGACTCTATGGGTGTGTGGGGGGGGAAATAGGAGACTTAATGGCCACTTTATTCCATATTTACTATGTTACATGTGCAATATGTTTTATGTATTCTATTTATTCCAGGAACTCCAGCTGTGAGGAACGGAGTCTTTATTACACATCACACGTTCTGTATTCTCTCTGATTCACCGAGGATGGACAAGGACAGGAGTCACAGGACTGAGAGGATAATAAAAATCACCCTGGAGATCATTTACCTGCTGACTGGGGAGGTGAGTGGATCTGGGAGCGTCACTGTGACATCACTTATCTATAGTAGTAATACAGGGACATGACTGGGGATGTGAGAGGTACTGGGAGTGTCACATTGACATCACTTATATCTATAGTAATAATACAGGGACATGACTGGGGAGGTGAGGGGATCTGGTAATGTCACATTGACATCACTTATATCTATAGTAATAATACAGGGACATGACTGGAGGTTAGTGAATCTGAGAGCGCCACTGTGACCTTATATCTATATTAATAATACGTATATGACTGGAGAGGTGAGGAGATCTGGGAGTGTCACACTGACATCACTAGTATCTATAGCAATACAGGGACATGACTGGGGAGGTGAGGGGATTTAGGAGAGGCACAGTGACGTCACATATATAGTAATAATACAGGGACATGACTGGGGAGGTGATGGGATCTTGGAGCATCACAGAGACATCACTTATATCTATAGTAATAATACAGGGACCTGACTTGGGAGGTGAGGGGATTTGGCAGCCTCACTGTGACATCACTTATATCTATAGTAATAATTCAGGTATATTACTGGGGAGGTGAGGGAATCTGGGAGCATCACAGTGACATCACATACAGCTATAGTAATAATACAGGAACATGACTGGGGAGGTTAGGGGATCTGGAAGTGTCACAGTGACATTACATATATCGCTAGTATTAATACAGGGACATGACTGGGGAGGTGAAAGGATCTGGGAGCGTCACAGTGACATCACTAATATCTATAGTCATAATAGAGGGACATGACATGGTAGGTGAGGGAATCTGGGAGGGTCACAGTGACCTAACTTATATCTATTGTAATAATACAGAGACGTGACTGGGGAGGTGATGGAATCTGGGAGCATCACTGTGACATATCTATAGTAATAATACAGAGACGTGACTGGGGAGGTGATGGAATCTGGGAGCGTCACAGTAACCTAACTTATATCTATAATAATACGGGGACGGACTTCCGGTGGGTGGCGCATCCAAGATGGCCACGTTTTAACAGAGCTGTGCTCACAAAGCCTCCATCCATCACCATCCACTCATTTCCCAATCACCTATCGGGATATCTGGGACGTAACACCCCTCCTCAAGTGTTGGGGAGCCCGTAGCCGCTGTCCCGGAGGAGATCCGCAGAGTGGAGGCCTTTTTCCCCGGAGTCGGGCCCTCGTCAGGGCCTCAACGTGGTGAGGACGCGCGCCACCCGCCCTCCTGAACAGACTACCCTGGGACCACTGTTGGACTACAGGGGAAGCTGGCCGTACTGTTCCCGTGGGCTGCCGCTTACCTGCTATCGCGAGGGAGACCTGCAGGGGAAGCCGGCCGTGCCGCCCCCCCGAGCCGCCGTCCAGCGGCCGCCGTCTCGGAGATTGAGCCTGGGCGTTCGTGGACATCCTGAGGGACGTCTGAGCTGCTGACGGACCGGAGAGCTTGCTGGATCGGGGCCGCGCGTGTGATCTGCGACCCAGGGTGCTCGGGGCTCCGTCACCTTGGCTGTCGCTGGGCTCGTACGCGCGCCGTGGTCCCCCTGCGGAATCAATTACCGGTGGCCTGACACCCCCATACTTACCGCACGCCTGCTTGTGCTTCCGGACGGGGAGACATAGACTGCCCATAAAGTCTTAGACCGACTACACACTCGCCCAGCTGCCTGCGAGACTGGCGAGGACGAGGGAGAGGGACACAGACGCCAAAAGTCGCATTACCCGGTCAACGCCTCACACACCACGGCGCTCATTGAATCAACTGGTCCTATCCAACCACACAGTATATATATATAAATATTTATGGTCCTACTGCTGAAGCTTCTGCTAAGTGAAAAAGCCAGTGGCCAGAGACACTACCTACCCTGCTCCCCTATAACCCCCCCAACGACACAATCCTGCTGATATTGGCTTTTCGCCTCTGAGACCCTGCTGCAGCGATTGAGAGACTTAGCCAAACACTCCACCACAGAGGCCGTCCCTCCTGGGTTTGAAAGAAGAGACTGCTACGCGCTCTGAACCTGAAGGCCACGGTGGGTGCCTATTGTCCCTATTGTGACAACCCCTGGAACCTGCTGGAGCTTCTGGAGGTCACAGAACTACTGACTGCTGAAGCATGCTTGGTATCATTGTATGATATACTATATTTTCTCTTTATTTTCTCCCTGACACCTTTCCCTTCATCTCCCTATCCCTTTGGTACTACCTATTTCCACTTATTCCCCCCCTTTACTTTTACTTGAAAGATATTGTACAACATATTTCTCCTTATACTAATCCTGTACGTATTATAATTTTGCTCATTGGATCGGTATATATTGCCACCTAGTGGCCGACTACCGTCATTGTGAATATTATATACTTCATTGGTACAACACTGTTAATTTATACTCTGAACCTGTTGAAATCTCTGCCTACTGGCCTGGCATGCACTGCCACCCTGTGGCCGATTGCCATCATTGTGAATATTATATACCCTACTGGTACAATATTGTCAACCTATACCCCAAACCTGTTTTTGTCACCACTTGCTAGAATACTTACCATTTAATACCCCCACTTTTCTTGACATTAGAGCCTGCTATTATATTACAGGCCTGGTACCTAGCTAGGTGGTGTAGGACTTAGATCTAATTATGTGAGATCTCACACACCCTCTTGGGGCGATATACTTTGCGAATTCAGATGCTTATCATCTGATACTCCTATTAACTGGTGAACGGTGTCCGATCCTCCTGGATCCTTCCTACTAAACACTTCATAATTAATGGAGAGATTCCTGAATAGAACTGCATTAGAAAACATGGTAAAAAACAAAAAGGCAAACAAGACAGGTGGCTCCTCCCCACCACAGTCACAGCCCCCAACAAATATGGATGGGAACCCCGATTCCACGCCCCAACCTGACATGACCCCCCCAGTGTCCCAAACTGCTAAAGAAATTCTCTCGGTGCTAATGCCCCATATTGACAGAAAATTAGACGAATTTAGAGACTCATTCCAGTCTGCTCTGAGAGACGTGGCTTCGAACACCTCGAGAATATCGGAGGTGGAGCAGAGAGTCAGTGACATAGAGGACACGGTCCGCAATGTGGAGTCAGCATCTGACTCATCCATTGGCATGATTCGGGAACTCCAAGACAAGCTAGATGAACTAGAAAATCGAAACAGGAGAAATAATCTTCGCTTTATTGGTATCCCGGAGCATGTCAAACCCTCCTTATTGGGCGACTTCCTGTCCTCTCAACTGGTCCCTGCTCTACATATACCCGATAAGATAGAATTTCCCCAGGTCGAAAGGGTTCACAGGGTGGGGGTCGAGCGGGAAGGTCCTAATACCCATCCAAGACCGGTGGTGGCCCGTTACTTTGACTACAGGACAAAGGAAATAATATTACGGGCATATAAGAGAATGGGCAAATTAGTGATTGAGGGTACCCGTATATTGATATTTCAAGATTTTTCAGCGGTGGCCACCCAAAAACGCAGAGCATTTTCACCTGTTTGCAAGTTCTTAGTAGAATCGCAAAAACGCTTTGCCTTGCTCTACCCGGCTAGATTGAGGGTCACTGATAATGGCCGCACCCTTTTCTTTGATGACCCAGACGAGGCCCGCAGACACTTTCTATCCCCTCTCTCCACACAGAGTTCACCAGTAACACTATCCCAGAGATCCCCTAATCGCTGAGCGGATTTGCAAACACGAATGTGATATTTGTATTATTACACTATTTTAAACTTAGCGATAGGGGATAGGGTTCTGTTTTCTATCTGCCCCTAGACAGTTAACAGTTAATATGATATTACGCAGGAGACCGGCTCTCCACGTTCAGTTTATTATATGTTGTTTGTTGATTCTAAGAGAAGGCCGCAGTGTTGTCACTGTGACCACTCAGGAAAATTTTTGGTATAAGAAAAATCAGAAAAGATTATTGAGGCATGACTTCTCATTTTTTGACAATTGTAATATGTTTAACCCATTGTATTTACAAATGTTCTTGTTATTTTTTGGAGCGGCAATGACAGAGAGATGGGAACACGTGGCCGGAACTGGGATGGAAGGGTGGTCTTCCGCTTGCTGGGACGGGGGACCCCAAAGAATATTGCAGGGAATGTGTGGTGAACACTCCACAATACTATCTGGGATCGGATGATGGCAGGTACTACACATAATTTACCATATAAGCCTCCCCATGACTCGATAAAATGTCTGTCATGGAACGTAGATGGACTCAATACCCCCATTAAGCGCCAAAGAGTCCTATCCCATTTGAAGAAATTCAGTCCAGATATCATTTTCCTACAGGAAACCCACTGGAGGGAAGGGGACGGCTCCTGCCTTCGTGCGGGCTGGCTTGGCGATTGTTTTTCGGCCTCATTTGCTAACAAAACAAGAGGGGTGGCCATTCTTTTCGCACAACACCTCTCATACACTATTTTGACTGTTGTCCAAGACCCGGATGGCCGATATATACTGATAGATGTTAAGATTGGAGATGCCACCTATACTCTCGTGAACATATACGCCCCCAACACCCAGGTGTCTGAATTCCTGACTAAAGTAACCTCCCAGATACAACAACGGGAAAACTTTCAATTAATACTCGGGGGGGATTTCAATACGGTGTGTGATCCGACCCTGGACAAAACCCCAATCCCGTCCAATCGACACTCTCCTATTTGGTCTACACTTGCGAAATTCACGGTAGGGCTCCAAGTGACTGATGTCTGGAGACTATTCAACCCATCAGATAAATCTTTCACTTTCCATTCGGGGGTCCATCGCACGGTCTCTCGTATAGACTATTTTTTAGTGGCGGACTCTTTAATATCAGAGGTGACCTCTGCAAACATCGCTGAAATTTTGGTCTCGGATCACGCACCGATTGAGTTTTCATTTAGGCTGCCGCACACAAACCCTACACACCGTACATGGAGATTCCCTGCATATCTATCTCAATCAGAAAAATTTAAAGAATACTTGAAATGCAATTGGCTAGATTACATAGACAATAATATTACACATTGGAATGACCCGGTTCTTTTCTGGGAAGCATCGAAGTCCGTGATGCGTGGTAGCATCATCTCATACGTATCGGGGCGCAATAAAATTAAAAAAGACCAATACCACTCCCTCTCCCACAAAGTACAGACCACATTTGCTGAATATGTGGCGGATCCCTTGGAGGAGAAATTAACTATATATAATCAAGCTAAATCTTTATTGGAAAATTTTTTACTTTCCCAGGCCCAATCACGACTAGATTACACAAAAAATAAATATTATAGATGGGGAGCTAGGACGGGACGCTTATTGGCCTCATTAACTAAAGGCTATAAACGAAGAAACCACATTGTTTCTATTAAAGACAATAAGACTTCTCTTGGTCTGACACGCACATCGGACATATCAAAGGCTTTTTATGACTACTATTGCAAACTATATTCCGCTAGACCATCGACCACAGAATCACTAGAAGAAGTTATTAGAGAGGCAAACTTACCTAGTCTGGACCCGGAACAAACTGATCTCTTAAATTCAGAAATTACTGAAGAGGAAATTAGACTGGCAATCTCATCTTTACACACTGGCAAAGCCCCGGGACCAGATGGATTCTCGGGAGAATATTTTAAAATCCTATCCACAGACATTGTCCCGACGTTGTTAGAATTGTATCGCACTATCCACAAACAACGTCCACACTATCCCTCCTTCAACGCTGCTTACACGACTCTCATCCCGAAGCCTGACCGTGACCCCACACAATTGAGCTCATATCGCCCTATCACCTTATTGAACGTCGACTTTAAAATTTTATCTAAAATAATGTCTTCCAGACTACAGCTATTCTCTTCTTCCCTTTGTTCACCTCATCAACTAGGATTTACCCGAGGCAGACAGCTAGTCAAGGGCATTCGTACAGCTATTGCTTCTATTGTGGCTTCCAACCACAACCCCACTATCTCCAATATGCTCTTAAGCTTAGACGCCCAGAAAGCTTTCGATACGGTATCATGGCCATTCTTGTTCAAAGTTCTGTCAACCAGAAATTTTGGCTTAGACTTTATCAATCTCATACAGTTTTTCTATAGCTCCCCCACAACTCACCTCTTGATAAACGGTACGAGAAGTGATCCTATAGTTATGTCTAGAGGCACCCGCCAGGGCTGTCCTTTATCCCCACTGCTCTTTAATCTATCCCTTGATCCCTTGCTCCGAATAATCGACTCCTGGCCCATATTGAAGGGTATCTCGATTGGCTCGGTGGAAGTAAAGCTCACCGCATTCGCAGACGATGTTCTGATATATATGTCCAATCCTAAACACTCCCTTGGGCCATTGTTGGAAATGCTAGACAGGGTGGGATCCCTGTCTGGCTTTTTTATCAATTTTGAAAAATCTAATGCACTCTATCTTAAAAAGGGCTTCTATAGACCGTTATGGGCGAAGCATTTACCTCTAAATTGGGCTAAAAAGAAACTTCCATACCTAGGAGTCACCCTCCCCAAGAACATTATGGACCTCTACAATGTAAACATTGGGAAAACACTCTTAAAACTTACAAGGGACATTGAGGCAATGACACAACTGCCACTTTCCTTCTTGGGAAGGGCGAATATAATAAAAATGATATATTTCCCGAAACTCCTCTACCCACTACAAGTCCTCCCCCTCATACTTTCTAGGCAAGATCTCCTACAAATTACGGCGACCTTTAGGAAATTTATCTGGAATAATAAGCGAGCGAGAATTGGCCTGTTCAAATTAGGTCAGCCTAAAACAAATGGGGGAATTAACTTTCCAGACATCCTGACGTATAGCTATGCCTCCCATGTTCGATACATCAAAGACTGGTTGTCTAACACCCATACATATGCTGACTCTTCTCTCGAACAAAACTTTATTCCACAGGTATCTTTGGTAGCCTTCTTACATTTGACTGATGCCGAGATCCCACCCGACTCAATAAACAACCCCCTTCTAATGACTACAAGGAAGGTCTGGCTGTCTTTGAGACATAAATATAAATTACACAAACATATATCCATCCACCTACCCTTTTTACATAACCCGGGCTTCCAGGACGGAGAAGCTGCTTCTTCCTTTAAGGAATGGAAGACCCTGGGAATATGTAATATAGGCCAACTCCTAGATCCTAAATCCCATAAACCACTAACATATGCGGAGACCCTATCTAAATTCCCTGACATTGGCCCACAGAACTTTGCTTTTTTTCAAGCCCAACATTATATAAGTAAAATTTCCAGACTAATGCCCACAACTGATTGGGGGAACCAATTAGACCACATATTGATGCGACCAGAGCAATCTAAAGGGGCTATCTCATTCTATTATAAACAATTCCACGACACACTAGACCATTCTTTATATAAAACTGGAATAGCACAATGGTTGGAACACTTTCCCAATCTAGATGTAGAGGGGTTACTACGTATGTTACATTTTTCAATAACTACGTTTCCAGCTGCCAAATACACAGAAATGTACCTGAGCATATTCCACAGATCCTACATTTCTCCCCACAGGGGTTTCTTGATAGGCCTACTAGCTGACTCTTCTTGTCCTAAATGTGGCCACCCCTCTGCCGACCTATATCATTGTTTCTGGGCTTGCCCGCTATTGAGAAGGTTCTGGCTAGCAGTATGGCGCTTTGCCTCTCAGCATTTAGTGAACTATACCCCCTTTACACCGGAGTGGGCCATATTTGGCATTATTCCCCCGGGCATTAGAGTTCCCAAACCAGTTAGGAAGTTGTTGTTAGCAATCTCTTCGGCAGCTAGGAAAGCTGTTCTGCAAATGTGGGTCCATAGCTCTGTCCCGACACTGGAAATGTTTAGAGACAAACTTTTTTTTATCTGCCATATGGATTGGCTGGAGGCCTCATTGCAAAAGGAATCTCGCACGGAATTTTTCTTCGAAACATGGGAGAGTTTTATTGATACACTTCCCGCTCATACTAAGGAGGCTATTAGTCAGTGTTTCCGTGACACACTTTGGTATGAAACCAGGGTTTTTCTCGGAGACCCTCCCATCGGACTCGATGGCGCCAGCTAGGGGCCCTGAAGTGTTCCCATCTCTCTGTAAGTACACGACATATTTATAGAGGATATTTGGTATTCTTAAATATTGTCCAAACCGCTTGTATATCGACTCCTATTTAAGCCACATATTGTATTTGGTGAATGACACGCTGTCTCCATCTGTCAAGCTGTTCTCATTTTAGATTGATATCTACAATGTCGTTACATTTAATGTCACGTTGTTCAAAGAAATGCCTCAATAAAGAAAGAAATGTTAAAAAAAAAAAATAATAATACGGGGACATGACTGGGGAGGTGAGGTGATATGGAAGCGTCACTGTGATGTCACATATATCTATAGTAATAATTCAGGGACATGACTGGGGAGGTGAGGGTATCTGGGAGTGTCACAGTGACATCACATATCTATAGTAATAATACAGGGACATGACTGGGGAGGTGAGGGGATCTGGGAGTGTCACAGTGACATCACATATCTATAGTAATAATACAGGGACATGACTGGGGAGGTGAGGGGATCTGGGAGCGTCACAATAACGTCACTTATCTATAGTAATAATACAGGGACATGACTGGGGAGGTGAGGGGTTCTGGGAGCACTACAGTGACTTCACTTATATCTATTATAATAATAATAATTATAATAATAATAATAATACAGGGACATGACCGGGGAGGTGAGGGGTTCTGGGAGCACTACAGTGACTTCACTTATATCTATTATAATAATAATAATAATAATAATACAGGGACATGACCGGGGAGGTGAGGGGTTCTGGGAGCATCACAGTGACTTCTCTTATATCTATAATAATAATAATAATAATAATAATAATAATAATAATAATAATGCAGGGACATGACTGGGGAGGTGAGAGGATCTGGGAGCATCACAGTGACTTCACTTGTATCTATAATAATAATAATACAGGGACATGACTGGGGAGGTGAGGGGATCTGGGAGTGTCACAGTGACATCACTTACATCTATAGTAATAATATAGGGACGTGACTGGGGAGGTGAGGGGATCTGGGAGCGTCACAGTGACAACACTTATATCTGTAGTAATAATACAGGGACATGACTGGGGAGTTGATGGAATCTAGGAATGTCACAATGATGTCACATATAGCTATAGAAATACACAGGGACATAACTGGTGAGTTGAGGTGATCTGGGAACGTCACAGTGACATCACTTATATCTATAAAAATAATACAGGGATATGACTGAGGAGATAAGGGGATCTGGGAGTGTCACAGTAACATCACATATCTATAGTAATAATACAGGGACCTGACTGGGGAGGTGATGGGATTTGGGAGCCTCACTGTGACATCACTTATATCTATAGCAATAATACAGGTATATTACTGGGGAGGTGAGGTAATCTGACAGCATCACAGTAACTACGCTTATATCCATAGTAATAATACAGGGACGTGACTGGGGAGATGAGGGAGTCTGGGACTGTCACAGGGACATCACATATCTATAGTAATAATACAGGGACCTGACTGGGGAGGTGAGGGGATCTGACAGCATCACAGTGACATCACATATATCTATAGTAATAATACAGGGACATAACTGGGGAGATGAGGGAGTCTGGGACTGTCACAGGGACATCACATATCTATAGTAATAATACAGGGACCTGACTGGGGAGGTGAGGGGATCTGACAGCATCACAGTGACATCACATATATCTATAGTAATAATACAGGGACGTGACTGGGGAGGTGATGGAATCTGGGAGCGTCACAGTAACCTAACTTATATCTATAGTAATAATACAGAAACATGACTGGAGATGTGAGGGGATATAGAAGCGTCACTGGGATGTCACATATATCTATAGTGATGATACAGGGACATGACTGGGGAGGTGAGGGGATCTGTGAGCATCACTTTGACATAGCATATTTATAGTAATAACTCAGGGATGTGACGAGGTGAGGGGATCTGGCAGCATCACAGTGATGTCACTTTTATCTATAGTAATAATTCAGGGACATGACTGGGGAGGTGAGGGGTATCTGGGAGTCTCACAGTGACATCACTTATATCTAAAGTAATAATACAGGGACATGACTGGGGAGGTGATGGGATCTGGGAGCGTCACAGTGACATCACTAATATCTGTAGTCATAATAGAGTGACATGACTGGGGAGGTGAGGGAATCTGGGAGCGTCACAGTGACCTAACTTATATCTATAGTAATAATACAGGGACATTAATGGGGAGGTGAGGGAATATGGTAGCATAACTGTAACATCACTTATTTCTAGTAATAATACAGAGACATGACTGGGGAGGGTGAGGGGATCTGGGAGTGTCACAGTGACATCACTTATATCTATTGTAATAATACGAGAACATGACTGGGGAGGTGAGGGGATCTGGGAGAGGCGCAATGATGTCACATATCTATAGTAATAATACAAGGACATGACTGGGGAGGTGAGGGGATCTGGGAGCATCACAATGACCTCACTTATATCTGTAGCAATAATACAGAGACATGACTGGGTGGGGGTGAGGGGATCTGGGAGCGTCACAGTGACATCACTTATATCAATAGTAATAATACAGGGACATGACTTGGGAGGTGAGGGGATCTGGGAGCGTCACAGTGACATCACATATCTATAGTAATAATACAGGGATATGACTGGGGAGGTGAGGGAATCTGGGAGTGTCACAATGACATCACTTATATCAATAGTAATAATACAGGGACATGACTTGGGAGGTATGGGGATCTGGGAGCGTCACAGTGACATCACATATCTATAGAAATAATACAGGGACATGACTGGGGAGGTGAAGGGATTTTAGAGCTTCATAGTGACGTCACTCACATCTGTAAAAATAATACAGTGACATGACTGGGGAGGTGAGATGATTCAGAAGCGTCACTGTGAAGTCACTTATATCTATAGTAATAATAAAGTGACATGACTGGGGAGGTGAGGGGGGATCTGGAAGTGTATATATTGATATTTGATGTCTCCTCCATTACTCAGGATTACACAGTAGTGAAGAAGACATCCAATGAGTGTGAGATACTCAACAGCCATCCCCGTGTGTCAGGAGGAATGAGTAGAACCCAGAGCCCCATCCCAGTGCCTCCACCTCTCTCACTAATACATGAGAGACACAGTGACCAGAAGATCCTGGAACTCACCAACAAGATCATTCAGCTGCTGACTGGAGAGGTGACTGCTCTGAATGGGGCATTATACAGTAACACCAGGGGATGTGTCTGGGTGATGACTGGAGAGGTGACTGCTGGGAATGGGACATTATACAGTAACACCAGGAGACGTGTCTGGGTGATGACTGGAGAGATGATTGCTGGGAATGGGACATTATACAGTAACACCAGGGGACGTGTCTGGGTGATGACTGGAGAGGTGACTGCTGGGAATGGGACATTATACAGTAACACCAGGGGATGTCTCTTGTGATGACTGGAGAGGTGACTGCCGGGAATGGGACATTATACAGTAACACCGGGGTATGTGTCTCGGTGATGACTGGAGAGGTGAATGCTGGGAATGTGGCATTATAAAGTAACACCAGGAGACGTGTCTGGGTGATGACTGGAGAGGTGACTGCTGGGAATGGGACATTATACAGTAACACCAGGTGAGGTGTATGGGTGATGACTGGAGAGGTGACTGCTGGGAATGGGACATTATACAGTAACACCAGGGGATGTGTCTGGGCGATGACTGGAGAGTTGACTGCTGGGATGGGACATTATACAGTAACACCAGGGGATGTGTTTGGGTGATGACTGGAGAGGTGACTGCTGGGAATGGGACGTTATACAGTAACACCAGGAAATGTATCTGGGTGATGACTGAAGTGGTGACTGCTGGAAATAGGGCATTATACAGTAACACCAGGGGATGTGTCTGGGTGATGACTGGAGAGGTGGCTGCTGGGAATGGGGCATTATACAGTAACACCAGAGGAAGTGTCTGGGTGGTGACTGGAGAGATGACTGCTGGGAATGGGGCATTATACAGTAACACCAGGGGACGTGTCTGGGTGATGACTGGAGAGGTGACTGCTGGGAATGGGACATTATACAGTAACGCCAGTGGATATGTCTGGGTGATGACTGCATCACTCTGTGTCAGGTTCCTATACGGTGTCATGATGTCACTGTCTATGTCTCCATGCAGGAGGTGGAGTGTATAGAGGAACACAGGGGTCTGTACAAGGACATGATGATGGAGAGTCACCGGCCCCTTATATCACTGGGTAAGAGGAGATTGTTATGTATTTTACAGGGGAGAGCAGGTATGGGGCCCCCCTATATACACTCATCATCTGATAATCACATATATACACTGTACTAAGTCACTATGTATCTCCTACAGATAGACCCAGTAACAGAGATATCTCAGAGAGATGTCCCCGTCCTCTGTATTCCCAGGACTGTACAGAGGAGTATCACAGGATCCCACAGGAGGATCAGGTAGGTGGGCTATAGGGTCTCCCCAATAAACCAAAGTGACTATCACTATATGTTGTGTAGAGGAGCTGTGTGTCATTATATTTGTCTTGTTTACATAGGGTGAAGCCAAATTAAATAATATTAAAATCAAAGATACAGAGGGAGAAGAAGAGACGTATGTGACTGATATAAAGGCAGAAGATATAGAGGGAGAAGAAGAGACGTATGTGACTGATATAAAGGCAGAAGATACAGAGGGAGAAGAAGAGACGTATGTGACTGATATAAAGGCAGAAGATACAGAGGGAGAAGAAGAGACATATGTGACTGATATAAAGGCAGAAAGTATAGAGGGAGAAGAAGAGACTTATGTGACTGATATGAAGGCAGAAGATATAGATGGAGAAGAAGAGACGTATGTGACTGATATAAAGGCAGAAGATATAGAGGGAGAAGAAGAGACGTATGTGACTGATATAAAGGCAGAAGATATAGAGGGAGAAGAAGAGACGTATGTGACTGATATAAAGGCAGAAGATATAGAGGGAGAAGAAGAGACATATGTGACTGATATAAAGGCAGAAGATACAGAGGGAGAAGAAGAGACGTATGTGACTGATATAAAGGCAGAAAGTATAGAGGGAGAAGAAGAGACGTATGTGACTGATATAAAGGCAGAAGATATAGAGGAAGAAGTAGAGATGTATGTGACTGATATAAAGGCAGAAGATATAGAGGAAGAAGAAGAGACGTATGTGACTGATATAAAGGCAGAAGATATAGAGGGAGAAGAAGTGACGTATGTGACTGATATAGAGACAGAAGATACAGAGGGAGAAGAAGAGACGTATGTGACTGATATAAAGGCAGAAGATATAGAGGGAGAAGAAGTGACGTATGTGACTGATATTAAGGCAGAAGATATAGAGGGAGAAGAAGAGACGTATGTGACTGATATAAAGGCAGAAGATCTAGAGGGAGAAGAAGAGACGTATGTGACTGATATAAAGGCAGAAGATATAGAGGGAGAAGAAGAGACGTATGTGACTGATATAAAGGCAGAAGATATAGAGGGAGAAGAAGAGACGTATGTGAGGGGTGATCAGCAGTGTAAGGAGGAGGAGATCCCTACAGATATCAGCACAGGTGAGTAATAAACACTTATTACAGAAAAGAGTCCCATATTCTCCTTCCTCAGTCACTACAGCAATCTCTTATCCTACACCCTCCTCTGTCAGTACAAACTAATGAGGAATTTGTTTTTTCCCAGTGTGGAGTCTGGAGCCTCTATTATACTCCTGCTCTCACCCTCACATCATGTCACTGTGTGTTACCAGCCCAGAGATCTGACCAGTCTCCTCCCCACACTCTCTGGTATATCTCGTACATCAGGAGCCATCAGCCTCTATTATACTCCTGTTCTCTCCCTCACATCATGTCACTGTGTTACCAGCCCAGATATCTGATCAGTCTCCTCCCCACACTCTATGGTGTATCTCGTACATCAGGAGCCATCAGCCCCTATTATACTAATGCTCTCCCCCTCACATCATATCACTGTATGTTACCATCCCAGAGATCTGACCAGTCTCCTCCCCACACTCTCTGGTATATCTCGTACATCAGGAGCCATCAGCCTCTATTATACTCCTGTTCTCTCCCTCACATCATGTCACTGTGTTACCAGCCCAGATATCTGATCAGTCTCCTCCCCACACTCTATGGTGTATCTTATACATCAGGAGCCATCAGCCACTATTATACTCCTGCTCTCCCCCTCACATCATATCACTGTATGTTACCAGCCCAGAGATCTGACCAGTCTCCTCCCCACACTCTCTGGTGTAACTCATACATCAGGAGGCATCAGCCCCTATTATACTTCTGCTCTCCCTCTCACATCATGTCACTGTGTGTTACCAGCCCAGAGATCTGACCAGTCTCCTCCCCACACTCTCTGGTGTATCTCTTACATCAGGAGCCATCAGCCCCTATTATACTCCTGCTCTCCCCCTCGCATCATGTCACTGTGTGTTACCAGCCCAGAGATCTGACCAGTCTCCTCCCCACACTCTCTGGTGTATCTCATACATCAGGAGCCAGCAGCACATGTTAATCCCATGGTCTTGTTATCATGTCACTGAGGTCAGGTAAGATTTGTTTTCTGTAATTAACATGGTGTTGAGTCTCAGCGATAAGAAGGCAAGCTGAGAAATGAGCTCTCTGCCCTAGAACGCCAGTCTCCTTTTTCGAGTAGGCCGTGACATTGGTCTTCAGCACACGGATGAGTAATGCATAATAGGAGGTCACTGGATTCAGTGGAATATGCTTTAATTAAGAATTGGAACCTCTTAATAGTTCTTATTTTCTAAAGCAGAGTAATGTGAAGTCTATGTGACAGGATGGTCTTCATTCCTTAATATAGGTACTCCATTCCTAGTATGTCTGCAAGTAGAGACCTCATAGATAGAAAGTTCATCCTTCATGAGTAAACAGATTGATTATGGGGAGTGATATTCTGTACAGATGTCCTGGAGAAGGTATCCAGACAATCCCTGTTATACAGAGTGGAGATCATGTAGAGAGGGATAGACACCTTGATAGAAGAATGGTCTGGTTATGGCCCTTGGCTAGAGGATCGGTCCGGTTACGCCCCTTGGCTAGAGGATCGGTCTGGTTACGCCCCTTGGCTAGAGGATCGGTCCGGTTTTGCCCCTGGGCTAGAGGATCGTTCCGGTTTTGCCCCTGGCTAGAGGAACAGTCCGGTTTTGCCCCTGGCTAGAAGAACGGTCCGGTCAGGCCCCTGGGCAGCAGGTGATCACTAAAAAAGCCTAGTTATTCTCCCATTTATAGCGGATCTTTTTTCTGGAGAAAAATGAAATGATACTAAAATTCTCAGGTGAAAATGACTTTGTATTCTCATTATCTATAACGTAGGTTAGTAAGACAGTACAACAGGAGACTACATAGAAAGCCCTTTCGAATGTGTTCTTCTAGCACCACACAACTGCACAGTACGCAGACATTTGGCCGCTTTATCAAAAATCAGTGAGAAATGGATAAAGTATTGAATTCCATCAGTATTCAAAGGGAAAAGTCTTTATACAGGACTCCATCAATCCTAGATTAGAGTTAAAGTATATGCACGGTTGTCGACTGAATAAGTCTTCTCTACATCCTAAAGATCAGAAAGGCTGAGGCTTTTACTATAGAATATTCTTCTTCAAAAAAATACTCTTTCTCTAGCATCCATAAGAGATAATGGGGAAATAGTATGATGGGGTATAGATGGGGTCCAAAGGAGCCGGTGCACTTTACATTTCTTCAAGTGGGTGTGCTGGCTCCTCCCCTCTATGCCCCCTCATACAGGCAGTATAGGTAAAACAGTGCCCGAAGGAGAATGGACATACTTGATAGAAGGAACATAACAATGAGTGGTGAGATTCACACACCAGCACACCTTCAACATAAAATGACCGGCAATGGCTGGAAACAAAAACATATCAAAGCTATGGTTAATGTTTGAGATCATTTTCTATATGCGAGGTGCCTCCGCTCTTCTTCAGTATTGAGCCAGAGCAGCTTTTGTGGCTATAAATATATGTCCTATAATATATTTGTTTGATTGAGTTTTGATGTATCACGTTGAACATGAGAAAGGTGCAGACTATTTCATTGCCTCCTAGCCTCAAGCAAAGCTGAATAAATAACAGTATCTTTAGGACGTTTCTTATGGTTTAGCCTCTAATTCCACAACCACTTGAACCTCTTGATCAGTTTGTCTAATCCGTGCCACCGCATGTATAGCAGCATCTTTGATAAATACCTCAAGGGTACACCAATGGTTCTTAATGGAAGTATCTTCAGGAGCGTTCACCTCTAAGAGAAAGTGACTCTTGCAAAATTCTGGTGCCTTCAGCATCCAATAATATGTAATCCTACAATCTCTAAATGAGGAGTGGCTGGTAAAGGCGATCAGAACCATATCAGGGGGGGTGTGATCAGACCATGTGTTTATCAGTAGTGGAGGATTTATCATGATGAGGACAGGAGCAAGAGTACAATCTCCAATAAGGAGAAGTGCAATTTCTTGTAGCTTTTGAAAAAAATATTTAAGAAATTGGGGCTGTCTTGCATTAGGGGCATAGAGAGAAGTGAGGGGGACATATTTATAATGAATTTCCCAACTAGAATCCAATATCTACCATTGCAATCCACCCACTTGCTTTCCAGGTGAAAGGGGCAGGATCTATTAGAAAGGATGGCCACACCACAGGAGATAGAGCATGCTGGGTAGTTATTGGTAAACTGAGGGGGAGAGTGCAATGGAACATGTGATTCCTGAATGGCTACCACCGCCGTCTTCTGGTCAGTGAAATATTTTATTGCAAGGCGTCTCTTACGGGGAGAATTAAGACCTTTTACATTAAGACTTAAATACTTCACCGTGATAGAGAGAGATCAGATCATGGTATGAAACATCTAGGATCATCTGTGTAAAGTCCAATAGAGTCTGTATGGCGTGTGCATACTTCAAACTATCAAATCGCAGAAAAAATTAAATAGGGAACAAAAATGGGAGACAAATAGAAATAGCGTCCATAATGGAGCTAGAGATTCCGTCACTAGGGAACCGTGACAGAAAGGTAGAAAAAGGTGGCAGTCGGGCCTAAAAGGGAAATCCACCAACTACTCCAAGTAGCCATACGAGAGTGCAAAATCTAGTCATCATAGTAACAATTATACAAAGAAATATCAAATCTCAATGTAACCAAAGGAGGTAAAGACCAAGAAGTTCTACCAACACAGTTATAAGGGCAAAAGGATGTTAAAGACAAATCAGTCATGCTTTGCCTGAACACCCAAACATTCTAGAAAGGTATTATGAAACGTAACATTGGAAAGAATATCAGACCATATACCATATAGCAATTTAATAGGACAGGAAATAAAGATTAAAAAGATAAGTTTTATACCCATAACAAGAGCAAATAAATCTGGGCCAAAAATAGATCCATGCCCAGTAACTTGGTCCCAGTTGGCACATGTTACAGTAGGAAACAAACTCTGAGTGTCTGTAACAGTCTTACTCCTTTAGCATATTACTTTGAGATGGAAGACAACTCCTCCGGGATTGGTTTAAGTAAAGTGTCATGAAGGACTGTCAACAGAAATATCCCACTCAGAATAGCAGGGCTATCCTCGGGTGATGGTATCACTGTGAAGGTGCCGTTTCGCATTACAATAAGCTTAGTAGGAAATCGCCATTTGTATTGCACATTTCCTTTGGTGGAATAGATGCCTTTTGGCCAGCGTCACAGGAGAAGTATCTGGAACTATCTGCAGATTATCCAGGCACTCAGCTGTGGATGAGGAAGACAAAGCAGCTTGTAGAATGCATTCTTTAATCTGAAAAAAGTGGACCCTGAGCAGAGTGTCCCTCGGTACTTGGAAAGGGGCCTGTTTGGACTTTGGGAGTCTATGGATCCTATCAATAAGAAGGTCAGCGGCAGAAGCCTTCTGTGGAAGTTTCTGAAAAGAGAACCGTGGCATAATCATAAAGCTCAGCATTTGTAGCAGAATCCGGAACGCCCATTATTCTGATATTATTTCTCCGAGACCTGTCTTCTAAATCAATGACTTTATCATGAATAGAGACCAGGGGGTATATTTACTAAGATCCCGATGTTGACCGAGATGCCGTTTTTTCTTCAAAGTGTCATCTCGGTAATTTACTAAACTCAAATCACGGCAGTGATGTGGGCATTCGTATTTTTTTTAGAAGTTCAAGTTTAAAAATACGAATGAATACACCATCGGTCAAAACGCGGCTGTTTAGATATGAATCTCGGTAATTTACTAACCATTCGTATTTTGAATGTCTACCGTGAAAATGCATTTGCGGCCGTGAAAAAATACAAATCGTAAAAAAGTCCTAAAAAAAACAGACCTGCTTTTGAGAAGCGTGTTTACATGTGTAGTCAATTATCCATTAGTCACACCTTAATGTTTGGCCCTATAAAAGGGTCCCAGGCACATTTTGAATTTCTCTCACTCTGAAATGGCGGCTGTTGTGTGTGCTACTGATTTTCTGGTTGCTTGAGAGTGCTCCATGACTCTTCAATAAATCAGGGCCAGGTAAGTGAACATGGTCAGCAGGTTGAACAGGTGCCGCGGAGGCTGCGCCAGCCACGTTTTTTAGGGGTCGTTTAAACTTAAACGCATTGTCTGATGATAGGGTCATACAGATGTTTTGCCTAAATAGAAACAACATTTTCCGTCTGTATGACCTTGTCAAACTGGGACTAGACCCTGAGACAGCACGCTCACGCTCTGTCTCAGGCCTGCACAAACTCCTGGCTGTGTTGCACTTTATGGCTACTGGGAGCTTCCAGGCTGTGACAGGCGACGTCATTGGTATCTCCCAGCCCACCTTTTCAAAATATTTGAATCAGGTGAGTTGAAAAATACATACCCGTCTAAGTGTTGCTTCTGTAAGGTCTTAGAACACAGTATTGTATTGAATACATAACATGACACTCACCTTAGATTTATTAATGTCCACTCAGGTTTTGGATGTCTTGGATCCACATATAAATGCCTCTATCTGCTTCCCTACCCAGGAGTCGCAGTGGCGTGCTGTCAGGGTAGCTTTCTATGAGCTTGCTCGCATGCCCAATGTGCTGGGGGCCATAGATTGCACACACGTTGAGCTGAGACCACCTAGGGGCCGACAATATATATATATATATATATATATATATATACCAATCGACATCTGGCCCAATCCACTAATGTCCAGGTGGTTTGTGATGCAAATCTTAAAATTATGAGTGTGGTTGCAGGTTACCCTGGCGGCTGCCATGACTCCTTCATCCTCAGTCAGTCATCTCTCTTCGATAAATTTGAGGACGGACAAATGCCTGATGGCTGGCTGCTGGGTATGTTCCAAGTGTGTTGTGTGTATGTGTATTAACTACAAACACCATTTTTGTTTAGGGTAATTATTCTTCATACACATGTACTAATGTTGCCTATATCTGTATTTCAGGTGATGGTGGTTATGGCTGCTACTCTTGGCTACTTACTCCATTGTCCCAACCTGATTCTCCTGCTGAACACAGTTACAATCATGCACATAAGTCTACGCGGAATGTGATAGAAAGATGTTTTGGGGTGCAGAAATCTAGGTTTCGGTGTCTGGATAAATCTGCTGGGCTTTTGTTGTATAGTCCCTCAAAGGTGACTAAGATTGTGTTCTGCTGCTGTTTTCTCCATAATCTGTGCTTGAAACAACATCTGCCACATGATGATGAAGAAAACAGTCAGCAAGCAGAGGAGTTAGAAACATCTGGTGACAGTGTGAGTACAGATGTAGGGAGGCAGGTAAGGCAAGAAGTGATTCAGCGGTATTTTACCGGTAAGTATTATTTTTATGTAATTCACCTTGACTAACCACTTTGCTTAAATGTTTTGTAAGTGTGAATGTGTGTTTTGTTCGTTAGTGTTTGTTCTTTATACTGGTCTGTACATTTTTGTTTATGTTTTTTAAAAATACATTGACACTCATTACCCCATTAAACCATACACACATAGCGTGTTTTACAATGTTTGACACGGACACAGGAAATTTTGTGAAGACAATAGTAAAATTTTTATTGTGTTACACAAATGTCATGTCTCAATCATTTTTTTCTTTTGTGTGCTGGGTGCCGAGGTTTGAGCAGGGTCGCTGGCACGTGTTCTGGATGATCGTCGAACAGGGGAGGTAACTGGGGTTTGGCTAGGGGTAGTGGTTCCGGAGCTGGAGCTCACTTGTTGTGCTGCCATCAGAGTGATGCTTTGGCTCAAGTTATGTATACTGGCATTCAGCTGATTATTACTGGCAGTGTGGCTGGCCACAATCCTAGACAAAGTCTCATTCACCACCTGATTGTGCTGTATGACTTGGATTAGGGCTTGTTGCTGCCGCTGTTGCTCATCGAAGATGCGCGTCAAATTTGCCAGCATTTGTGTGTTGTCCGCCCTGATTTGCTCCATTGATGTAGCAATTCTGCCTACCTGAACAATCAGTCTGCCCGAGTTCCGACTAATGCGCGGAAGATGATGGGGCAGACTGGCAAGGTGTTGTGTGTGTGTGTTCAGGTAGGCAGTGTTTTGGGTCTGTTGTGTTGCCCAACTGGTCCAAAAGTCTGTGGACATTTGTTGCTGGGGTGGAGTTGGGATCAATTGTGGACTTACGGAGGCTTGGGGTATATCCTACAGCTGGGTTGGCTGGGTTGGAACAACGGGCATAAGGTGCAGTGTATAGGTTGCCTGTTGGTCTGGTTGCTGCTGGTCATAGTCGCCCATGAAGGTTGGTTCTGTATGGGGTGGCCAACAGGCACTGTTTAGTTATAATTAAATATCTTTGCTTGCCCTAAACATTCCATACTTAATAATACTCATGACAATTTGATATTTGAGGTGTGTTTATAAAAACTAGGAATCTTTCCTTTACAAACACATATGTGCCATCACAGGCGTGCGCAGAGACTGACTGGCGGGTTCTGCACCGAACTTCCCCCCCTCCACAGCTTTATAGTGTTCTCTCACCTCCCCTGTCCAGGATATAGACTGCTCACCTGGATGGTCCAGAGGAGCGGATCAGGTAAGCAGTCCACATCCAGGACAGGGGAGGTGTGTGAACACTATAATGCTGTGAAGGGGGGGGGTTGGTTAAGTCCGGTGAGAAACCCGCTATTCATTTTCTGTGCACGTGTGTGGGATCAATTTAGTAAGATGGGTGTTCAATTTAAAATGTGATGTTAGCCATAGCAACCAATAAGACTTTAATTCACTTTTATTTTGCACCTTCAATAAGTTAATACCTGGAATCTGATTGGTTGCTACGGGAAACATGTCATCTCAAATAGAACTCACATCATAGTAAATGTACTGTGTCTAAATGTTTGAATGTGTTTATTTTAAGTTTTTACTCACCAGACAGCTGAGGTGATTGTGGCTCATCACTTTGGGGACTAGCCAAAATTGCCTGTGGTGGCTGGGGCAAGACTGCGGAGATGCGCCGCCTGGGTGGTGAAGATGGAGGCGCAGATTCAGACTCCACACGCCGCGTCTTACTTGGCCTCCTCTGTAAATTCTCAGAGCCCTGTGATGGGCGCCCTAGAGGAGGGCGGCTTGCAGAAGAAGAACCTATGTGAAAATATAAACATTAATATTTTGTGCTTCTATGTGTTTGCAGAATATGTGACTACAGTGATTTCTTACCTGCATTCCCTGCATCCTCATCAGTTGGCTGTGGCCTGTCTGTGGCGCTGGGCTGGCGTACTGTTGAAAAATGTAACAAAACATTATGACCATACTTTGAATACTCATTGTTATCTGAAAAACCTTTTTGTGATGTAAACATCTTGTACCTAATGTTAAGTAAACTATTTTCTGTTTAAGATATTCTGGATTACTTAATTGGGTGAGTATACTTAAATGAAGATGGTGTTGCACTAAATAATCCTGAAACATTGGTTAATTGTGCACAATATATTGCAGATTTTTTTACTATTAAACTTGACACAAACAACATAAAATACATATAATATATGCTAAAAATAACTAACACACAAAAAAAAAAATTTCAAATGCAATTAGAAAAAACAGTTATGGACAAGCAATATCTCTGATTACGTATTCTAACTACATATACCAGCATGCACTGCAACAGATTTAACATTCACTAATATAAAAACTCAGCCAATGCATGATGGGACTTGTAGTTTGGAAACACATTTACAGCTACAGGGTGCACAGGCCTGCACGACATTACCAACACAATGTTTGCATATTTAAAAACACAGTAACAATTAGCAGCATTAACATAAAAAAAAAACACATTTTTTTAAACAACTCACCATCCTGCCTTGGACGGTCCGAATCCTGGACATGAGTCGCAGACACCACTTCTGCAGGAATAAGTGACCGCACAGGCTCCTCCCAATCACGATAGGTTGCCCGGAAAGGGTGTCCACCCCCGGTTTGGCGGGCTAATTTTGCCTCCTTGGCCATCTTGGCCTTGACACGGCGCTTTATGTCATAAAATCTTTTTCTACACGTGTCCTCAGTCCGCCTCACCACACCCTCACTATTCACTGCCGCTATCACTTTTCCCCACAGGACAGACTTCCTACGTGAGGACACCTTGGCAGCATCCAGCCCAAACAATTGGCGATGATGCCTCATCAGCTCCCACACCAAAGCCATGTTTTCAACATAGCTGAACTTCACATTGCGCCCAGTCTTGGTAGTGGTGCGTGGCTGCGAAGCCACAGCACCATCACTATCACTGGAGTACGCAGCAACAGGCACCCCCTCCTCCTCCTCACTAACCTCCTCCCTCTCACTAACCCCCTCCACCTCACTCACCTCCTCCCTCTCACTCACCTCCTCCACCTCACTCACCTCCTCCCTCTCACTAACCTCCTCCACCACACTGACCTTTGACTGAGACATAATCAGGACAAACTACACAAAACACAGAGAAAATAAAACAGAAAACACACTCCTCCACTACCACTACACACCACACAGCCAACACACACACACTCACTCACAAACAATGACAATAGACTAGAAAAAAAAAATAAGGACAAAAAAGTAGACAAACTTTGAATAAACTACACAACAAGTATGACAAGACTACTTACACACACAGTACAGCACTCAACAATCGCAAAACTCTGCTCCAAATCCACCAAAAACTCCACCAAACTCACCAACTCCTAAAACGCCTTCCTCTCTCCTCTCCACTAGCTAAACCCACGAGGTGCGGACAGTTTGGGGCGTTTTTATAGTAATGTGCACAGACACTCCTCCATCACGAATACAACCAATCACGGACGAGTGACAAAAACGAAACTTAGGGAAAAAACGCGTCCGTAAACGAAAAAACACTGCCGTAACAGACATGTGGCGCAGTCGTAACAAAACACTAATAACACGGCCGCAAAACCACAAAATCGGACGCATTATGCACCAAAAAAACACGAATGACATCGACATCGGACAACACTAAAAATACAAATACGACAGCTTAGTAAATTAGTCGTAATCAATTCAAAAAATTGCAAAATTACACTTTCGATGTCATTCGTGTTGATTCTCACTCAAAATCGGGAAGAATACGAATCTTAGTAAATATACCCCCAGGTCTTCCTGAAGGGTGTCATGTGCTGAAATCAGATCTTTGTGAGATGCAACAATCTCTTTCATCTTAGTATGTACGAGTGCCAATCTCACTGATATCAGACCTCAAAGCTTGAATATTAGAGCTAATTTCTGAGGTTATTTCAGTCCTTAAATGCAGATAACATAGAATGTATGGAGCGTAGAGTAGCAGGATTATCTAGAGCAGGCATGTCCAAACTGCGGCCCTCCAGCTGTTGCGAAACTACATATCCCAGCATGCCTTGACACAGTTCTGCTGTCAGAGAATGCTAAAGCTGTGTCAGGGCATGCTGGGATGTGTAGTAACATCCACACAGGCTGGACATCGACACACCGCAAAACCCGCACAGGACCAGACTCAGGAGTACTCAGCAATATGAAATAGAACGCTCGCGGTTACTACACCCACGCAGCCGCAACTGGGGCCAAGACCTCCGGAGGCCCGCACACTAGCGTGCTGGTAAGGGAGACGTAGCAGAGCGCCGATTCCTGATAATGGTATTATATGGTGTATTGTATGTATAATATCCTTGTTCCACACACCTAATCTACTATAGCAGTATACCTTATATAAGGGTGAGTAACACATGTACAGGCTTACCAGCGTATGAGCACACACATAAAGGAATACTACCTTACCAATGCTTCCAGGAGTAACGTTAGGAGACATTTCTCTGATCCATCAGCTCATATGACTGATGTTATTGTTCATCTAGAATCTCCAATTCATACGATATGTTCCCCATCCATTGTTTTACATTGATGCTGACACAGGACTTGGTGAGTGACTACATCTCCATTTATACTTCATGGTTAGTTACCAGTACAAGAGAGAGATATATCTAAGTCTTATTATAATATTACATTTGTTATTGTGAGTGTTCTCAGGAGGGTGGACACAATGATAGTCTGAGACACAATATTATACAGCATTCATTAAAAGTTATGTTTTATTATACACACACATTTATAATTAAGTGTCCGAGAGAGTCATCTTCTATTGTTTACAAGATTAATATTGTTACAGAAAAGTCAAATTTCCATAATGTATTTTATTTCCAGCAGATGGACACACAAGCAGGAATATCTCAGAAGGACATCTAATGTTATCCCCGGATTGTGAAATAAGAGATAATGACAGTATACAGGATTCTCCAGGAGATAACCCCATTACCCTAATTATACATCCAGCTCTATCAGCTGATCCCCCTGATCCTGGGAAATGTTCTCCTGATCACTCTGATATTGGTGCATCTGTTACAGCTCTGAGAGTAGATACAGTGTTTCCATGTTCTATAGATGCCAAATGTTTTACACAGAACACAAAGCCTATTAACCCACACACAGGTAAGGCAGGGGAGAGGCCATTTCCATGTTCTGAGTGTGGGAAATATTTTGCACAGAAATCACAACTTGCTACACATCAGAGAAGTCACACAGGTGAGAAGCCATTTCCATGTTCTGAGTGTGGGAAATGTTTTGCACACAAAGCACATCTTGCTAGACATCAGAGAAGTCACACAGGTGAGAAGCCATTTTCTTGCTCTGAGTGTGGGAAATGTTTTATCCGGAAATCACATCTTGTTACACATCAGCGAAGTCACACAGGTGAGAAGCCATTTCCATGTTCTGAGTGTGGGAAATGTTTTACACACAAGTCAGATCTTTTTAGACATAACAGAAGTCACACAGGTGAGAAGCCATTTTCTTGCTCTGAGTGTGGGAAATATTTTGCACAGAAATCACAACTTGATAGACATCAGCGAAGTCACACAGGTGAGAGGCCATTTCCATGTTCTGAGTGTGGGAAATGTTTTGCACAGAAATCACATCTTGTTGCACATCAGCAAACTCACACAGCTGAGAATCCATTTCTTTGCTCTGAGTGCGGAAAATGTTTTACCTGGAAATCACAACTTGTTACACATCAGCGAAGTCACACAGGTGAGAAGCCATTTCCATGTTCTGAGTGTGGAAAATGTTTTGCACACAAGTCAGATCTTGTTAGACATAATAGAGGTCACACAGGTGAGAAGCCATTTTCTTGCTCTAAGTGCGGAAAATGTTTTACCCGGAAATCACAACTTGTTAGACATCAGCAAAGTCATACAGGTGAGATGCCATTTCCATGTTCTGAGTGTGGGAAATATTTTGCACACAAATCAGATCTTGTTATACATCACAGAAGTCACACAGGTGAGAAGCCATTTTTTTGCTCTGAGTGTGGGAAATATTTTGCACAGAAATCACAACTTGTTACACATCAGCGAAGTCAGATAGGTGAGAAGTCATTTCCATGTTCTGAGAAATAAATCGGCTCTTGTTGGACGCAGTAGACATCATTCAGGTGAGGAACCATTTTAATCTTCTGGAGGATACTACTTGTCATGTGATGTTCTTCAAGGTTCTTATCCTATTTCCTGTGGTTTTGCTATATACATGCTACTGCAGGGTGAAATAATCAGCTGTCATGCCCTCATCTACCACTGCTATGCAGATGATCTGTCTGAGAACCCAGTACCAGTCCTAAATAATTGTCTAGCTGAGCTCCAGGTATGGGTGATGCCAGTTGGCTGTGACTCAGTCCTGGTGAAACAGGTCTATCATAAGATAGAAGCTCACCAACAAAGGGCAGGGCTACAGCTCAGCTTTACCTACCAACCAGACTTACACTTGGGGGTTCAGGGTTACATAATGCTAATCATGGGCGGACTCTTTGTGTCCTGGATGGTGGAGTGACAGTTAGACATCACGTATCAGCCACAATCAGATCCTCATCTGAGGAACATAGCCAGACTCCAGCACTTTATTCCCTCAGAATATCTACCTACAGTCATACATGTACTTGTATCATCACGCATAGACTATTGCAATGTCCTCTACTTGGGTCTCCCAGCAAAATAATTGCACCGGTTGTAGCTTGTACAGAATGCAGCAGCCAGGCTGTTACCTAACCAGCCCGTTCCTGCCACATAACACCCATTCTCTGCTCCCTTCACCGGCTGCCTGTAAGATGGTGACTATTACATAATCTTACTGACTCTCCCAGCCCTAAATGACCAGGGTCCATGGTACCAGAAGCAGGTTCTGCATCCTTACTGCCCGGTTACTTCTGTCTACAGATGAAGGGCTGTTACCAGCACTACCAAGAATCCCCAAGCAGTTCTGAGATGTCAGAGGGAGACAGGGTGGTGGCAGTAGTGCTGTAATGGGGGCTGCCGGAGGCACTGTCTCTGGGTAATATTGTCCCCAAGCAGTGCTGAGGTAGAAGTGGGGGGACACAGGGTGGCGAGCAGTAAGGGAGACGGTAGCAGTAGTGGGGGGAGACATGGCGATTGGCAGTAGTGGGGGAAAGAGGTTTTGGGGAGATAGGGCTGGTGGCGGTAGTGGGAGTCAGGGCGGAAGGCCGCAGTGCAGTACCAGGGGCTGCTGGAGGCAGTAAAGAGGTGTATGGGTCCCGCACAGAATCAGTTGATAATTAGACTTGATGATGATTATGCTTCCTTATTTCTAATGAATCCCTTGTATGTGTTACTGTTATTTGCTGTGTCAGCCTTTATGTGTGTTCTGTGTAATAATCCTGAAAGTAGTGCTGCTACCGATCTCATATCATTTGAATTGACCTGCAAAAATTGAGGAAAAGATGAGATATGAGGTGCACTTTGGAAGCTTATAGGGGGTTAAATATTAACGCAGATGTGACATCACGCAGCCCCCCCGAAAAATGGTCCTGGCCCGCCCACGTTTACCCCTCAGGTATGTGGCCACAATGTATGTCCGCACGGCCGCTGCGCATGTGCATTTTGCTAACACCAGCAAACTGCTGTGGGCCGCTATTGTGGCTGTGTCTGAATGATATGTATCTGTTTTACTTACCTGCAATACTAACACGTAACTTGAATTGTTTCTGTGCTTTAAAGGATATTTTGTCCATGTTGTGTAGAGTAATGTACCTTTTAAGTTGAAAATATAGATAGCCAAAAATCTATGTATTAAAGATATGAAATAAAGTCATTTAAAAAAAGATTTCCGTTGAGTCTTTTTATGTGTCTGTGTATTATCTTAAATAAGCTGAAGGCTGCATAAGCCTGAGGCAATATAAGAGCTCAACTTTTTGTGATTGGTTGTTTAATGACTAAGCAGTTGCTAGGCAGATCAGTTTTTTCCTGTGGTTTTCCCTATTGGATTAGAAGGTTGTCCATCAAGCTTAATAGGTTGGGCTTAGGATATTATATAGGGGAGAGCATTTGCCTCAGACTTCCTCTTGCCATTCATTGTATGGCCCAGGAAGGATAAGTATATTAGCACAGTACTTTAGTATTTGTTGTTTCCCTTTCCATATTTGTTTATTTCCCTTTGTTGTTCTGCACAACCCCTCCCCCCCCCCCCTCTGCTGTGGTTATCATTGCTGCCTTGTTCATATTGTATACATTGCTGCCCCCCCCCCTCCTAATATGCCGCGTCCATGCCGGTCTGCTCCCCCCCCCCCCCCGCCACCTTGTGGAAGCTGTAGGCACCCCCCGCTCCCGTTCCCATAGTGCTGCCCCCCGGGGGTTGCCTGCAGCGACGGCGGGCCTGCGGCGGGGTCGGGCCGCGACGGCCCGCTACCCTGCCAGCGTGAGGCAGGCGGCCAGCGGCCGCTCTGCACGTGTCGCCGGGCCGCGGTCGCCGGCGGCTTCAACGGCTGATGCTCCGCCCGGCGCGCTGGGCAGCGCCGGGTCTCCCCTGCCTTCCCCGTCAGCGGCTCTGTGCGGCTGCTTGGGCGCCCACGTGGTGCCGCGGGTGGCCGCAGCGGGGCTGCAGGTGGTGAGGGGGGGGCCGGTAAGTCTGGGGCAGCAGGGTGAGGTGCCCGCTGTCCCCAGGTCGGTTAGTGCAATACACACACCCCTCCCTGCGATGGGGCCTATGGCACCCAGATACAGAATTGGGGATGGGGGGCTGGTGTTCCGGGGCGTGGGACGTGGCTGTAGCTGCCGCAGCCCCCGCCCCTACTGCAGTTACATGGCAGGGGTTCCCGGATGGGAATCCCGCATCGGGGGCCCTTTGGCTGGGCCCCGGGTCGCCCATTGCGCGACCACCCGTGGCGACATCCCCGTACGTCGGGCTTCAGTCGCTTCCCCCCATCCTGCCGGGGGCATTGCAGTTGGTGGCGACACAGTCGTCCGTCGCAGCTTCTTACCATTTACCCGGCCCTGCTCTCTCGTTTGAAGCACAGCAAGGCTTCGCTGGGGGCCAGTTCTTCCCCGGGGGCCTTCCGTGTCCTCTTGCGCCGGCGTTCCCTGCAGCTACCAGTGCGCCCTCCATGGGCCTAACGGTGGCGTCTGGTCCACAATTTTCCCCGTACGTAGCCGGCTCGGGCGCCGGCGTCCAGACCACATGGGCGGTAGGCGGCCCCCGGGTTACGGTGCCCCTCCCTGCCTTTGCGGGCTCGCGTCCCGTCCCGTCCCTAGCCGGAGCAAATCTGTGGGCGCATATTTTGCCACTCCCCCCGGCACCCCCATGTTTCCCCCCGGTTTCGTCCGAACGTTCGGGGGAGAGCGGTTATACGCCGCATACGTCATGGCGGCCTTCTTACTCCATGAGGGTTGCTACGGGGGTCGGGACTGCTTTCCCCCACTCCGTTGCGTACCCCTCAGTCGGGGGTCCTCCCCTGCAGCTTCCCGCCGGCCCTCCACCGTGGAGCGACTGGGCTGGGCCTCCTCCCCCGCATGTTCACCCCATTGCTACTGATGCGCTGGTTTCCCTCGCTCTTGTTGTCCCCTCTGTTTCTCCCTCACAGGTACTGGCTGGCTCCGGGGCTGCGTCACGTAGGGGGCGAAGGTCGCCGGCGGCCGCGACATTGACGGGGGAGGTTCGGCCACCAACAGAGTCGGGAGCAACGGACGACGCTGTTCCGGGTCCTTCTAACACCGGTGAGCAAGCCCTTCCTTTACACAGTTCAACCAGTAGTTCATCATCATCTACCAGTGTTTCGGCAGGTTCTCCGCGGCGCCCGCGTAAGTTAGCTAGACTTATCGTGCGGCGCATGGCGAAGGAACCGCAGAAAGTGGCAATGCCATCGGCGGTGGTTCCGCTTGACCCCCCCCCACCCGTTATACGGAGATGGTGCATTGCGCCAACACGGCAGTTACGCGGGGGATACGTAAGCGAATGCGAGAGAAAATCTGGAAGAGGAGGTACGTGGACATCTTCACCCTTACGGATGACATGCGGCAGGGTTTTGACGCAGCCAAGAAACCGGGTGGCATTGGGGAATATGCGTTCCGCAATTTTCACCAGTGGTTGCGAGGGTTTTAGGTTTTTACAGCTTGCTACACGGAATTGCGACCCGCGGAGTATTCCAACTTAGTTAAGTATTTGTTTTTAGTCTATGACATGTACTTAAAATCCAAGGGTTCCGCTTGGCGGGATTACGATGAGAAGTTCCGTTGCAATCAGGATAGCAACCCCACCCTGCCCGCGGGTTTTAAGGATGTCGAGGTGTGGTTGGAGGTCACGCAGCAGGTTAAGCCCACCCCGGACGTCACGGTCAAGAAGCCCGGAGCGGCCGTGGCTTCTGGTTCCCGCTTGATAGGGAAAGGGAAGTGTATTGCCTACAACGAGGGCAAATGTGCCAAGGGGGCAAATTGTCGTTTTCGCCACTCGTGTAAGTTGTGCGGGGCCAGTCACCCGGCCAAGGATTGCACCTCGGCGGCGAACGGTAAGCCCTCCGCTCCTGCCGAGGCCGGGGGAGTTGGCAAGTAAGGCCTTCTCTCCGATTCGAGTTCCCGAGTTGCGGTGCTGGCTGAGCTTTTACCCCAACAGGTCGGCAGCGTCATTCCTTTTGGAGGGTTTTCGGCATGGTTTTCGTTTGCCCATTTCGGATTTGGTGCGCGTAGTGGGGCGCCAGAATTTGAGATTGGCTCGGGAGTTCCCGCAGAAGGTCCGGCGGAAGGTGGACGGGGAGATCGGGCTGGGACGCATGTCGGGTCCCTACGCCTTTCCCCCGCTGCCCTCCTTGTGCATTTCCCCAGTGGGGGTGGTGCCCAAGAAGGCCAGGGGCAAGTTACGCCTGATACAGCACTTGTCGCACCCTCCGGGTTTTCCGGTTAATGACGCTATTCCGCAGGCAGAGTGCAGGGTGCGTTATCAGTCTTTTGAGGACGCTCTGCGCTTGGTGCGAGATTGTGGGCTGGGGGGCCTGTTGGCAAAATTGGACGTGGAGTCGGCCTTCCGTCTACTTCCACTTCACCTGGATTCCCTGCGGTTTCTGTGTTTCAAACTAGAGGGCGAGTTTTACGTGGATCGGTGTCTCCCCATGGGTTGTTCGGTCTCCTGCGCCTACTTTGAGAGTTTTAGCACATTTTTGCACTGGTGTGTCCAGTCCGCCTCCGGCCAACGCGGGGTGGCTCACTACCTGGACGACATTCTCTTTGTGGGTCCCGGGGGCAGTTCAGTCTGTGGGGATATTCTGTCGGTGGCTAGATCATTGTTCACAGAGGGAAAAGGGCCCTAATTTGCACACCTTTATTAGGTAGTGAGGTGCTGCTCTGCTTGAGACTTAGTAAAGTGTACAAAGAGGACAAGTAGCAGGTGCACAATCTCACACTAGCTCAACCTGTAGTAACTAGTAAGCATTGTTCGACAGATTAGGGGTGCCTGTCGCGCAGGATAAGTGTGAGGGCCCTTGCACTTGCCTTAGCTATCTAGGTATTGAAATAGACACAGTGGGGGGTTGCTGTCGCCTATTCGAGGATAAAGTGCGTAAGCTTTTGGGTTTAATTACTGACTGTTTGGACAAACGCAGGGTTCGGCTGAACTGGTGCAGTCTTTGCTGGGTTCTTTCAACTTTGCGTGCTGGTTTATCCCCATGGATAGGATTTTCTGTCGCAAACTGGAACGGGCTACGGCGGGGACGGTCCGGCAGCACCACACCGTGTACCTTTCCCGTGAGATCAGGGATGATTTGCAGATTTGGGTATCTTTCCTGGTGTCCTTCAACAGGGAGGTTTTGTGGCCTGCGCCTTCTTGTTCCAGCAAGTAGCTACAATTGTTCATGGATGCCTCGGGGAGTCAAGGTTTTGGGGCGTTTTTTGCTGGGGCATGGTGCGCTGCTGCTTGGCCGGCCTCTTGGGTAACGCGGGGGTTTACCAAGAACCTCCTGTTGCTGGAATTGTTCCCGATCATAGTGGCTCTTGAATTATGGGCCTGCCAGTTCGCGAATAGGGACATTTCGTTTCGTTGCGACAACTTGGGGGTGGTACATGCGATTAATAATCAGCGTTCCTCATCTCCGCAGGCTCTGAGGCTGCTACGGCATCTAGTTTTAGTTTGCTTGCGGCGCAATATTAATTTCAGGGCCCGTCACGTTCCCGGAATCGACAATGGAATTGCAGATGCATTGTCTCGGTTCCAATTTGACAAATTCCGGGCGTTGGTTCCGGGAGCGGCGGCAGACGGTTTACAGTGCCCGCCTTATGTCTGGTAGATTGTCGAATCGGGTTAGCTGCGCTAGCCAGGTGTGCTCTGGCTCCCTCCACTCTCAGAGCGTATGATGCAGCCTGGCGTGATTGGTCGGTCTTTCAGCGTAGGTACAGGGTAGCAGGTGAGTCCTCGGCTGATGCCCTGATGACCTGTGTTTGGGAACTTTACCAAAACGGTAGGTCAAAAGCGGCCATGGCGTCTGCCCTTGCGGGCATTTCTTTTCACTCGCGGCTCCACGGGATGACGGACCCCACGGGGTCTTTTGTCCTTTCCAGAGCGCTGAAGGGTTGGGCTAGGTTGCGTCCGGCGCCCGCGGACTCCCGTAGACCCGTGACGTTGCAGCTTCTAACAGAGTTACTGCGTGTGTTGCCTCAAATTGCGACCTCGGAATTTGAGGTGGCGTTGTTTAGTTGCGCGTATGCTCTAGCCTTTTTTGGGGCTTTCCGAGTGAGCGAGTTGGTGGCATGCAGCAAGGCGTCTCTGGAGTCGGGTCTGCTTTACGAAAATGTGCGCTTGCAGGATGGCTTGTTGCTCTGCAGGATTGTGCGGTCCAAGACAAATCAAACAGGTCGGGGTCGCTGGTTGTCCTTGGAGGCACAGGAGGAAACGGGGGTTTGCCCGCTGCGGTTGACGCAGGAGTATATGCGGTTGAGGACGCCGGGGGGCGACCAGTTGCTGGTGCACGCGCAGGTTGACCCGCTGACAAAGTTTCAATTTGCTGCTGTGTTTAAAAAATGGTTGGCGGCGTTGGGCTTGCAGGGGGCGGACTTCGGTACCCATTCCTTCCGGATGGCTACCCAAGCAGCGGTTGCGGGTTCATCCCCTGCGGCTCTTTGGGAGCTGGGCCGTTGGAAGTCCGCCTCCTATAGGTCTTATGTCCGTTTGGATAAGTTGTAGGTGCGCCTGTTGCGCTAACCCAAAAACGTGTTTACTCGTCGGTTTTTGAACGCTTACCGTTCAGGAATCGAGGGTGTGAAGTGAATTTTTAAAATTTTTCCTCCGAGGGGGCCTAATTTCAATTGGCTGTTCTATCAAGGTCCACGGGAGGTTTTTTGATTTTTCTCCTTCACTTGGGTTTTTGTTACATTATGCATTCTGTATGTATTGTGTTCACAATTCTGATATTAGGATATTTTCTTTTTCAGCTATCATCAATTTTGGGGAGCATGTATGGCTGGTTGGCCATTCCTATATTTTTTGGGCGGCAAGGCGTCCCGGGGCACTTATGGCAGCGGATGTTTTTGGGTCTAGGGAATTTCGATGGTTAGGTGTCAGAGGTATGTTGTGAGGTGACTTGTGCGGCTCCTTTTTTCCCATGAGCGCCGCTGGGGTCGCCCTAGTTGTATTGTCCTTCATTTAGGTGGTCGAGTTAAGGGCATAGATTTGGTTTTGTCCGTTAAGGCGGATTTGATGGCGATTCGTTGTCACTGGCCAGGAGTGCGCATTGTTTGGTCGGAGATAGTGCCGCGTTTTCATTGGCGCGGCGCGGTGCGTTTCTCGGCGCTGGAGTAGGCACGCAAGAAGGTGAATTCGGCAGTGTCTCTCTTTGTCAGGGCCATAGGTAGAGTAGCTGTCAGGCATCCTTTACTTGTGCTGCGTAATAGGCAGTTCTACAAGGAGGATGGGGTTCATCTTTCTCCGGAAGGAGTGCAGATCTTCCTGGAGGATATTTTTGGTCCTTTTCGGTAGGGCTATTTAGTTTGTTCTAGTTGGTTTTTGGTTGCTGGTAGCGGATGGCGGTGGCGGTTGTAAACCTTTGTGGCGGGAAGTCGCTACCAACCAGCTGTCACACAGGCATAAGTGGTCATTGTGGGGCTCCCTCTTTAGAAGGACGGCAGGTGTGTCCTTCTCTTGCGGTTGGAAATTTAGACGTTCCCCTGCGGGAACCGAACGTTTGCCAGAGAAAAGAGGGGTGAGGCCAGCACAATGCGGTTTATGCGGGAAGGAGGCGGGGTCTGAGTACTCCCCTCCTTGGTTTGGTGGTTTTTCAGCTAGGTGACTGGTGCTGGTGTCTGATAGCGACTTTCTGTTTGCCATCCTCCAAGCTAAATTGAAATCTATAATCTAAATTAATTCTAATTTGATCACAATTATAGTTTAAAGAGTTGGTCAGCGATCAATAAACATCGTCTGACCTTTAACTCCAGCTACTGTGTCCGTGTCTTTATTTCAGTGTGTGGTGTCGTGTTAATTTTAGTGATAAGCTAGCTTAAGAAAAGGTTTATGTAATCACAATAAAGTTATGGGCGCCTTATTATTATTAAGTGTGTCACTTGTATTGTTACTTTTGTGTCCACATTATATCAATATTGCTGTGTATAAATATCTCGTCTGGTGTGTAGTGGTGGGTACACACGCTGCCATTGTGACTATGCGATTTCCCTTGAACTGGCTGGAGCCCAGAACCACCAATAATGACTGTATGTACTTGTGATTTTGGCTATGTCCGATTTTGACAGCTCATTTAAATAGTGGGATGACATTATGGGGGGAGGGGAACTCTTTCTGTATGCGTTTCGTGTCTGGGGTGACTCAAGGCATGCCTTGAAAAAGTCACTCCAGACTCCAAACGCGTTGCCCAAAGGAGGTCTTTGCACAAGTGAGGTGGATGTGTGTCTCCCATGTAAGGTAAAACCTATTTTATTTCTATATATTTGGGATTTGGAGCTTCGTTACCAGACCTCAGCTCAACAAAATCATATATTCTTCCTTGCTGGGATCTCACACAGCCCCCCCCCCCCCCCACCCCCCCTAAGGCTTGTATGTTTATTTTTTTAACTATTTTAAACCATTTGTGAAATAAATTGTACCTTTATTGCATCACTGTACAAGTCTATTTGACGCAGAGACCTTTATATGTGGAGTTATGCTGTATTCATTGTGAGTAATGGTACGCTTGAGACGTACCTTATGATACCGATACCTTGATGTGTGTTATACTGTTTCTCACTATGTAAGTGAGGTATGCTGTTCCTAAGATCACCTGCATATCTTATTTGTGGGGTTAAGATATAAAGAAACCATTATAATAAGGGTTATAGCACATTATATTGTGTCAGTAAGGTACGCCACCTAATCTACTAAAAAAAGATCATTCACTTTCATAAGGAGTACCGCATTATAATCTCATGTATGGAATAATCTTGAACATAGATACATCCACATATTTCATTGGAAGTTTCTACACATAATTTCCTTACCATTATGTCTTCTATGTACCTGTGAGTCCACTGTGACAGCACAGAAAGAGGCTATCTATTGGATCAAGGAATTCCAGTTATCATAATTAACTTAGGATAAGTATTAAATATCATTTTTCGTATCATTTACCACACTTCCATTTATATAGGCACAGACGCGCCATCCTATTCACATTCCCCTGTTTCTATAGTTCTAATTTGGACTTGTTGGTATAAGTCCTTTCTGTGAAATTAAGAGGGAGCCACTGTACCAAGCGAAACACCAGGAAGACTCCCACCTACATTTTACAACAAGAAGAAGAGAATTGTTTGGGCTAAGAAACACAAGGAATGGACATTAGACAAGTGGAAAACTGTACTTTGGCCTGAGTCCAAATTTGAGATATTTTATTCCAACCACCGTGACTTTGTGAGACGCAGAGAAGGTGAGTGGATGAATTCCGCTAGAGATGAGTGAGTTCAGTTTTACTCGGTTCTCAAAACCCCATCTTATTGGGTCACGGACATCACGTGTTTGGGATAGCCAATAAGAAAAATCTGAATAAAACCGAACTGGCATTAATTCTGGTGCTAAATCCGAACCCGCTCATCTCTAGTTTCTGCATGTGTGGTTCCCACTGTGAAGCATGGAGGAGGAGGTGTGATGGTGACACTGTTGGTGATTTATTCAAAATTCAAGGCACACTTGACCAGCATGGCTACCACAGTATTCTGCAGCGCCATGCCATCCCATCTGGTTTGCGCTTACTGGGACCATCATTTGTTTTTCAATAAGACAATGACCCCAAACATGCCTCCAGGCTATATAAGGGCTACTTGACCAAGAAGGAAAGTGATGGAGTGCTGTGTCAGATGACCTGACCTCCACAATTACCTGATCTAAACCCAATTGGGATGAGTTGGACCGCAGAGTGAAGGAAAAGCAGCCAACAAGTGCTCAGCACCCCCGGCGAACTCCTTCAAGACTGTTGGAAAATCATTCCAGGAGACTACCTCATGAAGCTGATTGAGAGAATGCCAAGAGTGTACGAAAGCTGTCATCAAAGCAAAGGGGGCTACTTTGAGGAATCTAAAATATAAAACAGATTTTGATGTCTAGTAACACTTTTGTTTACAACATAATTCCATATGTGCTATTTCATAGTTGTGATGTCTTCAGTATTAATCTACAATATAGAAAATACTTAAAATAAATAAAAACCATTGAATAAGAAGATGTGTCCAAACTTTTGATTGGTACTGTACATACACTACCACTATCTACAGGCAAAACAACACATAATTATGGCTGCAAATATTACTATACATATACCTGCTAACAAACACACTCATGTAAACAGAAATGCCACAGTGTGCATTACTCACTGTCAAGTATTTGGTGGCACAGCTGCACCAGCAAGTGCGGCTGACGGCGGTGGAGGTCAGACCACTGCCACTCGAGTTGTGCAATGGTCCGCCACGTGCAGACCTTTACCCATGCACCACGTGTGGATCTCTGCGTAGGCCACATGCTTTTGGGCATTAGACCCATATGGGCCGCGTGGCCTACGCAGTGGTCCATGACCATGGTGAGGAGCCGCAGCTCGCATGGTGCCAATGGCGTATTCATCACAAATGCTAATATTTATACTGTCTGCCTACTGTTGATTGGCCGTCAGCTGTGATGCTGACATATATTGATAAACTTTATTGCTATTACTACAAGTTAACAGTCTGGTATGTGTTCTCAGTTGCGAACGCAATTGCGAGTCTATGCTAATGTTAGTGGAGCTTCTGCAAACAAACTTACCAAAATTCTCTGCTCTTCCTTCAGCTAAACATTGCAGGATTGTTGTATTAGTGTGTTTTTGTGTTATAAATAAGAAATATCTTAAGACACGAATGCATTATAACAAAAACATATTTGCAGCATTTTAAAATAAAAACATACACAAAAAGTGTCAATAAACACATAACCACATTGTTAATATAGGGGGTCATTCCGAGTTGTTCGCTCGGTAAAAATATTCGCATCGCAGCGATTTTCCGCTTAGTGCGCATGCGCAATGTTCGCACTGTGACTGCGCCAAGTAAATTTGCTATGCAGTTAGGAATTTTACTCACAGCTTTTTCATCGTTCTGGCGATCGTAATGTGATTGACAGGAAATGGGTGTTACTGGGCGAAAACAGGCCGTTTTATGGGCGTGTGGGAAAAAACGCTACCGTTTCCGGAAAAAACGCAGGAGTGGCTGGAGAAACGGGGGAGTGTCTGGGCGAACGCTGGGTGTGTTTGTGACGTCAAACCAGGAACAACAAGCACTGAACTGATCGCAGATGTCGAGTAAGTGTGGAGCTACTCAGAAACTGCTACGAGGTGTGTAATCGCAATATTGCGAATACATCGTTCGCAATTTTAAGAAGCTAAGATTCACTCCCAGTAGGCGGCGGCTTAGCGTGAGCAAATCTGCAAAAATCAGCTTGCGAGCGAACAACTCGAAATGACCCCCATAGACAATATATATATATATATGTTGACAAGAAAAACACTACTGGTGTTGATTAAATATCTACATGTCTTTTTAATGTTTAAACCATATATTTTATTTCTTTTGCATCCAATAGGGGTCACTGGAGTACTCTTGGGATATGGATGGGGCGTTAGTAGGGACAGGCACATTTAAATATTTAAATTAGTAACCCTCCACCGCCTCCATACTCCCAAAGGTACCAGTGTGCTTTGTGTGGCTCACAGGGAATGGCACACGTGGCGGATTCTCCACAAGTTTCTTCTATTTTTGAAAGATTTTTTCTTTTTTACACTCAATCTCTTTCCAGCTTATTAAGAAGCTTGGATCTGGGATTGTTGGTGCTGCTGCCTGCAGCAATTGGCTTGTTGGCGCTCAGGAGAGGAGCACCACCATAGACCAAACTCAGCTGAGCTGATTGCACGCTTCTGAAGAAGGATTCAACATCCGAAAGCGCTTAAGCTGGGGACTTTTTATGCTGGACTGATTGGAGACCTGGAGAACGGTTCTGACAGCGTGGGGACGCCTTGAGTAAACCGGGACTTGCGTGCCAATTGGATTTTAAGCTGGGTGCATATTTATGAAGTTAAACCATCTTGATTTCTACATGCAAATTAAACTCATACATCATGTGAGTGAGACCAAGGAGTAATAAAGCTTTATTAATTACTTAAATTGGAATACACTATGTTTTGTGTTCTTTTACTATCCTTGTAGTATCCATCTTCATGGAAAGTCAACTCTGATTCAACTGTTGTGTTTCCCAATATTGGGAATTTTATTTGTATAAGCATTTATTTATGTGTCTCTAGAAGTGACAAGTGGTGCCTCATTCGCCTCACGGTTTCTTTTGGTGTATAATTGCAGCTTGGGGCTGCCGAAGAAGCTGGACAGAGCTTGTGAAGAGAAACCCCTCCATAGCCTCCACTAATCTCAGGAAATGAGCTGGCAAGCAGTTCACACTGCCACCGCTACCTTGCTTTGTCTTGCTAGGGGTGAGGTGCGGTCAGCTCACGCTGCTGCCTGCCATGTAGGAACTATGTTTTATTTTACATGTGTCCCCCTGCTGCCCAGCCATGGCCTGGCCAGCAGCCGCCACTGGGTGCTAAACCATTGCCGCTCCGCAGCAATCCCACTCCCCAGCCTCCAGCTCCCTGCCCACTGCTGCACCCTCCTGCCATTAGCTTCTAACTGCTACCCTCCAGAGCCACAATGGTGGCTGCCGTGGCTCTGTCTTCAGATGGGGGAGAGGGGGAGGCTGACCATGGACAGCTCTCACTGCTGCTGCGGTCCATCAGTGAAGAGGGAGATTGCAGGGGAGGATTATGCATGCATAGCAGCGGGAGGCCCCATAACTAAGCTGCATTTAATGCATTTTATTGCAGCAAGCAGCTCTCAGGCTATTGTGTTAATTATGGGGGTGTCAGTTATTTTAATGTCTGCTGGGCAAATACACTATCAGGCTCTTAAGCCTGCGTTGCAGATGGAGGTGTATCTATATATCTATCTGTGTATATATATATATATAGATAGATAGATAGATAGACAGATAGACAGATATATCAGCTAATACAGTAATAAGTCTCATCTTGCATGCTTTATTATACATGTGTATAGGCAAGCACATGTCAGGACGCCATTGTAACCTCACTTCCTGGTTCTTCTTGCAGGAAGTTTGGTGCCGGTACTACAACACTCAGCCACTGGAGGAGCTGGGGTGTTATTAGGAATTTTCAGAACAGCACATGTTTAACTGATTTAGTGTCCTCAGTGCACAGCACTTTTGTATATATACACTTTAGTTACATTTTTACTGAGCCGTTGGACTTGTCTGTTTGTCTTTGTATACCTGTCTGTCTGTGTACATAATGAGTAAAGCTCATGCAAAAGCAATAAAAAGCAGCTTGCCTGCTACTGAGAAAGACAGCAACTAGAATAGTTTTCAGCCATTTTGTATAGCAGCAGCCATATGTTTGAATATAAAGAGACGCTTCTGCTGTAAGGTTATAAGTAATGCTGACATTTTTAGTTAGAAATAAGTTCCTCTGAGAACCAAGGTTAAGCTAATTGCTTATCTCCTGGAACATGTTTTGGGAACAGTGATGTTTTGGAGAACAGTAATTGTTTTGGAAACAGCGTCTACAGACAGACTCTCAAGGATTGTAATGTCTCATAAATTCTATGTGTGAGAAATGACACTTATGCTTATGTTTCTTGACGTGTAATAAATTCCTGTATATGCCTAGAAGAACCCCTAGACAATAAACTGTGTCAGACTCATCTTGTGGAACATACTTCATGTCATGTCTACTTTGTGAGCTCCCAATCGATTGGTCAAAGGTAATTTAAACAGACAACTGAAGGAACTTGATAGGGGAGAAGGCTTTTATCTCCGACAGTACTTGGGTGCTCATCCGGGATCACTGGCAGCTGCCGCTGGTGGATGACAACAAGACTGATAGCCGTATGCAGACACTGGGGGTCATTCCGAGTTGATCGTAGCTGTGCTAAATCTAGCACAGCTACGATCATTCACACTGAAATGCGGGGGGACGCCCTGCATAGGGCTACGCCACCCTGCATGTCAGTGCCGCCCCCTGCCGCAGAAGCGGCGATGCCTTTGCACTGCAACAGTAGCTCCCGGCCGGCGCAGCTTTAGTGTGCAGGCTGGGAGCTACTCCTTGCTTCCCGGCCCGCAGCGGCTGCGTGTGATGTCACGCAGCCACTGCAGCCCGCCTCCGTTTGGTCCGGCCATGCCTGCATTGGCTGGACCGTGCCTATGAAACGGCAGACAAACGCCGCCATTTCACCCCCTCCCGCCCAGCGACCACCTCTGCCTGTCAATCAGGCAGAGGCGATCACTGCCCTGCTATGGCCTTCGGCCATCTGTCATGCGCCGGTGCACTACGGCGCCGGCGCAGTAGAGACCTGTTCGCTCGGCTGCAAAAAACAGCAGTGAGCAAATGGGTCAGAATGACCCCCACTGACAAAATCCCTGGGGTGAGTAATCTAAAAGCTTGATCTTCATCAAACAGTCTGTGTATACTGCCGTCAGGCTGCTCATCCATAGGCAGGTAAGCTATACGTGTATACTGCCGTCAGGCTGCTCATCCATAGGCAGGTAAACTATACGTGATTCTTTTTGAACCAGTTTTGTCTTTAAAAGCTGTTTTTTCTGATAACGTACATGCATAAGTTTCAGTTTCACCTTTGCAAGGAAAAATTTGGTTTTATTTCTAAATGACACGTCAGAATTGCAAATACTCAATATTTTTTGTGGTATAATTCTGTTATAGAGTCCGATTATTGTGAATTTAAAAGTATATTGCAAAATAGTGATTTCAGTTTTTGTTGGTACAGTTAAAACAGGTTTTGCTACAGTTATAGGTTGTCATCTTAATCCTGATATTACCACAGTTTACTGCTGGGGCTTATCCCTATTGTCTATGCTTTTTAAAGAATAATCATATAATTTGCTACCTAAAAGAGTTTTAAAACATAATTAAAAAGACTTTAGAATTATCATTGAAAAAGGGAACCCATGTGAATACAAGAGACGTGTGACTCAGTGGTTAAAGAGATCTTTGTGGACTAAATAGAGTCCAGTCATCAATATCAAATTTTTGGTTTGTTGTGTCAGAGATTAAGATCCAGAGTGTTTGTTTCATTTGATCCTCTTATTGTGAGATTGGTTAATGTTCCCATTGGATCTTCCTATTAACAAAAATACTTAAAGGTATAAGTGTGATGTTTAAAAGAGCAGGTCTTTTAAACTGAAGTAGACTGACTTTTGAGGATACTACATAGTGCGGGCAATATTTGCACCCCGAAGGATAACGCAAATTGAACTGATCATTAATTTACGTGGTGGGGCACAGAGTAGCAAAATCGGCGGAAGGGTCTCCCCTGGAGATTGTCAGTAATAGAAAGGGGGGAAAAGGCACTTAAAGGGGTAGGTGCAATTTTTTTAAAAGGGAAAATTTCCCATTGAAAGGGACATTGGATCCTAGCCCATGGATAAGGTTTGAAGCAAGTAGTAAACACTGGATTGATAGACAAGGTTTTACTGACACTCAACTGTCTCAAGAATCTGGGGTTCAATATATCACCCGTATGAAGGAGAAAAAACATAAAATTAAGACATTGAATGCTCACATACTCAGCCTTTTTTATCCAGTATATTTTGTAGACAAAGACGGTAATCTTTTGAGGTTAAATTAAGAATTTCAGGATATAAGTGTAATATGGACTCAATGGAAAGGGAGTTCAGGTATCTTTGCCCTAAGTGCACATCAAAGTCAGTAGAAAGAAGGCTCAGATATGATTGCCCATGGTGTACGGGATACATCATTTTTCAAACCCAAGGGAACCGTATTCCAAGAATAGTGGGAGGTTTTCCAAGAACACCAGGTACAGCAGAAAGCATGATACGGGGAGTAATTTATGAAGGACGAGGTACAAATCCCTGGACTAATTTAACAATAATTATAGGGACACACCTCAGCAGTCCAGCGGAAATAATCCATTATACAGGTCTCACTTGGGGAGCATTGGTGATTGATTTCCCAGTATCACAAGGAGGGAAAGGCAATACCACAACACCAGTCATCTGTCCACAGACGGATTTGGAAAACTCTTTGGCCACAAGAATAGAGGAGTTTATTCAAAGTCACCTCCTAGATTATATGTATGTTTAATCGAAAACAGCCTATAACTTGCACTGAGACACATACAGCCAGGGACTGTGTCTCTTTTGATATAAGAAAGCAGACAGTCAAAATTCTGCTACAAATTATACTAATGGGTGGTCATGCAAAATTATGTAGATATATATATATATATATATATATTATAAGGGCACGGTCGTGCCCTTATATTAAGGCTGAATCGAACAAACGGAATTCTCCCATAGGGAACTTCAGAGATGGGGGCATGGTGTTTGAGGGGCTACACCTCAAACGTGATTAGACGTACTGAGCTGAAATTTGGCATGGACGCGTAGAATCGTCACCCGGTGCTGCATGCCAAATTTCAGGGCAAAATAATAAAAACTGAGGAATTGGGAGTAACCTAAAGTTCCAACTGTCAGTTTTTTTCTGCAACTTCCTGTATGGCTTATTGACAACGTTTTCCTATAGAGTGAATGAGGAGATTTTTGGGAAGGCATAACTCAGGGTAGAGGACAAAGAAAGACTTGGGGTTTGTTTTATTAGACAGAGTATGTCCCAGTGTAGTGCCTTTTGGGGTTGTGGTTTTTGAGAAAGTTATAGTTTTTTTTTAATTAAGTAAAATATGCCCCATTTTAAAGATAGGGCTTTTCAATTTGTTGCGCCTGCGCAGTGGCCGCCAGCAGGGGGTGTACAGAGAGTAGCTTCACTTGAGTGGAGCAATATGGCTGATCACTCCTCACATAGCCAATTTATTTTGTGATTATAAAAATAATTAGATCTATATGTATTATACAAAATGATTGGGGGGTGTTTTGGGACTGAGTGGATGCTGTCTGAGTCTTTTTTTAGCTATGGTGTCGTGTCAGTAAAAATATATTACATCCGTATTGTGCTGTGAGCGTGGCCAGGCAGTTTAGATGACGTCACTTAATTTATTCATGTGTGTGCCGCAATGCCAGATGGGGCGGCAAATTCAAATGTGCTCTTCTACTCTATGTGACTGTGTACATTGCTGCCTGGCCGGCCGCCCTGTTACTGCTGCACCTGAAGCTGGCACACAGTAGCAGCAGCACAGGACATGTGACAGGAAGACAGAGCGGGCAGCTAGTCGCCCCTGTCCCCATCACGATTGCCTCTCAGCAGTGACAACCTCGGCAGAGTGTTCCTGGACGAGGCTCCCAGCAGCGCTGTGCACTAGTGATTCATACGCTCGCCGGCGGGTAGCCTGATCTGTGTAACCCGCTGGATCTGCAGTGACTGGCTTCCACTACCTGCGGAGGCATGAGAATCGGAGGTTACCAGCAGCTACTAAGGATCCTCTGTGACCCTATCTCCCGCTCTATGCTCCTCCTCTACCTGACACTCATGTGCTACCTGTACCGCCCCCTGCTGATGACAGTATTTTGGGTGTGGGTGGGTTACTATGGTGCGAGTGCCGGGCAGGAGGCACAGGACACATGCCCACTGTCAGCGCTCGTCATATGCTCCAGAGTCCTGGCCCTAGCTATAGGCAACTACCTAGGACATGGGGAAATCCTAGGGCCTGCAGAGCAGCACAGCATACTACTGTCAGTGTCAGCACAGCTGTGAAAGTGAAACTACAGAGGAGTCCGATCAGGGGGCGTGGCTACACGGGTCACTGCTGCCTTCCTGCAATGTGGGAAACTGAGGGGAGGAATGGCTCTGAGCTGCAATACTGGACATTGTGATATGCTGCCATGTAATTGTCATTTGTTAAGGTAAGGGAGGCACCATCTATAAGTGAACATGTATGTATAAGTGTGTGGCTGTGAGTATATATGTGTATAAGTGTGTGGCTGTGAGTATATATGTGTATAAGTGTGTGGCTGTGAGTATATATGTGTATAAGTGTGTGGCTGTGTGTATATATGTGTATAAGTGTGTGGCTGTGTGTATATATGGGTATAGGTGTGTGGCTGTGTGTATAGGTGTGTGGCTGTGTGCATATATGGGTATAAGTGTGTGGCTGTGTGTATATATGTGTATAAGTGTGTGGCTGTGTGTATATATGTGTATAAGTGTGTGGCTGTGTGTATATATGTGTATAAGTGTGTGGCTGTGTGTATATATGTGTATAAGTGTGTGGCTGTGTGTATATATGTGTATAAGTGTGTGGCTGTGTGTATATATGTGTATAAGTGTGTGGCTGTGTGTATATATGTGTATAAGTGTGTGGCTGTGTGTATATATGTGTATAAGTGTGTGGCTGTGTGTATATATGGGTATAGGTATGTGGCTGTGTGTATAGGTGTGTGGCTGTGTGTATAAGTGTGTGACTGTATATTTGTACAGCTGTGTGTGTGTGTATATATATATATATATATATATATATATATATGTGTGTGTGTATATAAATGTACGGCTGTGTGCATATATGGGTATAGGTATATGCGGATGTATGATTGCGTCAGAGTACGGATGTATAAGTGCACCAGCGTGCGGACGTATGAGAGCGTCAGCGTGCGGCAGTATGAGAGCGTCAGCGTGCGGACGTCTGAGAGCGTCAGCGTGCGGACGTCTGAGAGCGTCAGCGTGCGGACGTCTGAGAGCGTCAGCGTGCGGACGTCTGAGAGCGTCAGCGTGCGGACGTATGTGCGGTGAGCGGACGTATGAGAGCGTCAGTGTGCGGACGTATGAGAGCGTCAGTGTGCGGATGTATGAATGTAAGAGCATCAGCGTGCGGTTGTTTGAGAGCGTCAACGTACGGATGTATGAGAGCGTCAGGGTAAGGATGTATGAGAGCGTCAGGGTAAGGATGTATGAGAGCGTCAGGGTAAGGATGTATGAGAGCGTCAGGGTAAGGATGTATGAGAGCGTCAGGGTAAGGATGTATGAGAGCGTCAGGGTAAGGATGTATGAGAGCGTCAGGGTAAGGATGTATGAGAGCGTCAGCGTGCGGATGTATGAGAGCGTCAGCGTGCGGATGTATGAGAGCGTCAACGTGCGGATGTATGAGAGCATCAACGTACGGATGTATGAGAGCGTCAGGGTAAGGATGTATAAGAGGGTCAGGGTAAGGACGTATGAGAGCGTCGGCGTGCGGACGTATGAGAGCGTCAGCGTGCGGATGTATGAGAGCATCAGCGTGCGGATGTATGAGAGCGTCAGCTTGCGGACGTATGAATGTAAGAGCGTGCGGATGTATGAGAGCGTCAGCGTGCGGATGTATGAGAGCGTCAGCGTGCGGATGCATGAGAGCGTCAGCGTGCGGATGCATGAGAGCGTCAGCGTGCGGATGCATGAGAGCGTCAGCGTGCGGATGCATGAGAGCGTCAGCGTGCGGATGTATGAGAGAGTCAGTGTACGGATGTATGAGAACGTCAGTGTGTGGATGTATGAGAGATGCAGTGTACGGATGTATGAGAGCGGCAGTGTACGGGTGTAGGGATGTACAGCAGCGCCGTAACTACGTGTGTGCCATTGGTAGTAAGCGCCGCTGCAGCAGTCCCCTCTCCTTCAGCATTGGCTGCCCGGCGCTGCTGTGAATGCTGGGATGCGCTTCCCTCATCCCAGCATTCACAGCAGCGGCCAGCCAATACGGAAGGAGAGGGGACTGCTGCAGCGGTCTACTACCAATTACATAGCGCTGCAGCGGCTCCTGTCCCCCTCCCTCCTCCTCCTTCTTCCCAGCAGCTGCCCGGGATCTGCCACCACGAGGAGCCTGACTGCCAGCGAGGAGAGATGGTAAGTATTTATCTCTCTCTCTCTCTCTCTCTCTCTCTAATATGTCCTAGAGGATGCTGAGGACTCCAAAAGGACCATGGGGTATAGACGGGATCCGCAGGAGACATGGGCACTTTAAGACTTTAAATGGGTGTGAACTGGCTCCTCCCTCTATGCCTCAGTTAGATTCTGTGCCCAGAGAGACTGGACACACACTAGGGGAACTCTACAGAGTTTCTCTAGAAAAGACTTTTGTTAGGTTTATTATTTTCAGGGAGCACTATTGGCAACAGGCTCCCTGCATCGTGGAGCCGCGCCGCTGTCCCCCTCACAGAGCCTGAAGAAAGAAGCCGGGTGAGTAACATAAGCAAAGAAGACTTCAGTGAAGGCGGCAGAAGACTTCAGATCTTCGGAGGTATCACGCAGCGGTCACGCTGCACGCCATTCCTCCCACACACAAGCGGCACTAAATGGGTGCAGGGCGCAGGGGGGGCGCCCTGGGCAGCAATTAAACCTCTTTTAAGGACAGGCACAGCAGTATACAGTGCATAGGCACTGTATACAGACCCCCGCCAGTATAAATAAAAGGGGGACACTAGCGCGCCATTTAGGGGGCGGGGCTTCGTCCTCCAGCTCTAATCAGCGCCCTTTTTATCTTCACAGCAAGCTGGTCATGGCCCTTCACTTCTGTCACAAGTAACAGGGTGCAAAAACAGGGGCGGTGCACAGCAAATTTGGTGTTGTATATATTTATATATAAAAGTGCTGCTAGGTCTGGGACATTGTATATTCCTTCAGACCGGGTGAGGCGCTGGTCGTCAGCTGGCATACTTTCTCTCTGAAGGACCTTACTGTGGGTCTGTCCCCTATAGCCCAGTGTGTTAGTGGGTGTCGGTACGTGTGTGTCGACATGTCTGAGGCTGAATGCTCTTCCCAGGAGGAAGCTGGTGTGGGGGCGGAACAGAATGTGGGAGTAAATCTGTCCGCACCGCCGACTGCTGATTGGGTAGATATCTGGAGTGTCTTAAATGCATGTGTGGCTTTGTTGCATAAAAGATTAGACAAATCTGAGTCTCAGAACCAAGCATGGAGACAATCAATGGGAGATGTTTTGTCACAAACTCAGACCCCCTCGGGGTCACAGAAATGTTCGTTTACCCAGATAGCAGACACAGATACAGCCACGGATTCGGACTCCAGTGTCGACTATAGTGATGTCAAATTGAATCCTAAACTGGCTAAGAGCATCCAGTACATGATTGTGGCAATAAGGGACGTATTACATATCCCTGAGACAAGGGTCTGTATGTATAAGGGAAAGAAACCTGAGGTAACATTTCCTCCCTCTCATGAACTGAATACTCTTTTTGAAAGGGCTTGGGAAACTCCTGATAAAAAGTTACTGATTCCCAAGAGAATTTCTATGGCATATACTTTTCACTCTGAGGATAGGGTAAGGTGGGAGTCAACACCCACAGTGGACAAAGCTCTAGCACGGTTGTCCAAGAAGGTGGTGCTACCGTCCCCTGACACTGCAGCCCTAAAGGATCCTTCGGATCGTAAGCAGGAAACTACCTTGAAATCTATTTATGTCACTATGGGTATGCTGCTCAGGCCGGCCGTGGCATCGGCATGGGTGAGTAGCGCTATTGAAAAGTGGGCAGATACCTTGTCATCTGAAATAGACACCATGGATAGGGATAGCGTGCATTTGAAGCTGGGTCATATTAGGGACGCAGCGGTCTATTTAAAGGAGGCTGCGAGAGATATTGGCCTCTTGGGATCAAGGGCCAATGCCATGGCAATCTCAGCTAGGAGAGCGTTGTGGACTCATCAATGGAATGGTGATGCTGACTCTAAAAAGGCTATGTAGGCTCTGCCCTATAAAGGTGGCGTTTTGTTTGGTGAAGGCCTCGCGGACCTGGTATCTACAGCTACTGCGGGTAAGTCATCTTTTCTACCTTTTGTCTCTCCACAGCAAAAGAAAACGCCTCAGTATCAGATGCAGTCCTTTCGGTCTAATAAATTCAAAAAAGGACGAGGGTCCTCCTTCCTTGCCGCTAGAGGTAAGGGAAGGGGAAAAAGATCGCCGGCTGTGGCAAGCCCCCAGGAGAAGAAGTCCTCCCTGGCTTCTACCAAGTCCACCGCATGACGCTGGGGATTCGCTGCGGGAGTCCGCACCAGTGGGGGCACGTCTTCAGCTCTTCAGTCGGATCTGGGCTCACTCAGGCATGGATCCTTGGGTGCTGGAAATTGTGACCCAAGGGTACAAACTGGAGTTTCAAGACGTGCCCCCTCACCGATTTTTCAAATCGGTCTTGCCAGCTTCTCTTCTGGAAAGGGAAGTAGTGTGCGCTGCAATACAAAAGCTATGTCAACAACAAGTCATTGTCGCGGTACCCCCGTCACAACGGGGAGAAGGGTTTTATTCACGCCTGTTCGTGGTCCCAAAGCCGGATGGCTCGGTCAGACCGATTCTGAACTTAAAATCCCTCAATCTGTATTTGAAAGATTCAAATTCAAAATGGAATCTCTCCGAGCAGTGATATCCAGTCTGGAAGGGGGGATTTTATGGTGTCAGTCGATGTTTACCTACATGTCCACATATATACTCCACATCAATCTTACCTGAGGTTTGCTGTTCAGGATTGTCATTACCAATTTCAGACGTTGCCGTTTGGGCTTTCCATGGCTCCGAGGATTTTCACTAAAGTAATGGCGGAAATGATGGTGCTCCTGCGAAAGCACGGTGTCACAATTATCCCGTACTTGGACGATCTCCTGATAAAGGCGAGATCAAAGGAGCAGTTACTAAGAAATGTTGCGCTCTCCCTGACAGTGCTGCAACAACATGGTTGGCTCCTGAATTTGCCAAAGTCACAGTTGGTTCCGACAACACGGCTGTCATTCTTGGG